>NC_080395.1:52938571-53260357 GCF_030265065.1 Corythoichthys intestinalis | reverse complement strand
ACTTTAGTACACATGTTCACTCCTAAATTCAGAATATGCATTATTTCTTGTACCTCCTTAGCTTTCTCCTCCTCCTCTTCCACCCGTTCTTGCAGAGAACTGCACGCTTGCTGCAGAGAGGACACCTGCTCTTCTGTGTTCTCCAGCGCACTGACCACAGCCCTTAGGTTTTCCTGGAAATACAGTAAATCCCTTACAGAACAATGCTTCTCCTCCCTGCTCCTTTAGTCTCTTCAAACATACAATATGCAGTTAATTAAATTGTACAGTGAAATTGATCAATTTCTGTGAGGGGTCATCGTATTAGCAGAAAACTGCTTTGATAAAAAAAAGTCTCACCTCCAGGGAATTCAGAGTTTGCTTTCCATCCACAGACTTTTTGCTCTCCTGCCTGTGGCGCTGTGATGATTCCCTTAATTCTTCAGATTTCTGCTCTGGAACTTGAAGCCTTGCACAACAAGTTAGGAACCTAACAGAGAATTTGACTTAAGACCTGACCTTACTATGACTGTTTCCAAAGTAAATTTTACCTGTTTTTCAGAGTATTTAGATGTTCCTGGCTCTCCTTATCTTTCTGTCTCAAAGCAAGAGTTGTCCTGAGAAGATAGTACTTATTAAAGGGTAAAATATTTCATTTTCTTATTTAGGGTGTCTAAAAAGTTTTAATTCATTAATTCATTTTGCATGCTGCTTATTCTCTAAAAATTTGCGATACATTGGAAAAAATATACTCCCGTATTTGTACAGCTGGGCGATTCTCATGAAGTTAACATCAACTACTAGTATGTTTTTGAAGATTTTAGAGTAATAGTAATGAAAACCTGAAATAGTCCATTTTTATTTGAAAAATGGTCGTCTTTTATGCGGCCTAGTCCGTGATTTGTTACCAAAATAGTATTTTGTATGTTTTTTTTTAACTGATTTTAGAGTCGTGAATTCATTACTGTAATGCGTCAGATGAAAGTTTTACTGCATACAAGCAGGCAGGAGTGTCTCAAGAGTGATTTGGTCGAGGATTCAAGGGAATAATGATATATAATAGCACCATTCATGCACTTTTAAATGTGAAAAAAATGAAATGAATGGAAAAAAAGCAAACTTTAGCTTGAAATATTTACGTAAAATGAATGATAACTCCCTGTTTTTTTGCTTTTGACCAAAAATCTAGACTATTTTACGTTTATATTTATAGAAATTCTGGGATTCACGCATTTATTTACAAGAATTTTCAACTCAAAAAGCTCTTTGTTTCGTGATGGCCGCCATTTTGGATTTTGTATCCATACACAATGGCGTAACTTTACATTCAAATAATCCGGAAATTTTGGGCACACTGCCCATTTTGGGGCTTTTACAGGTTTTATTTTATGTATCATTTCCCTCTAAAAATGACGAGGACCAGCTAGCCGACAAGAAGTGCTGAGGCAATAGTGACATCGGAATTCACCCTAAATAAGTTGTATATAGAAAAATGCAAAATTTTCTTTTGTTGAGTAAAATTAAGATGATTCTGCATGTTTTCCTCAAGTATTATATGTTTTCGAAGTGAAAATTGATTTATTAGCTGTTGAAAACTTATGTCAAAATTACACTAAATTAAAAAAAAGTTGCTATTTCTGACAAAAACTTACATCTGTTCAGTATTGCTATTGATCCTTAAAATATAGGTGATTATCTCTGCATTTGGTGATTTTTGCTCATCTGGCGTAAAATCTGAGATATTTATAGCCATTTTGATTTTTGTTATGCTTATATAAATTAATCGGGCTTTTACTAGGGACCGACTTTGAATTTTTTATGCCACCGCTCATGGAGATATATGTCTAAGGGATGTGCCTGAGCTTTAGGTTTTAGGTTGCTAGCGGCTTTGGTTTTGAAAATATTTGAACTCTAAGTTTTTGAAAATAGGCCCTCTACGCAGCGGCCCCGCGCCCCGTTAACTGATAGTGAAGTCTATGACAGCATCATATATACAGTGCCTTGCAAAAGTATTCGGCCCCCTTGAACCTTGCAACCTTTTGCCACATTTCAGGCTTCAAACATAAAGATATAAAATTTTAATTTTTTGTCAAGAATCAACAACAAGTGGGACACAATCGTGAAGTGGAACAAAATTTATTGGATAATTTAAACTTTTTTAACAAATAAAAAACTGAAAAGTGGGGCGTGCAATATTATTCGGCCCCCTTGCGTTAATACTTTGTAGCGCCACCTTATGCTCCAATTACAGCTGCAAGTCGCTTGGGGTATGTTTCTATCAGTTTTGCACATCAAGAGACTGACATTCTTGCCCATTCTTCCTTGCAAAACAGCTCGAGCTCAGTGAGGTTGGATGGAGAGTGTTTGTGAACAGCAGTCTTCAGCTCTTTCCACAGATTCTCGATTGGATTCAGGTCTGGACTTTGACTTGGCCATTCTAACACCTGGATACGTTTATTTTTTAACCATTCCATTGTAGATTTGGCTTTATGTTTTGGATCATTGTCCTGTTGGAAGATAAATCTCCGTCCCAGTCTCAGGTCTTGTGCAGATACCAACAGGTTTTCTTCCAGAATGTTCCTGTATTTGGCTGCATCCATCTTCCCGTCAATTTTAACCATCTTCCCTGTCCCTGCTGAAGAAAAGCAGGCCCAAACCATGATGCTGCCACCACCATGTTTGACAGTGGGGATGGTGTGTTCAGGGTGATGAGCTGTGTTGCTTTTACGCCAAACATATCGTTTTGCATCGTGGCCAAAAAGTTCAATTTTGGTTTCATCTGACCAGAGCACCTTCTTCCACATGTTTGGTGTGTCTCCCAGGTGGCTTGTGGCAAACTTTAAACGGGACTTTTTATGGATATCTTTGAGAAATGGCTTTCTTCTTGCCACTCTTCCATAAAGGCCAGATTTGTGCAGTGTACGACTGATTGTTGTCCTATGGACAGACTCTCCCACCTCAGCTGTAGATCTCTGCAGTTCATCCAGAGTGATCATGGGCCTCTTGGCTGCATCTCTGATCAGTTTTCTCCTTGTTTGAGAAGAAAGTTTGGAAGGACGGCCGGGTCTTGGTAGATTTGCAGTGGTCTGATGCTCCTTCCATTTCAATATGATGGCTTGCACAGTGCTCCTTGAGATGTTTAAAGCGTGGGAAATTTTTTTATCCAAATCCGGCTTTAAACTTCTCCACAACAGTATCTCGGACCTGCCTGGTGTGTTCCTTGGTTTTTATAATGCTCTCTGCACTTTAAACAGAACCCTGAGACTATCACAGAGCAGGTGCATTTATACGGAGACTTGATTACACACAGGTGGATTCTATTTATCATCATCGGTCATTTAGGACAACATTGGATCATTCAGAGATCCTCACTGAACTTCTGGAGTGAGTTTCCTGCACTGAAAGTAAAGGGGCCGAATAATATTGCACGCCCCACTTTTCAGTTTTTTATTTGTTAAAAAAGTTTAAATTATCCAATAAATGTTGTTCCACTTCACGATTGTGTCCCACTTGTTGTTGATTCTTGACAAAAAAATTAAATTTCATATCTTTATGTTTGAAGCCTGAAATGTGGCGAAAGGTTGCAAGATTCAAGGGGGCCGAATACTTTTGCAAGGCACTGTATTCATTTAATTTCATTTTAAAAAACAATGTTGAAAACGTTTATGGTTTAAAGTAAAAAGTTTATAGCTTTCTTACTTTGTATAAAAAATATTTAAGGAAAATCTAGAGTCCTAGCATGCAGGTCTCATTACAGTGTTCATGGTCCTGTTATAATCACAGTATTTTAAAAAATAAAGTTATTCTGACCCATAATGGACGACAAAAAAGGGAAGACAAAATATGGCTACGAGGTAAGATTGATTGCTTTTGATATTGTTTATAATTACGTTTATTTTGATTAAGTTTGCTTACTTCCCCACCATATTGATTTTTTTTATATAATAATGTTACATGTTTTTAGATATTTTACTGTAAATAAAATAATTAGGATCTTAAACTGTCAATGAAGAAAAAAATCAGAGTCATCATTTTGCTATTTTAAGCTTGTTTTGGTAAATGTTCATTACCATAATGCATAGCTTTCATGAGAATCACCCAGCTAGAGATAGAGTTGTAACGGAATTGGTGATATCTTAAAACAGCGCAGGAGGTTAAGACAAAAAAAAAAATCAAGTCGGGCAAGATCAAGACTATATTTATCAATCCAATCATCTAGAAACTATAATGTGATGGAGCTCCATTGGGCAGCAGTCAACTAAAAGTAAGGCATGAAAAACCTCTTTTCCAACATGTGAATATTCAATTAACTGATTCATCCAGAGATAATTAAACATTATTCCAATAACATCTATGTTCCATTTTTATTCCCACATTTGATTACAACAATTCACCTGCTTTCAGAGTCAACTCTTAACATGATCCCAGTCAGTGATCCTTTGTTTTGGCGGAATTTTACCGTATCCAAAATGCATGTGTTAAAAAACTGGAAACTTAAAAACAGACCAAAACCTACATTAATGCTATATCGAGCATATTCTCCACTGCATTGACGGAGGAGCTCCTGATCTGCGTGAGGTTCTTTGAACCTTTGCCTTTTCGTGGAATTTCAGAAGCTGTGCATGAAGATGGAAGACAGAGACATGACAAACTCATAGGATGCAATGTCAATACTTTGTGACATACTTTAATCATAGACTTCATAATATACAGTATATGGCGGAAAACACTCAATTGGGCCAAATTTCAAAATTGTCCTATATGCATGTGTGATATATCATAGGAAAGCTTAAAATCTCAATTTTCTGGGGGAAGAAACATTTTGAACTGGAGGGCATTTATTTATTTATTTTTTTTTAAACAGCAAAACCCTAAGTGGAGTTGAGAGCATGAGAGAGCATAAATAAAGACGCCATGATTTTAATGAGATATTATCGCATACTTACCTACTTTCGATCCAAAAACTCCATGTAGCATGTATCACCGAGTGTCAAGAGTGACAGACACTGCTGTGAACGGCCACAGCCGGATTTTATGGGTGAAACATGGTCATATAACAAGGGTCGCGATGCAGAAATCGCAGACATCAAGGAGTGGTCTAGATTTTTTTCCCCCATACATTTACCCTTTTAAACGTTTTTTTTTTTGTTTTTGTTTTTTTGTTGTTGTTTTTTTTGTTTAGATCGATTATTTATCATCTAAAATATCGGGGAAAATGCGACAGTAACAAAAAAGATACAGTTAAGCGATAGTTATGAGGGAGATAACGGAGACTTGTTTACAGACACTATTTTTTTCATTTATTATTTCAAGGATTCCCGACCAAGTATTGAGTGCATGGCTGATATAATTAATTGAAGGTTGACTTTTTTTGTATTAAAAAACACTTTTTTGAATTGGTCACATGAAATATGCTAGTTTTTTGAGATAGGGATTTTTGGTTTTTCTTGACTTTTTTTTGCCAAAATCATCAATATTAAAACAATAAAAGGCTTGAACTACTTTAGCTGTGTGTAATGAATCTAAAATATATGAAAGTCTAATGTTTATTATTACATTACAGAAAATAATGAATTTATCACAATACACAATTTTTTTAGAAGGACTAGTATATATATATATATATATATATATATATATATATATATATATATATATATATATATATATATATATATATATATATATATATATGTATGTATATACACACACACACACACACACAGTGGGTCAAATAAGTATTTAGTCAACAACCCATTGTACCAAAGTTCTCCTACTTGAAAAGATTAGAGAGGCCTGTAAATGTCAACATGGGTAAACCTCAACCATGAGAGACAGAATGTGGGGGAAAAAATTACATTGTTTGATTTTTAAAGAATTTATTTCCAAATTAGAGTGGAAAATAAGTATTTGGTCACCTACAAACAAGCAGGATTTCTGGCTGTCAAAGAGGTCTAACTTCTTCTAACGAGGTCTAACGATGCTCCACTCGTTACCTGTATTAATGGCACCTGTTTTAACTCACTATCGGTATAAAAGACACCTGTCCACAACCTCAGTCAGTTACACTCCAAACTCCACTATGGCCAAGACCAAAGAGCTGTTGAAGGACACCAGAGACAAAATTGTAGACCTGCACCAGCCTGGGAAGACTGAATCTGCAATAGGTAAAACGCTTGGTGTAAAGAACTCAACTGTGGGAGCAATTATTAGAAAATGGAAGATATACAAGACCACTGATAATCTCCCTCGATCTGGGGCTCCATGAAAGATCTCACCCCATGGCGTCAAAATGATAACAAGAACGATGAGCAAAAGTCCCAGAACCACACGGGGGGACCTAGACAATGACCTACAGAAAGATGGGACCACAGTAACAAAGGCTACTATCAGTAACAGAATGCGCCGCCAGGGACCCAAATCCTGCACTGCCAGACGTGTCCCCCTGCTGAAGAAAGTTCACGTCCAGGCACGTCTGCGGTTCGCTAGAGATCATTTCGATGATCCAGAAGAGGACTGGGAGAATGCGTTATGGTCAGATGAAATCAAAATAGAACTTTTTGGAAGAAACACAGGTTCTCGTGTTTGGAGGAAAAAAGAATACTTAATTGCATCTGAAGAACACTATATCCACTGTTAAGCATGGGGGTGGAAACATCATGCTTTGGGGCCGTTTTTCTGCAAAGGGACCAGGACGACTAATCTGTGTAAAGGAAAGAATGAATGGGGCCATGTATCGAGAGATTTTGAGTGAAAATCTCCTTCCATCAGCAAGGGCATTGAAGATGAGACGTGGCTGGGTCTTTCAGCATGACAGTGATCCCAAACACACAGCCAGGCACAAAGGAGTGGCTTCGTAAGAAGCATTTCAAGGTCCTGGAGTGGCCTAGCCAGTCTCCACATCTCAACCCCATAGCTGTGGAAGGAGTTGAAAGTTGTTGCCCAACGACAGCCCCAAAACATCACTGCTCTACAAGAGATCTGCATAGAGGAATGGGCCAAAAAAACAGCAACAGTGTGTGAAAAGCTTGTGAAGAGTTATAAAAAATGTTTGGCCTCCATTATTGCCAACAAAGGGTACATAGCGTGGTATTGAGATGAACTTTTGGTATTGACCAAATACTTATTTTCCACCATGATTTGCAAATAAATTCTTTAACAAACAAACAATGTGATTTTTTGTTTTTTTCCCCACATTCTGTCTCTCATGGTTGAGGTTTACCCATGTTGACAATTACAGGCCTCTCTAATATTTTCAAGTGGGAGAACTTGCACAATTACTGGTTGATTAAATACTTATTTGCCCTACTGTGTATAGATCAAGACCGTCGAGGGGGTGGGGGTGGGTAACCGGGTATGTTGTCCCAGGCCTCAGGACCATAGGGGCCCCCTAAATGACCCTTACTTTATTTTACTTTACTTTCACATATTTCTTTTTTATTTAAATCATTGTCTGATTAAATATGATGTTCTACTTGATATATACTTAAAAACTAACATATTAAACGCCTACAAGCCTTCAGTAAAATTAAAATAATAAAATACTACCTATGCTCCACCATATCACAGGGCAGGCTTAACAACCTAGTCATTGTTACCAAACTGCACTTTATGGTAAGTTACGGTGCTCTCAACTCCGCACCGTAGTGTGGAGTGGACCGGCGATTTACTTGGCACGTTCGTCATCAGTTCGTCCGGGTCTTCCTTCAGGAAGGTGGCGATGTGCATAAATATGCAGAGACACGTAGAATGGCTTTTTGCCGGGACTTTTATTGACGATGGGGGACTCACAGTCACTCAACTCAACGCTATCGCACAACAACTCTCAACAACTTCTATCTCACCCACTTACGCTCGCCCATCTCTTCGTCTGTGCCAAATTGGTAAGGCCGGACATACTGGAGGGGACAGCACCCCTTGGGGATGCCGGTAACACCATGCTTTCCTTTGATCGTGACCTTGCTCAAAAACTGGATTCCACTAATGTTATAAATGACTTTGCTGTCAAAGAATCTAGGCGCATCACTGTTTGAGGGCTTGATAACCCCAGGGATGTGGAGGGGGCACGCACAGGATGTTTAGTTAACTGTTTTGTTGCTTAGCAGGCAGGCATAGTACTCTCAGTAGTATTGTACTGTAGTCTACATGGGACAATAGATGGAAATTGTTTGTTTATATTGTGTCCCATCACATTACGGTCTGTTAAATTTAACTGTCCATCTCAAATTAAATAATGTGAAAATTTACACTGTTATTGCTCTCAAAGCGTTAAAAGTACTGCATGTGTTATCGTGACAAGCCGGTGGCAGGGGTGGGGTGGGTGGGGGGCCTATAATGGTCTCTTGTCCCCGGCCCCCTGCAAGTCTGTTGACAGCCCTGATATACATTATGAAGTCTATGCTGTAATTAAACCACTCTGTAAATAATAATTCCCATACAATGTTAAACAATGAAATCAGAATAAAATTCGCTTCTCTATCATTTAGCAGTGAGCAGAACTCCTTACAGTACAGTACCGACACCAAGTCAGTTCATACTGTTTGTGTGAAGTCTGCCCGATCATTTGAGGTTGACCAATGCATCGAAAACAAGCATGTGCTTCTGACCTATTCTCTTCTTTGGAGATTTCTGGCGTTTGATCTCGCCATTATTGCCGTCAGCCCGTGGCAAACCCTAAGGGAAAACGCAAAAAAAGCGTGTTTGAATAGCAGTACCTGATTAAACATGAGGGCCACTATTATTTTACCAGATGATCGCTTGCTGGAAGAATCTTCTTTTTCGACTTGATTTTTGGACGGGGAACTTTTGAGGATTCCCGATTAGAACCACGAACAGGCTTCATTTCTATCAGAATGTATAGAATTCGGAATAAGTCTTCGAAGTTCAATGATAACTTTAAAAAATCGTATGATTACAACTTTTGACATACACGCCGCCGTTTTTAACTGACACCATTTCCGCGCCTGTTTTCTGGATCTACAAACACAAATGCAGAAATTGGAGCGACCCCATATTTTGTCTTCTAAGGTACAATTTACCTTTGACAGCACGGCTGTATGCCTGTATTCAAACTATATGTACACAAAACAAGCCACTCTCTTTAATTTGTCTTAAATTTGAACAAACATTTTAAAAAGTTGAGATAGCCTTCTCGAGTTTTCTTGAGTCCTACAGTCGTGTAACTACCTGTAAGTCGTCGCTGAGGGAAAATATAACACCAGGGGTAGATTTGTCGGAGAAAGCTAAATGAAGTTGCGTGGTAGTTATTACAGTTTATAAAACACGGCAGAATATTCATATAGTTAAATTGAATTGTATTCATTCCTCTTTCGTGCTACCTTTCCTTATTTTTCAGATTTTCAGTGAAATTACACATTTTCTACCACAGACACGAATAGTAGACCAAATACGTCAGCGTACTGGAGCAGCCCTGCTGAGGGCTTGTGTAGCAGCCATATTGGGTGGGGCAAAGTTCCCTTCAAGCATTGTCATTACTTCTGGCTGTTCTGTAGCAAACATAGGAATGGAACTATTTTGAAGAATCACAAAAGTGCACAAAATACTGCGATGTTCCAGTTGACATTGCTGTATTTCGTTCGCTTTTGAACAGTTCAACGTGCACCTTTGTAGTGTCACACCTTTTCGTTTCGCATGACTGCAGTTAATGCAATGCGCCAGCAGATGACCCCCACGTTCTTAAAGAATGAGGCTTCGAGTAATAAACCAATTTTCAACACAATTAAATGGGCCAAAAGGTTTCAAAGATCCATGCCGCCCGGTTTGGGCAGCACTAGTGCCAGGGGGTTTAAATCTACATATGTTCTATTTACAGATTTAATCTGTTAACATGCTTGCGTGTCAATAAGTAAATATCCATTACACATTAACATGTTTTTATTGATCATATGAAATGAAAAGAATTTGACAGAATTAGACAACTTTTTAATGATTTACACACACACAAAAAAAAAACATGAACACAAAATGGGAAAGGCATGTCCATTCCAGGAAGCCAAAGGCATTTTTTGAAGTTTCTTCTTAAAGTTTCTTCAAATTGCAGTGAAGTTCATCTAGTAATGTTACTGTTGATCTCTGTCATTGGGTCTTTTACACCCTCCCTGGGTTGTAAAATTTCCCTGTGAAGCGTCCATGATTCTTCAGGTCAAACGGGCTGAGCACCTTCCTGATACCAAGCATGTTTCCTTCAACAATCCTCTTGAAGGTCCATGGGTTCTGGTTGTTCGCCTCCATATCAGCTTGAGTCTTTTGGAAGACTTCTAAGCTCTCTCTACTCATCACCTGCAGGACGTAAATTGACGTAGTTATTAGTTCATCTAGCTTAGTTTAGAGCTCCGATCACATCCCTTAATTGAAAATAAGTTCAAGTTCCTTAACAATCCACAAACAATCAAACAACTATTTCCACCGGGGCTGTTGAGTGCTTTGTTTGCAATAATACCTTAGCAGGGAAGGGAAGTTTCTTTGCTACTTCAATCAATATATGCTCGACTTCTCCAAGCTCCACCTTTCCTCCCACTTCCACAATGAGGCGGCCAAAGCGGACAGGTGTCACGTAGTGGTCGATGGCTCCTTTGCCTCCACCCATGCGTTGACCGAGCCCTTTTCGCGTGATTGGCTTGTATGGGGCATTGATGCGCCAGCGAGCAAACGTGGTACGGGAATCCATCTTGCGGCTGATGGTTAGACGTATCATCTCCAAGTGGCCCCATTTAAGGTAGCCCCCTCCCATTGCCTTAGCATCAGAAAGAGAATGGAGTGAAAAGGTCGACACTGATAATTAAGTAATGAATTGAATGGAAGCCAGTACGATACAGTACAGTACAATATATGGCCTTACCACAATTGCATACTGTCCAGACGTGAAGGTATTTGCTGCCTTAGCCGGCCCTTGAATATCCCACAGTTTCTTCATCTCCTTTCTAGCTTTTTTAAAATTGGGCACCTTGTTCAGAAACTTCAGTTTGGGTTTCTCTGGCAGCACCACATCTTTAAAGGAAAAAACAAGGTGAAGGCGCTGTCACATTGCAATTAGACAACTAGTTCCAGACAAGACTTGCTACATGTTGAGTACCGTAATTTTCAGACTATAAGGCACACCTGACTATAAGCCGCCAGGCCCGCCACCCAACAAATTTGACACAAAAATTTCATTTGTTCATAGAAAACAGCTGCGGCTTACTGGACTGTCTCAGGAAATTAGAATACACAATATTCTAATTTTTTGAGACAGTCCTGTGTATATATACAGGACTGTCCTGTGTTTTTGAGACAGTCCTGTGTATATATACAGGACTGTCCTGTGTATATATACAGGACTGTCTCAAAAAATTAGAATATTGTGTATTCTAATTTCCTGAGACAGTCCAGTAAGCCGCAGCTGTCCTAACTGTATTGTGGGATATTTACACCAAAATATATTAACCGGTAACACTTTATTTGACAGTGGCGTCATAAGACTGTCATAAGACCGTCATAATTATGACATGACACTGTCATAAGTATGAATGAATGCTTACGGCAGATGTCATTTAGTGTCACTCGGCCAATTATCTCACTTTTGAATGGATGTAAAAGATCCGAGCTGGACATAAATGGAGTAAGTAACAAAACTTACCAGATAACTCTTAATGACACCTGTCATAAGCAGGGCTGTCATCAGACTTGCAGGGGCCCGGGGACAACAGACCGTTATAGGGCTCCTTACCCCATCCCACTCCAGCCACCGGCTTGTCACGACAACATACGCAGTACTTTCAACACTTTGCAAGCAAGGACAGTATAAATTTTCAAATTATTTGAGATGGACAGTTAAATTTAACAGACCGTAATGGGATGTGACACAATATAAACAAACAATTTCCATCTATTGTCCCATGTAGGCTACAATGCAATACAACTGAGAGTGCTATGCCTGCCTGCTAAGCAACAAAACGTTATATAGCTTTTGCTATAATACACAGTGGGTTGTAAACCCAAAATAAATCCAGCCGCCAGACCCGAGTCTGTTCAGCCTGGCGCACTTGCTCCCCACAGACTAACATATAGCCCTGATCTCCCATCACCTTCTCTCTCCACGGTTCAACGCGAGCAGCATGTCTTGTCATACAGCAGCTCAATAGGCTACAAGCGGCCGGTGACAGACTTGAATCAGGCTTTGTACACGGTGATCGCGAATGTAAACGTTCAGCGTTAGTGGCTGTTGTTCACTTACCAACATCACCGTCCACAGCGAACTCTAGCCCTAATTCTCTGGCTTCTTGTCCCCCTTTTAAAAACGTAATCATTTTTTCTCATTCACCTCTATGATCTTCATCTCTTTTTGGTTTTTCTTTTCTTTTCAACGCACCTGATTTATGACGACTCGCCATGTTTAGAGTTTTATAACAATGACAGATTTTAATTTCCCGCTACAGGGAACGTACGTAGTGTAGCCGTGTGTGTGCCAGAGCGGTGTCAAACCATTCTCTATTAAAACAGAGTGGGTGGGGAGGGCGTTGTGAAAAAAAACTAAAAAAAAATATTTATTTGAAATATTTAATATGTTAAAGTTTTTAAGTATGTATCGAGTAGAACATAATGTTCAATCAGACAATGATTTAAATATAAAAGAAATATGTGAATGTAAAGTAAAATAAATTAAGGGTCATTCAGGGGGCCGGGATAACATACCCGGTCCCCCCCCCCGCCGACGGACAAGCATTCATTAATCCTCATGACAGTGTCATGCAATAACAATGACGGTCTTATGACAGTCTTATAATGCCAATGTCAAATAAATTGTTACCTATTAACCCAAATAAATCAACAAATAAGCCGCACAGGACTATAAACTGGAGGATTCAAAACGGGGGGGGGGGGGGGGGGGGGGTTGCGGCTTATAGCCAGAAAATTACTGTATATATGAAACTAGGGATGTTAAAAAAAAAAAAAAAAGAATAGTTACCACTGTAGTCAGGGGGGATTTCTAATGTCTTCAATCCAGCTGTGAGAACTCTGAAGTGGCTGTGCAGAAGACCTGAATACATACATTGGCAAAAAATTAATTCTGAATTCTGCCACAACATAAATCAATAAAAACAAAAATTTCCTAAATAAGTTTTTTTTGTTTTGTTTTGTTTTACGGCTGTGTAGATTCTCATTTATTTAGGTAATAGAGACAAAAAGATTGGAGCCAGATAGAATAATGTTCTCATGAGGCTTTTGGATCTGTCGTGGTGAAATACGAGCTGAAAAAAACAAACGTAATTAAACAGAATACTGGTTCTTTCATGCGAAATTAGAGGTAAACAGCCCATTATGATACAAAAACTTACCGTGCTGCTGACCATGAGCGCCGAGTGCAGCCACGCTACCAACAACAGTTTTGATGAGAGAGATCATCATGTAAAAAATTCTGACACAGGCACAACAACGATTACAACATTTCGGTTTAGTGTCACTGTAATAACATCTTAAATGACTTTTAATTATTTTGAGCGCTGCAAAGCACAAGGTCGCAATCCTGGGTAATTTACGTGGCTTCCGTTTTTCTTCCCATGGACGTTGCTGCTTTTGGTTTACTACCGCCATCTGTCGAGTAGGAGTGTGCTGATAAACCCAAAAAAAGCTACTGTGCGGTCTTTTTGTTGTTGTTGTTGCATTAAACCTGCAATAAAGCCTGATGTGCAAAAGGCCCCATTTTATGAAGTTATTACTTTATTTATACGTTGATGGACATTGGCCCATGAGCCAGTTAATGAGAATGTTATTTCATCCTTATGAATCTTGCTCAGGGGTGAAAGTGGTTAAAATTTCTTGCCGGAACTCCATGACGTGAAGGTCGCCACGGAGCAAGAAATTTTATTTATGTATTTCTTTATTTATTTATTTTTATTTTTATTTGGGGGGGGGGGTGTCAAAACTACTGAAATGCAACTGTTTTGGTCAGTTATTTCCAACAAATACAAAAACTGATTTTCATTCAAAATTGTATTTTTGCAATGATTTGCAAAAGTTAAAAAAAACAGCTATAACCCCAACCTCCATCTCCTAATTTTTATTTTCCATCATATACTCACGTACTAAATGCCAAATCTCAATTTTAACTACTGAACATCATAGGATGTATATTAAAATTGAAGATAATGTAAACATTTACTTTTTGTTGTTTTTTAATAATAAGGATATAAGTAACCTACATTAAGAAAAATAAGTACAAATGACTTGTATTATGCAGAGTGAAATGGAATATATTTTGAAGATCGCGCAAACATTGACTTTTTTTAATCATAAGGAAATGAATAACTAGCCTAACATAAATGAACATATATAAGTCCAAAGTGCACATTGACAGCTAGGATGTTCTGAACCTCCCCATCAGAGCAAATAAAACTAAATATGATAAATAGGCCTCCTCAACTCTTTCCTTGCTCTTAAAGATTTGATCCATCTTCTGTTGCATTGCCCCCCCCCCCTTTTTTTTTTTTTTTTGCTGTTTCAGAAAACATGCACATTTGAACCAATCAGAGCTAACTATTTCTGGTGATCACATGTCAGTATGTCAGCCAATTGAACGGATAAATGAGTCCAGGCGTTTTGTTTTGTTGCATGCATTCACACATTGACGAGACTCGTCATTGTCAGACTCCGATAACTGCAGCAGCTGGGGAAACCTCCATGCCGTCCGTGGAATAAAATAAATAATATCGGTGGAAACGGATTACGCTACACAAGCACTTTAGTATGCTTGTTGTTAACACTTGTGTATGTAAATCTGATGTTGGTAGATTGTTTTCTTCTTGGAGATGAAATGCATGTGTGGCAGCTTTGTATTTTTTTTTTATTTTTTTTTACATAGCGTTTTGACAGTTGCCGTCATACTTTCGGAATCAAAGCATCTTATATCGGAACTGCGTTCCGGCCCTGAATCTTAAACCGGAACTGCGTTCCTGACCATTCCGGCCCACTTTCACCCCTGATCTTGCTTTAGTACACTGATATATTCCTCTAAAGTGTACCATGATTAAAAGTAATATCCCAAGTTAGGCCTTATGGTTAGTTTCCTTAACTAGAGGCAGTGAGTACTGGACTTGTGCCAAAGGTTACTACTACAATAACTACCTGTTCCCTTGGTAAATTCCTCTTTGCAGAAACATTTACATGATTCTATGCTACTGTGACTGTATAAGGCAAATACAAAAACAAATGTCTTTAATCTGCATGTATGGAGGTAGTGCTACAGTATTTGAGTTGATACAAAATATCATAGAAAACTTTATTTCAACAAAAAAACATTATTGGTTTAACACACATTTAGTGTGTAACTTGTTTTCCATAGGAAACATAACAACACACATGATAAAATATAGAGAGAGAGTTTCTAACATCCGGTTCCATCGAGCTGAGTGAAAATACTCATAAAGGCGTTCTATTGAAGCATAATTCACTCCATCAAGCTGCCCACAAAGGTTGAGAAAGTCTAGTTGTCTTGATTCAACCTTTGTTGAGTACCATAATGTGAATGACCAAGAGTCAAAAGAAGACACTTGCACAAGCACAATTTTGCTGAACAGAAATCACAATAGTCAACATGTCATACACAACATAATTGTAGTTCTTAAATCCCATGATATAGAAGGTCATATTTCGGGATGTTTTTAGGGTCGATGGGACTCTGGACAATCATTTTCCCCCGCATGGCGCCTCTGTATATGACCTCAATAAGATCCATGAAATCCTGCTTGGTTTTGAAGCTGCCAACAAACTTGGTGTGATCTGGTGAGCTGAAGCAAAGAAAATTACAATTTTGTAGCATGTCACCTTTTTTCTATAATAACTATAATGCTGAGGAAACAATTCACTGGGCATTAATGTTTTTGCCATGATGTGAATACAACTGCATACAATTACAATGGATAAATTTCATGGTTCATAAAGCTGGATAACTTTGAAAGTGGGTGACCAGACCCATGAAGGAAATGGAGAAAAAAAACTTATATCCAACTTCTGTAAGAATCCTGATAGTAAATCATGCTTTGCGAACATGTTTTTAAAGGGAGCCACGAATAGAGAGACTTGTAGTTCTTGAAAGATAAACATTATTATGAGTTAAAATAATTTGATATTAAAACTAGGGCTGTCAAAATTATCGTGTGAACAGGCGGTAATTATTTTTTTTAAATCACGAGAAATCGAGTACTGTCTTGATATGCTTCGTGCAACTAATGGTACCCATGTAGAAGTGTATTGAAAGAGGTAAAAAAAAAAAAAAAAAACTTCAATAAACGCTGAATACAATCGAACAAATCTGAATAAAATATCTAATCGATTGCATTTTCAATAAATTCTTTAAATGGTAAAGAGACTTTATTGACACCTTGTATATATTTTGTTTTAATGTAGTTTCTGTAGGAGGACAAACATGACACATTCTTCTAATTCATTCATATTGAAATGAAGTTAAACTTGAGGCAGAATCGTACGACAGAGCAGTCACGTGCTGCGTCATTCCCTACGGGATATACTGCAATGAAACTGAACATTTAATCATTATGTATTAGTAGCCAACACATTTCGATAGTAGGCTAATATAGCTAAAATAGATACATACTGCATGTGTTGCCTTCATTATACGGCCTATAAAATGCTTTTAATACTTTGCGGTAGCAGACATATATGTTTTTTGTATTTTTTGTTCAAAATGGCTCTTTCAACATTTTGGGTTGCCGATCCCTGGTCTAGGGAGTGACAAACTAAGTCATCACTCCGAGCGTCCATTGCGCACTTAAGACATGGCGCCCTCCGTAGGTCAAAACATGTACTAAATATTATCGATTTTTAAATCAATGGCAATATTTTATGTGTTTCTAATTACATATTTTAGTAAAAGAGAACAATTGTGACTTATTAGAGCCTACAAGTCTTTAAGTCAGAGGTTCCCTTTAAAAATTACCCCCAAAACGGTCTTACCCATAGTCCACTTTCATGTGTTGACCATTGAAAAAGAACACAGTTGACGGGATGTAACTGATGTCAAAGTATCTGGTGTAAATAGGAGCTTTATCCACATCAATGATGTAGATAGACGCCATATTACTCAAGTCGTGTGCAGTTTTTGAGAGCTGAGAAAAGAACACAAACAGCAATTAAACATCAAATAGTAATTGTTTTGAGGTAAATACAAAGAACTCACAATTTCATCTATTTGAAGACAGACAGAGTCTTCATCCCTCCCAAACCTTAAAACAACCACCTTTTCTGCCACTCTCTTGATTACGTCGTCTATTTCTTTTTTACAGCTCAATTTTGGCAAAAATAAACTCATTTTCAGAATCGGCGAGTGTTTATCCAACGGAGGAAGTCGTCACTAGAGTTAGTGTAACACCGTGAGTGTACCGTGGGGAAAATAACAATCATTGACGTTTGGTGTCAAAAAATATATATTGTTTGTCTTAAATCTTTTTTTAATCATTATTCTTTCTTCAAAATAAATTAAAAATAATAAAACACTAGTATTAATTATTTTCTTGGTGGATTACACGAAAAATACAAATAAATATAACAAAATTGGCGCTACTTTGTTTAAGTACAACATATTATAATGTAGCACAGCAAACCAACGCGACCTCCACACGACTACAGTGTGGACCACAGGAACGCAAAATTTTCAATCCATTTATATTAATCGCAATAGCGCGATGAGACGTTGTTCTCTAATGACTTGCTGAAAAGCTCCAAATCTTGTGTCGGTAACGTTTTCTGTTCCTGTTGTTTCTGTCACCTGCACATCCGCATCATACCATTTGTGTTGACATGTTGCGACGAATTTTTACTGCGCGACGTTTTCATGAACTATGGAAACGCGGAACTTTGGCGTTAAACCCTGTCAACAAAATCCAAGTAATCGGAGTTTCGCCAACTATTCTTCCCTGTCACCCAAGTTGTCCCATCCGGACTGGGATTCCACTTCTACAGGAGAATGTTGACTTGGACAAATGGAAATCCATACTGAGGTCCCAGTCTTCCACGCAAGATGATGCTGAGGACCAGGAAGTAAGTGATGAGGACGAAATCCCAGAAGGGCATTTACTTAACAATCTGGTGGCAGCTCAGGAGCTGGTTGCAATGTGGCGGCTGGCAGGGAAAATGGTACCTAAAGAGATGTCTGATGAAGAGTTACAGAGCTTTGCAGACATCACCACTAAGTCTGCTAGAAAAAAGTACCTGAAATACCTGGCCATAAGAGAAGGCCATAAGCGAGTGCGTAAGGAGAAGCAACAGCAAAAGAAAGCAGCACGGGAAGCGTTACTGGAGCAAACCAGAGATCCAGATTCAGAGGGGGAACCTAAAGAATACAGAAACACATTCACATATTCGTCCTGGTATCGCAGTCTTAACAAACTGCTGGGCTGGAGGACTATCCAGGCCATGTTGTTTGACCAGCCTCTGGTTTTTGACATGAGCTATGAATCCAACATGTCCAGACAGGAGATTAAAAACACTGTAACCCAGCTTTTGGAGGTAGAAGGATGGAACAGACGTGCCAAGGAGCCTTACCATCTCCATTTTTGTAACCTTCAACAAGATGGAGCTTACATGAAGGAGTTACTCAAGCGCTATGGTGCCGAAACCTGGAACAACTTGCTTATCACCAATACAGAGAGACATGCAGTTGACATGTTTTCTCGTGACCACCTTGTTTACCTCACTGCAGACTCCCCCAATGTTCTCCGCACCTTCGACCCATCAAAGATCTACATCATCGGCGCGCTCGTGGACCGGTCCATTCTGTCCGGTTTGTCACTGGCCAATGCCAAGCGTCTAAAGTTGGCTACAGCCCGTTTACCACTCAATGAGTTCCTCCACTGGGAATTGGGAGCCAAAACTCTGACCCTGGACCAGATGATGCGGATAATGCTAAGTTTAAAAGAAACTGGGAAATGGGAGGAGGCTTTGGAATTTGTGCCAAAGAGGAAACATGATGGCTTTCACCAGAAGCAGCAAATCAACAACCGCAGACTAGAACAGAATGGGGACCAATTTTTGAAACCTACAGCCACACAAAGTAAAAAGACTGTTACCTACAAGTCAAAACGAGAGTCTGGGCTTACTGATGTGGTCAAAATGTCTGGACGACCTCAGAACAGAGAGACCAAACCAGCTGCAACCAGAGTGCGGACATCTCTTAAGAGCAGCCTGGAAGGAAGACATGAGAGCAAAAGTAGGATGTGGTGGGAAGATTAGGGACATGATCAAATGGACAAATTGTCTCACATCTACATTTGCAAGAATGTCATTAAAGTGAACAAAATCATGGATACACTGTAGTTCTGGGGTATTCCGGTTTCTTTTCTGTAAAGAATCTTCTCAACAGACGGTTTGTACAGAAGAACTTTGGTCTTTATTAAAATACACCCCACCCAAAAAAAAAAAACATAACCGCGTCCAGTCTTTTGACCCCCGCTCAGACACACAAAACACAACAAGATAAATACAAGTTTAAGTGTCCTACACATAACAGTAGGTCATTAGATATACTGTAATTTTCAAACTATAGGCAGCGAATTTTTCCCCCCACCCTTTGAGACCTGCGGCTTATAGCCCAGTACACCTTATTTGTGGATTTTTACAGGCTAATGAGCTGCACGTCATTTGCTTTAAATAGCCCATAATACAAAGTGGAAATTTGCATTTTTTTAGTCCAATGCAGTTTAAATATGAACAAATGTAAAACTTGGAGGTTGCGTCTTACAGTTAAAAAAGAACTTTCTGAAATGGCAGCAAAAATATTTTTAACTGCTGTGAGTAAACATTTTTCAGTATCCAAAAATAATTCCAAAACATGATCACAAATGTTCACAGATTATCCCTGATCAGGATCAATACACCTATCATAAATAATTCAAAGATCATGAATTGGGACACGAGGGTTTTTTTCATCCAAAGACAAAATCAAATCTTGAATTAAAAAAAAAAAAAAAAAAACATCAAATTCTCACAGAAGTCCTGTGATGAGAGGAGGATGGTCAAAAACATACAATTTCTCCCATTCCTGCAGCACTCAATATAGAAAATGTACCAATGTGATTGAAGACAAAGTATCAATACAGAGCTTGACAGGCAATTATTTAAAAGCAGACATTTTGATACTATAAATAATTGGCTAAAAATATTAATTGTATCATTTTTTGGGGTGGGGGACTAAAGGATGTAGCAGGCCACTGTCAAAATACTATATGGTCTTTTAGAATGCATGGTGATGTGCTGTCCCAGATTGAAATGATGACACTCATCTACAGCACGAGGATGTCTCCGGAGCAGCGTTCACAGCAGTTGAAAGTGATGTTCTCATAGCGAGTGTATGGGTGGAACCTGCCAATGCTCTTATTGCTCAGAAAGTTTGAAGGGGATGAGTCATTAAGTGAAGAATCTGCCTTGTTTTCTGTGCAGGAGATGGGATCTAAAATTTTCAAAACCTAAAACACACCATAGGGTTTCATTAAAAACATTTTCATTCGAAACTGATGAAATATTTTTGAAAATGACACAAATGTGCACCTTCTCAGCCATCTTTTCTGCTGGTGTGTTACAAAGCTGATCAGCTGTCGCACTGCTGCCGTTGACCACAATGCTGCCTAACAGGTGAGAGTTGATGGCATCTGCTAACTTGTGATTGGCTGCCGCCAACTCTCCTGTGCTGAGCGGCTGTGCGCTGGGGTAGTAGGTCTGCTGTCTGCCCCACTGCAGAGACACCAGGAGCTGCTCCAGAGATCTGATGACAAGTACAACAGGTAAGGGTATTGGTCAGAATTGAACACCTAAATATTCAATGTTTTTTTATTTATTTATAACACTATACTATGCAGGCTGAGGGCTTGCCATGGACTGGCAAATTCTTAACCTACAGAAGGCTGCCTCTCTAACTTCTAACTAAAAGTCCACAATTAATTAATCATCCCTAATACAAAAAAAAAAAAAAAAAAAACATTTTGGCCCCAATGTCCGATGGATACTGGTCAATGCTACATACAGTAGCAACCAAGTTTTAAGAAGATTGGATCACAAATACCAGAAGAGGAGGACTTCAAAGTGAGATTCGACAAGAAAAAGAAATACAGTATACCCCTGGTAAAAAGTTTTTTGACTCTCTCATTCAACTGAATAGTGAAAAGTCTCAAAACCTGTGACCACTGGTGTACTTGAGTGGCGTATTGACAGGCCTTCAGCTTGTAGCAAAGTGTCACCAGAGAGAAAGACAAAGATGACAACATCGGCATTTTACGGATCGTATCATATTTGTTTCCATGAATTTTATATACGTGTATTTAACCATTATGAAGACACCTGTCATAAAAAGGTTTGGCAACATGAGGTTTTCCATATAGCACAGTGGTGGTATATCGTGACATTTCTGAAGACACAAAAATAGTGAATAGCAGTGTTTCCCACAAATGAACGAGACTGTGGCGGCCCGCCACAGTCTCGTTTGGGCCCGCCACAGTCTCGTTTGCCCCCCCACCCCCGCCGGAAAAAAAAAAAAAGATAATCAGATGCGTCAGTCAGCCGATTACACAGCTGTAGCCCACTACACTCTACTACCCGTGAGACCGCACGCGGGTAGTAGAGTAGTTTTTTAGAGTAGTATTTTATTTATTTACGAGACGCAAGGGGAACGAGTAGGAAGAATAGGAGAACGAGCGAGATAGCGAGAGATAGCGGTCGCATGTCTTAGCAGCACGCTGTTATTTTGTTATTGTTTTTCTGTATTATTGTTACCACAATCAAGTGAGTAAGCAATTACAGACTTCTCTCCTTCTTCCCCATATCCGGGGCATTACAATAGTTTGGATCGGACTTTTCGGCGAAAGTGAGCGGTGGACGGCCGTCTTGGACGGAAAGCAAACTTTGATTGAACTTGCGCGGAGAGGCGGGGCCCATTATAAAGCCTTGCTCTATTTTCAGAGCGTTGGTCACAGTAAAATATTTATTAGTTCAAGCAGAGTAAAATGATACATATTCACGGTACAAGAACGTCGTTTCCGTGTCCATCGATTGGTAAGAAAAGGCTGTTTGTACGAGTGACGTGTGGGCGCTCCCGTCAGGGGGGACATTTCGCGTGGAGTGGCTATTTTTCGGCACAACACCGGCGCGCCAACTTCAGACAATTACGGCTGACGAAACTTTGATAAATGCATTCCCCCCCCACCCCACCCCCACCCCCACCCCCGATTTTGCGAGCTCTGGGACACTCGAAAAATGACTCTCATACCTATCCTTGCTAAGTTAATGGTACCTCGATGTGCGTTTGTGTGGAAATTTAGTTCACGAACAACGGGGGAAAAACTATTCACCTTCTCGCCGAATCAAGTAAAAGTCTTTACACGGCTATTAGAATTCCCCCAGTCCTGTAAATGGGTCAGTTGACAGAAGGACTGTTATTGTTGTGGTAATGTAGTACTTACGAGGGTCAAATAAAAAGGAAAAAGGAGGACTATGACGGCGGTCTGAAACCCGCGGCTCTCGGGCCGCATGCGGCTCTTTAGCGCTGCTTTTTTTTTTTTTTTTTTTTTTTTTTTTAATGGAAAAAGATGGGGGAGGGAAATATATTTTTTGTTTTAATAGGATTTCTAGGAGGACAAACATGACACAAACATTCTTTCAATTCATTAATATTGTAATGAAGTTAAACTTGTGGTGGCATCGTTCAACAGAGTAGTCACGTGGTGCGCTATAGGATCCACTGCAGGGAAAATAAACATTTAATCATGAAGGCTAATTATGTATTTCTAGCCAACTTAGTCATTTTTATAGTAGGCTAATATAGCTAGTATTGATAATTATAAGGCTTGTACAAGGCTTTGAATTTTTTGCTGCTCCAGACATACTGTATCAGTTTTTTTTTTTTTGGGGGGGGGGGGGGGTCAAATATGGCTCTTTCAACAGTTTGGGTTGCCAACCCTGAGTCACTACGAGATGTAAGTCGTACTATTGCTACGAGAAAAAAAGTCGCATTATTACATAGGGTAACGTAGCTGTAATCAGCTACGCATTTTACATACATGTACCGTAGCTGAGAGCTATAACATTAGCCTAGCTAATGAAATATTTCAAATATATTTTTGTTATGGTTCTTCTTGGGGGGAAAAAATAATGAAGAAAAAAAAAAATAGCCGTGGCACGACATGGTGAGGCGGTCCGACTCCGATGCAGCCCACCACCACAGTTTCAAAAAATCCTATGGGAAACACTGAATAGGCAAGTTCTTCAGTCATCTACAGTGGATAAGTTTTTCAAGCAACCCGAGAAAAATAGGGAGAACAGTAGTATGTCAATGTTACAACAGAATTTATATACCCTATATTTCATATGTAAGGTTCATCTGATTATAAGTCGCATTAGTGCATTAATGTACTGCATTTGTCCTTTATTTATTGCCATTGTTTTTTATTTATTTATTATTCGTTTTACTGGTTTTTACGGGCATGATGAATGTGTGTCTCGAGTACTTTTCTGGACCAGTATAATGCAGTTATGATCAAACAAAGGGTTAGAGGTCATCCAGCGCAACCAAAAGCTCTATCTATACTTATATATAAATTTAACTTTGTCTGTCTGTGTGTGTGCGTGTCCGTTCTCTATAAACTCCGAAATAGCTGGGCGGATTTTCACGATATTTTACACATTTTATGTCTTGGAGTGTTCTTAGACGTGTTTGACCACTGTAGGCCTCCATTTAGTGCGGAAAATTAATTCGAAACTCAAAAATTAGCATAGAAAATGCGACCTGATTGTGGAGGCGACAGCGCCATCTTTTGGGCAAAAGCTAGCCTCTTGCAATTGCAATGTTGCAATTGGCTTTCAAACTGTATGGTTTCATGTACAAATTGAAATGTGCTGTGATGATACGTTGTGGCTTTGAGTACTCCACAAAAAGACGCTGTATTTTCAAAAAAATGTACAATTTTCTCTAATATTACTAATAGATTCATTTCAGCAAGATATTCATATTGTAACAATTGTTATTTACTATTTGTGTTACAGCCGCAATGGTTCATGTGTAGTTGTGTGCAACCATGACTGTGAGTTATGTTCTTTTATTTTCTGTTCAATATGGGTGCTGTCTCTTGGGGTTGTTCTGTGTCTGGGGCACAAGCAGTGCGAAACATTAAAACGGCCACTCTCATTTTTCTCCATGTTGGTCGCCATACTGTCCACAGTGATGGAAAAGTGATTGTACATCAACGCCTTTATGGTGTTCTTTTACTATTACTACATTACAGCTGCATCTTTAAGGAAAGTATGTTTTATCTGCCATACTGCTAGTTCATGCGGATAATAAGATGCACTGTCAATTTATGGGCGTAAAAGGGATTTTAAGAATGTCTTATGGTCCGAAAAATACAGTATATAGCAGAAACAACACACACTGCTTTATTTATTAGATAATTATGATTAACGGAGCCCCTAAATGAGTGTATATGTTTACCTGTGAGTGAGCACCATTTCCCTTGAGAACTCCTCTCTTTCCAACAATAGGTCCTGAATGGCTACTTGTGCCTCTCTGGTCTGACGCTGCAGAGCTGTTCTGGAATTTGTCAGCTCTTCTGCCATGACTCTGTATGTAGATCAAAGGGAAATATGGGGTGGGAATTGGTCATTCAAAGAACATGATTAGATAGGCCCTATATTACTGCCTATAGTCTTCCATTTTCCCTGAATGAGATTAAATATACTACTCGCAAAAATTAAAGGAATCACAAAAATTAAACAGTGTACTTGACAATTTTGCCAATTGCCAACTGTGATTTTGTCATGGGTGTTCTGTCCAATGACATGCATTTGCAGCACCATCCAAACTGCAAACTGACAGCTGATTCAGCCTATAAGTATTTTCTGTCTTCTTCAAAAGACCTATTAAAACGTATCTTTTTCTCCACAAGCTATGGCTAACGAGGCGGGTGGGGTGCGGGGCAGTTTGTGGGCATGTAGGACCATGGGACTTAAACGTGGGTCCTGGTTCACAGTAACAATGATTATTTGTCAAGCACTGCTGACATCCGCACTGACACAAAAAAAAAAAAAGGACAGTGCGGCAGTCATGAAGTGACACTATTGTTGAATATTCAGCAACAAATCAGAGAAGCAAATGGACCATGTGACATGTCACATTCTGCGGGAAGACAAGCAGAAGTTCTAACCCACGAGAGTTTCTGTCTCGTCGTCACGAGGCCAGATCTTTGAATAAGCCTCAGTACATGAGGTGATCGCCACCTCCAAACTCAAGATGTCAGCCACAACAGGCAACATTTGTCCACAATGTCTTTCGGGCAAAAATCAGGTTACAATCGCAAAGTTTGAGTTCAACTTAAATATAGCTTTTAGTGACATGAAATAAAATCGTATGAATGTCTGTTTTTTTATACCTGCTGGCCAGGAACTTGCTCCTCCAGACATCACACTGTATACTCATACGCTCCAGTTGCTCCGCTGTATGTGACAAAGTTCGACCCAAAGCCTCGTTCTCCAAATTCAGATGATTCTTCTCACGCGCAAGACGCTCAAATTGGTACTGAAGGTCATCACCCATGGATGCCACCAGAAGTTTCTTGAGCTCGCGGTTCACCTAGTGATATAGCAAAAAGTGTGCCTGTGTAAACCCAAAGTATAGTCCGTTACAAATGTTTATCTGCTTCATTTGGCTCTTGCCTCTGTCTGCACACGCAGTTGATTGGAAAGACCTTCCTTGTCTTGTAGCAGCCTGCGTTCAGAGTTCTGAAGCTTCTCTAGCTGTCCTCGCCAATCATCCACCGATGGCTGCGGGGATGAACTTCGCTCTTCCACCTGATGTCCAGAGTCTCCCTTCGCCTCAGTTACCCTGCTATTCCTGCTTATGGCAGCTCTGGGAATGATGATTCTTACGGCCTCAACCTCCGTGCAGGCCTCCCTACTCACCTTGCCCAGATGGAGCACACCAAGAGGTTGTGGGGCAATAGGGGGAGGAGGAATGGAAGACTTGGGGTTGTGTTTGGGGCTTGCTGCCTTGACAGGAACGGCTGCCAGACCTGAAGGCAGCGTATCTGTACTGACTTCTAAGGTAGATGGCGTTTTCTCTGTTTCCATGCCATCACCAGCAACTCTTACTGGGACTCGGGCAGAATCTGGAATTACAGGATAACTGTCAAAAAGGCTCTCAAATGTGCCCATGTCAGTTAGAGCAATTAGTAGTAGGCTATGTATTGTACATACAGTATATGTAGATATTAAGAGTCCTTAACAAAAGTGTAACATGCTGAGACACAGTAGCAAAGCTGTTTTTAATGGTAGGTCAATGCTGCCTAGCTGTTGGGTTGCAAATAGATCTGGCCAAGCAACAAAAGCGTTTTTCATTCAACAAAATCATTAGTTTACAGTAAGATACTCTCAGGTTGTGAGGATGATACATACCCCTAACAACAGCAGTCATGATGGTGGTCGTTCTATTGAACTAGTGGCGAAATAATCGACGGCTACTGGATTCCAAGTTGCACTCTTCGGATAGTCCTCTAATGTGGGAGAAAAGAAAATGCGGCTAGTTATGCCACAATCGTGGTTGCGCCTCCAATAAAGCAATCAATAGTCACGTTTAACTATAGTGAGGCTGATAAAGTAATCAGATGGAGAAGGCTACTCCCCTACGAGGCTAAGTTTGAGGCTAGCCGATTTTCTGAACTACGCAAGGCAAAACGCCCCCATAATGGAAATGAGTCCCAATAATTTAACCCTTTTACTTCAATTATACTTAAAATGTTCGGGTAGTATTTAGCTTACATACCACATACTTGAAAATGGTCCTGTAGTTTAGAGCTATTTATTATGTTACCGGATACAGTTGGCACAAGGCAACTGCACGGGAAAAGTCGATTGAATTTCTCAGGCAAGTCGTTTTTTCCATAGTTTTCAGACTGTATTTTATTTTTCAAATCGTCAAAATATTGAAAAAGACATTATAGAAATATGTAAAACGTCTTTTTTGAGAGTTTATCGTAGGGAAATTTGAATATATTTTTCCGGAATCACCTTGCAAGTAAAAACCAGGGATAAATAGTCTACCACATCACACCACTTATGCGGAACCTTTCAACTGCCATTGTTTGCTTCACGGATAACACTGCTGTTACCCAAGTAACATGAAGTTTATTCCTCTGTCAATCTGGCTTTTGTATTGTTAAACTAACTCCCTTATTTTAAATTTAGTCATGGGAGTGCACGGTCTTTGGCGGCTGCTGGAGAGCACAGGAAAACCCATTAATCCAGAAACTTTGGAGGGTAAAATCCTTGCTGTTGGTATCCTAACTCGGGGGATCTGATCCATTGTTTATATCGCATCAATTCAACGTTCTCTCTCTCTGTTGTATTTAACTCTGGTCTCTCAAACACGAACCTTAACCTAGCATCAACAGATATCAGTATATGGCTGAATCAGGCTGTAAAGGGGGTGCGAGACCGTGAAGGCAACAGTGTCCAGAACGCCCATCTTCTAACTCTCTTCCACCGCATCTGCAAGCTGCTGTTTTTCCGCATCCGTCCAGTGTTTGTCTTTGATGGCGATGCTCCACTGCTAAAGAAACAAACACTGGTAAATTAAAAAAAAAAAAAAAAAAAAAACTTACTAATAGACATAATTGCATCCCGATTATATTTCTAATATGGATTTGTCTATAGGCCCTGAGGAGGCAGAGGAAGGAAGAGTTAAGCCAAGAGTCCAAAAAGACAAATGAGAAACTCCTCAGGACATTCCTGAAGAGGCAAGCTATCAAAGCTGTGCTTGGAGATGACAGGTGAGCACAGTAGCTCTTGGCACTTGATACTGCATTGTGTCAAGAGTCAACAGCTGAACCAATTAATGTATGCTAGTCGTTTATACTTGTTTTCTCTTCCTCAGTAAGGATCCTCTTCCTAGCCTGTCAAGTGTGAAGAGAAATGAGGTGGATGACATGTATGTTCTACCTGCCCTGCCACAGGCAGATGAAGAGAGAAGCAGGTATAGAGACTCTAAATTAGACATGTGCCGATTACCAGTTTCAAGGTATACCGTGGTATGAAAACGTCAAGGTTTCAAAACCGCAAAATTTTTTCGTCATACCGTCCCTAAGGCATTAGCTATTTTTTATGTCCCAAAAATGCATAGAGAAATCGCTCGCTTGCAGCTGTAATGTTCAACCATAGACTTCATAATGTATTGACGGGTCGCGGGGCCGATAAATAGGGGACCTGCATTGTTGGCGAGGCCGTCAAAGCTGACCGAGTGGAATCACAGAAAGGAGTTTTTTTCGTTGAAAATTCTTGTGAATAAATGCTCTTTGAGCGCCTTGAAAGGTGGAAAAGCGCTATATAAGTGTAACACCATTTAACCATTTAAATCCCCGAATTATATATACATATATATACAGTGCCTTGCAAAAGTATTCGGCCCCCTTGAACCTTGCAACCTTTCGCCACATTTCAGGCTTCAAACATAAAGATATAAAATTTTAATTTTGTTGTCAAGAATCAACAACAAGTGGGACACAATCATGAAGTGGAACAAAATTTATTGGATAATTTAAACTTTTTTAACAAATAAAAAACTGAAAAGTGGGGCGTGCAATATTATTCGGCCCCCTTGCGTTAATACTTTGTAGCGCCACCTTTTGCTCCAATTACAGCTGCAAGTCGCTTGGGGTATGTTTCTATCAGTTTTGCACATCGAGAGACTGACATTCTTGCCCATTCTTCCTTGCAAAACAGCTTGAGCTCAGTGAGGTTGGATGGAAAGTGTTTGTGAACAGCAGTCTTCAGCTTTTTCCACAGATTCTCGATTGGATTCAGGTCTGGACTTTGACTTGGCCATTCTAACACCTGGATACGTTTATTTTTGAACCATTCCATTGTAGATTTGGCTTTATGTTTTGGATCATTGTCCTGTTGGAAGATAAATCTCCATCCCAGTCTCAGGTGTTGTGCAGATACCAACAGGTTTTCTTCCAGAATGTTCCTGTATTTGGCTGCATCCATCTTCCAGTCATTTTTAACCATCTTCCCTGTCCCTGCTGAAGAAAAGCAGGCCCAAACCATGATGCTGCCACCACCATGTTTGACAGTGGGGATGGTGTGTTCAGGGTGATGAGCTGTGTTGCTTTTACGCCAAACATATCGTTTTGCATTGTGGCCAAAAAGTTCAATTTTCGTTTCATCTGACCAGACCATGTTTGGTGTGTCTCCCAGGTGGCTTGTGGCAAACTTTAAACGAGACTTTTTATGGATATCTTTGAGAAATGGCTTTCTTCTTGCCACTCTTCCATAAAGGCCAGATTTGTGCAGTGTACGACTGATTGTTGTCCTATGGACAGACTCTCCCACCTCAGCTGTAGATCTCTGCAGTTCATCCAGAGTCATCATGGGCCTCTTGGCTGCATCTCTGATCAGTTTTCTCCTTGTTTGAGAAGAAAGTTTGGAAGGACGGCCGGGTCTTGGTAGATTTGCAGTGGTCTGATGCTCCTTCCATTTCAATATGATGGCTTGCACAGTGCTCCTTGAGATGTTTAAAGCTTGGGAAATCTTTTTGTATCCAAATCCGGCTTTAAACTTCTCCACAACAGTATCTCGGACCTGCCTGGTGTGTTCCTTGGTTTTCATAATGCTCTCTGCACTTTAAACAGAACCCTGAGACTATCACAGAGCAGGTGCATTTATACGGAGACTTGATTACACACAAGTGGATTCTATTTATCATCATCGGTCATATCGGACAACATTGGATCATTCAGAGATCCTCACTGAACTTCTGGAGTGAGTTTGCTGCACTGAAAGTAAAAGGGCCGAATAATATTGCACGCCCCACTTTTCAGTTTTTTATTTGTTAAAAAAGTTTAAATGATCCAATAAATGTTGTTCCACTTCACGATTGTGTCCCACTTGTTGTTGATTCTTGACAAAAAAATTAAATTTCATATCTTTATGTTTGAAGCCTGAAATGTGGCGAAAGGTTGCAAGATTCAAGGGGGCCGAATACTTTTGCAAGGCACTGTATATATATGTGTGTGTATATGTATATATATGTATATGTATATATGTATGTGTGTGTGTGTGTGTGTGTGTCTGTGTATATATATATATATATGTATATGTGTGTGTGTGTGTGTGTATATATAAGGACGTAAAACAGTCTAGATGCAGTTAGCGTTTATTTTACGTACATATGTCTAAGTACAATGCTAGTCTGTTAGTGAATGTAGCTAGCGGCCGCCTGATGTAAACTCAGCTTTTCCGGTGAAAATCTTTATGAATAAATGCTTAAATCCCCGAATTCTTCATAGATATGGACGTAAAACAGACTCGATTTTTGGTTAAAAGCAAAAAAAACGTTCAAGTTTGCATTTATTTTTACGTAAATCTTGCGAACTACGATGCCAATGCAGCAGCGGCTAATTTCTCCCATTGATTTTTTAACAACATTTCAAAATTAATGCATGGTACGAAAAATATGATAGTTACCTTGAATCCTCGAACAAATTACTCCTGAGACAATCCTTCCTGTTTGTATGCGGTACAGCTTTTGTACTTTTTCAAGAGAAATCCGGTGTTCGATCACTACGTGCGTGTGCTTGTAAATAGCTCCTCTTGATGTGGGCGGCCCCCTACTTGAATACGAGGTGCAGTGCATGACCATCTGATCCATCAATACATTAGGAAGTCTATGGCTCAACCCTCCCCCACCGTTTGTTGCTCAGTATCAGTGAGTCAGCTGTGCTTCACGGTGGCTGGAGGATGTTAAATTCCTGAACAAACTCGCTGGTATAGGAATATTTCGGCTACAGAGAGGTTACAGACGGCCGCAGCTTAGAGGGCCAACCGAAATGTAAAACATGTTTGCGGAGGGTGGCTGCTGAGGAGGCAATACCTCCAAAATGATTTCGCATTTATACAAAATTATTGGTTAGTAAACACTGTCATGAATGTTTCCTACCAGCTAAGAGAGTTACCGGTAACTCCAACGTGTTAAGTGTGTCTAGCGTGTGTAAAACGTGGTGTGTTTTGCTCTCTGGCAACTGTCTGTGTTGAGAAAGAGTATATAATGTAAACATGATATGAGTCATACACACATGCTTTTTATGGAAAATAATTAAATTATTTTTGTTCTGATGGTAATGGTGTTGAGATGTGGCTGTTGGTTTAGGCTCACCTAAAGGACTGCATTATTTTAATTTTATTTAGAAGATTTCAGTTATTTTGTTATTTTTAGAATATATGGTTAGGGTTGGTAACTTAACATTACTTTGTTCCAATTTGCTAATATTTTTTTGAAAAACAGAAATCCTGTTTAATAGAAAAAAGTTTTTTTTTTTTTTTTTCAAATTCATTTATTTTTTTTTAAATCCTGATATCTCAAAGTAACACATTTTAGAGCTGTTATTGCAATGCTGTGAAACCGTGATATTTTGGCTTAAGGTTATTATACCGTCACAATATACCTGCCTACTCGGAATTTTCTTCTGTTAGTTTCTTTAAACAACTTCTCACTACCTAAAAAAAAACACTTAGTAACATGCTAATACTTCCAACTTCCTACTATTTTCTTAGAATGATATTAGGTTGAGGTAATAATAATACATTTTATTTCTAGAGCGCTTTTCAAAACGCACAAAGACGCTTAAACGCACAAAGACGCTAGGTAGTACTCAAATAGACAAGTCAAATTTTATTCGATTAGCCGTTAATCACGAGATTCTCAAAAGCCCAATGTTGACAAAGATCGACAACATTCCCTTGTTTTACACAACAAACCAGCTTAGGAAAACTCATTTGGGTGAAAAAAGAAGATACCTCCAAAAGGCATTAGAGATTGTGAAATCCATCTTTCATGATAATCAGACTAAACATGTTTCAAACTCCCAAAAAGCCCTTAATAAGATTGTGAAATCCATCTTTCATGATAATCAGACTAAACATGTTTCAAATTCCCAAAAAGCCCTTAATAATACCATTATTTGCAATGTCCATTGATAAAATAATATGTATGGTCTCTTTTCCGGTTAAATACTGCTTTTAATTCAATGATTTAGTAATTACTTTCATCAACATTTTTTTTTCAAGATTTTCTCCCAACTTGATTATTCGTATTTGTCACAGCTCAGAGGAGGGGGAGGAAGAGAACGAGTCTGAAGATGTGGTTGATGAGATGTATGAGGTAAAAAAATATTTTAAATCCCGCTTATAAATGTGCTTTTGTAGCTGCCAATTTGTGTAAATTTGTTCAGAATACTTTCATCACTGAGATGAACACTCAGCCTCAACTTAAAAAAGGTGTATTCGTATTTTAATAGCGCTCCATAAATAAAGTTGAGTCATATCTACTGTATCCCCTAGGGGGCTGAACATTTTGCGGACCCAAACTCTGTGGACATCAACTCAGAAGAATTTGCATGTCTGCCACTGGAAATGAAGCATGAGATCCTCAAAGACATGAAGGAATTTTCAAAAAGGCGTCGGACCCTTTACCACAAACCTCCCGAGGTACCTCAGTCACTGTCTTCATGTCTTCGCAGCTACAAAGACACACACGTAACTTTTAACTTCATTCAATCCTAGCTCTCCACAGACTTCTCCCAGTACCAGTTATCTGGCTTGCTGCACAGAAACAAGCTAAATCAACGTCTGGAGGGAGTGGAAAAAGAGATGAATCAGCGCAGTGCTGGCAGCGCACCACAGTTCTACGAACAGGAGCAGCAGAGTCATGATGTTGAGTCACGTCGACTTGTTTCAGAAGATAACTCTCACTACATCCTCATTAAAGGCAAGTACATTCATCATTTTCTGTATTTTAATGACAAGAAATACGAAAAGCCATATTAACGTCTAAAATGTTAGTTGTTTGTCATGGAACAGGGGGTTTCTGATATTGCATTACCATCCCATCCAGTCAAATACAACAATTAACCCTTTCAGGGAGAGTGGTCACAACAGTAGACAGTAGAGGTGGGAATATTTGGGCACCTAACGATTCGATTAAGATTACGATTCAGAAGCTACGATTCGATTATGAATCGATTATTGATGCCCCCGTCCCCCCCAGCTAATATCTGCGTTTAATGTTTTGTACATTAGTTACAGAAATTGTACAAAAACTCCTCAGGCTTAAATAAACGACTATTTCAGTATCAAGTTAACAGTTAAAAACAGTAAATCAAATACTTAAGTCCCCATTCTGTGTCAGCAGCTTTAAACTACATTCAATTAATTTAATGTTGTGAATCAACCGTTAAAGTTCTTAAAATGTCTCCCGTTATTCCATAATTTCCCTTCTGTCTACTTTCGACATGTCAAAGTTTTAAAACTGTTTTAAAAATAAATTCAAGTCAAGATTTTGCCGATTTAGGCGTATTTTAGACAAAAAGTTAATTAGGTTCGCTTGGATGGTTCGCTACAACAGCCTTCCAGGGAAGTCTACTGCTTTAAGATGGCAGCTGTTTACTAACGCCGGCAAGTCTGTCATTTTGCATCTAGCTTTCTATACATGTGCTGCTAACACCACCGAGTCTGCCATTACGCATCTAGTTCTTTATACATGTGATATCTACCGTAGCATTATGTGGACGTAGTTTGTAGCGGCTGTCGGCAGCAGTCAGGTATTGTTGGGTTTTTTTATCTAGTGGCATGAGTTGAGCCAGAGCCATGAGTTGAGCATTGTCATTACCCAGGTAATGACAAGCATGATGTTTACTCTCGGTCCGTTCCCGTTGCGTCCCGAAGACCGCACTGACTGTGTTTTAGTTCCCCTTTACTTGATATATTTCAATAAATGGAATTTGGATGTTTGTGAATCGTTCTCGAATCTTCCAATAAACGGAATTTGGATGTTTGTGAATCGTTCTCGAATCTTCCACAGCCAAATCGCGAATGATCTAAGACTCTCAAATTTCGCACACCTCTAGTATACAGCTATCCAAAAGTTGACACTTATGACCTTTAACTCTTTATAGGGCAAGTGACTATTTTTGGTCATTTAAAAAAAGAACTTAAATATCAGTTATTATAATTTTTAAAGGAGTATTTTATTTTTTTATTTTTAAGTAATTATAAATAAATACAGTATATACTGTATAATGCAATGTTAATAAAAGCAAAATTAATTAAAATGAATAAAAACAGATACACTGGTTACGACCCCAAGTATCACTTTAAAGTAGATTTTAATTACACCTATATAACTCGTTACATGTCATTGATGGAGGTAAGACGTCCAAGTCATTTATACTGGGAGAACTGGCCATGATACCTATCTTTTAGTGCCATTGATGTCCAATCAGTTTTGACTCTTCGTTTATTGGCCCCGCCCATTCAAAATGGATTGGATGGCTACACCCTAGCGCCATCAATGGCAGCCAATGAGTTATATATATTTTTAACAGTATTTTTCTCCTTTGGAGTGTTACCTGGGTCCAATTGAACCCAAATTCGGGTTAAATTATTTTTCCGGAAAAAAATCAGAAGCCATATAAAAATGTAACAAGTTCAAACTTTGTGCTTTGTTTTTCTGCAATACAGGCTCTACCAAAAGTAAAATTCCCTCAGAGAACCAACCTACCCCTGCACCCTGGACTGGGAATGCCCTATCAGGCTTTATAAAGAGGAGAGTGGCCAAACCGGAGCCCTTGTGGTGTCCGGTCCCTGAGGAAGAAGATAAAAAGCAAGTTTCCTTTTCAGGGGACTGTAAAGAGTCTGATGTCACATCGCCCCCTTCGCCTCGCACGCTGAATGCTCTTCAGGTCGCCATGAATGACACCTCAGATGTGAAGCAGGAAGACGGAGAAGGTAGCATTTCTCCACGAAGTCTGCTCGCCATCCAACAAGCTCTGGATGAGGATGACGATGGAGTGACGCAAAAGACTCTAAGCAGCAGCTCTGCTACTGAGATACAAATAGCCATCAGTAGTTCAGAAGAGGATGAGACAGAGCTTGATGCCATTAAAGATTTTGTCGAAGAAAAATCCAATTTTAAGGAGAACACCTTAGGAAAAAATATACCTGATGACTTGTTAGATATTGGTTCTGATTATATGGATGAAATAATTGGACAAAGAAATAAAGCTTTTCACTTTGCAGCAGCTATTAATGAAGTGAAGGAAGGATCTGACAGACAAAACATGGGGGAAAAAAACTGTGAAGTGAACAAGGACATGCGCCAAGCTAATGCAAGGACAGTAAGTTGCAGTCAGACACAACCTGACAATAGAGGTGACTCGGAGCTGGGATTAATGTTTGAGAAGGAACATCACACCCATTTTGAGGCTGCTGATAATGAATCTGAGCAGGTATTCGGAAAATCTCTTAGGGAGGCACAAAGTCACATTGAATTGCCTGAGCGGGGTAATAATCAATTCCCTCTTCTAAAAACGAGCCATGTTGTTAAGCCAGGAAGTGTGGACGACAGTGAATCAGAAGGTAAACAGTCAGGGCAGATACATTCAAAAGTATGAGCAAACGGATAAATTAAAAAAACACATGTTTCCACAGAGAGTTTTGTGGAAGTATCAGAGGAGGAACATGAAGAAGATGCAGAGGAGGTCTACAATGAGACCATGCAAGCAGAAAGTCAGCCCGATGCTGCGCCCGTTCCAGACCAGAACTCGACATCAAATGAGGAGATCGACAATGAAACCCCGTCCGATGGGGATGAATTTGAAGAGGAAAAATTGAATGCATCCTGCTCAGCTACTGCAGTCAATGAATGGGAAGATTTTGATGTGGTAAGTATGTGCTGTGTTGTTCATTCACAATTCTCAAGATCTATTCAAAATTAACATTGAGAAAATAAAGAGCTATTTTAATTGACAAGTAAAAGATCTTTTAGGTATTCTTGCCTCAATACAGATTGATTGCCGCATCGGCCACAAAGATTTCGGGTTTTTTCTTATTTGAATCACATTCAAATGTTTGTTTCTAACAGTTATTTCCTATGTACAGTTGTGGTCAAAAGTTTACATACACTTGTGAAGAACATAATGTCATGGCTCTCTTGAGTTTCCAGTTATTTCTACAACTCTGATTTTTCTCCGATAGAGTGATTGGAACAGATACTTCTTTGTCACAAAAAACATTCATAAAGTTTGGTTCTTTTATGACTTTATTATGGGTTAAAAGAAAAAGTGATCAAATCTGCTGGGTCAAAAATATACATACATGGATCTGAAAAAGCGAATCATTGACTTGAACAAGTCAGGAAAGTCACTTGGAGCCATTTCAAAGCAGCTGCAGGTCCCAAGAGCAACAGTGCAAACAATTGTTTGTAAGTATAAAGTGCATGGCACTGTTTTGTCACTGCCACGGTCAGGAAAAAAACGCAAGCTATCACCTGCTGCTGAGAGAAAATTGGTCAGGAGGGTGAAGATTCAACCGAGAATCACCAAAAAGCAGATCTGCCAAGAATTAGAAGCTGATGGAACACAGGTGTCAGTGTCCACAGTCAAGCGTGTTTTGCATCTCCATGGACTGAGAGGCTGCCGTGCAAGAAGGAAGCCCTTGCTCCAAAAGCGGCACCTTAAGGCTCGACTGAAGTTTGCTGCTGATCACATGGACAAAGATAAGACCTTCTGGTGGAAAGTTCTGTGGTCAGACGAAACAAAAATCGAGCTGTTTGGCCACAATGCCCAGCAATATGTTTGGAAGAGAAAAGGTGAGGCCTTTAACCCCAAGTACACCATGCCTACCGTCAAGCACGGTGGTGGTAGTATTATGCTGTGGGGCTGTTTAGCTGCTAATGGAACTGGTGCTTTACAGAGAGTAAATGGGATAATATAGAAGGAGGATTACCTTCAAATTCTTCAAGATAACCTAACGTCATCAGCCCGAAGATTGGGTCTTGGGCGCAGTTGGGTGTTCCAACAGGACAATGACCCCAAACACACATCATAAATGGTAGTGGAATGGCTAAATCAGGCTAGAATTAAGGTTTTCGAATGGCCTTCCCAAAGTCCTGACTTAAACCCCATTGAGAACTTGTGGACAATGCTGAAGAAACAAGTCCATGTCAGAAAGCCATCAAATTTAACTGAACTGCACCAATTCTGTCAAGAGGAGTGGTCAAAGATTCAACCAGAAGCTTGCCAGAAGCTTGTGGATGGCTACCAAAAGCGCCTAATTGAAGTGAAAATGGCCAAGGGACATGTTACCAAATATTAGCGCTGCTGTATGTATATTTTTGACCCAGCAGATTTGATCACTTTTTTCTGTTCACCCATAATAAAGTCATAAAAGAACCAAACTTTGTTTTATGTATAATATGTAATTATTATTTTGTGGAATACAGAAGGATCGGTTAGGAACACACATTCTTAGTTTCTCAAAGTTTTGTCTTTCAACACCGACAACTAATTTAGTAGGTACTGTATGATTGTTGTGGTGTAGGAGGAGCTGCACTCCCTTGAGAGCTCTCTGCAGGTGGAGCAGAGCAACCTGAAAGAGCAGCAACAGCAACAGGAGAGGATGGCCAACACAGTTACAGGGCAGATGTACTTGGAGAGCCAGGTGAGTCAAACACAGCACAACAGAACATGTCAAAACATGTTAAAAACATGTCAAATAATTCTCAGAAAATAGTTGAGCCTTGGTTAAAAAAATCTGTAGAAAGATAGTAACTGCTTGTGTGACTGTGGTTAAAATGTTTATTTCTATTTATTAATGTATACATATATATGGCGGAAAACACTCATGTGACTTGAAGTTCCGCTCTGAGACCCCCAATTTGGCTAACTTTCAAAATTGTCCGATATGCATGTGTGATACATCATTGGAAAGCTTAAAATCTCATTTTTCTGGGGGAAGAAAAATTTTGAACAGGAGGGCATTTTTTTTTTTTTTTAAACTGTTTTTTAAACAGCAAAACCCTGTCTGGAGGTGAGAGCACTCGAGAGCAGAATTACAGACGCCATGACTTTAACGAGATATTATTGCGTTCTTACCTTGTTTCGATCCAAAAACTCCATGTAGCATGTATCACTGAGTGTCAAGACACAGCTGTGAATGGCCACGGCTGGATTTTGTGGGGATTGTATGGGTGAAACATGGCAATATGACAAGGGTCGCGATGCAGAAATCACAGACATCAAGGAGTGGTCGAGGTTTTCTTTTTCATATATTTACCCTTTTAAAAGTTTTTTTTTTTTTACATTTTTTGTTAGGATCGATTATTTATCGTCCAACATATCGGAGAAAATGCGACAGTAACAAAAAAATACAATTAAGCGATAGTTATGAGGTCGATATCCGTGACTTTTTTACAGACGCCATTTTTTTCATTGTGACATAATTTGTTTAAAAGTTTAAAATATGTGAGTGAATAATTTTTTAAAGTTGTTTTTCTTTTTTAAACGAAATATGAGACATCAATTAATGATTCTAAGCTAAAAACGACTGACATTTTGAATGATAAATATAATTAATTACCTTCGTTTTATGGCTGGGTTGAAACAAAAGCGGTTGCGCGACGTTTGTAAACGGGCGTTTTCAGGGTAAAACAGACGAATTAAAAATAGTTTGGGGGCTTAATGCTCCATAAATCTGCTATGGTAGCATATAGACAAATTGTTCTATTAAACACAACAGTTGTTTTGGCTTAAAGTGCTTGTGACACGAAAAAGCATGTTTATTTCATAATACACGCGGTATTTTATGCTCCTGAATGATATGGACCGCTTGGATGTGTGTGGAAGCGATCGCTATATTTATTTAGTTTTTTGAATCCCGCGCCAGGAAAATGAGTGACTTCCGGCTTCGGTCTCGCATTGAGGAGGAGGGCGCTGTGACGTGTACGGTAGAAGACGTCCTCTTCACGCTACAGTGTACTGTTGTGTATGAGGACGAAGGATTCAGCTGATTTTGCGGATTAATACTTTTATTTTTTGCATCACGCCAGCCAAACGGCTGCAGAAAAATCATTCTGTATGCGGGAGAGGCGTATGCGCCTTTTTGGAGTTTCAAAAGGTTCCCATTTACCGTGGATATTTACTGTGGGACCATTGGACTTATAAGGAAGTGAGTAAACATCTTGTTTTGTATTATGTCAAATACGAATACAGTGATTACAAAGTAAACACTATAAAATTCCTTTAAATAAAGGACTACTTACGTTTGATCATTGATAGGCATGTAAAAAGCTATCCTCACGCTTATTAGCAGTTAGCTGTTAGCACGTTAGCTACACAACAATTCCAGCCACCCTCCTCCAGGGAACGAACTGTAAATTGCTCTCCGCCGGGCGGTTTGCCGATCCGCAAAGAAACTCGACAACCGGGTCGTCATGTCAAATAATCCAGGCTAGTTATGTGTGATTTTCCACTTCGAAGACTTTGAAACATCCCTCGGTTCGGGTTAGCATGTCGGCTAGCTGTCACTCCTTCTGGTCTGTTTACATTCTCCGAAGCCGGGGAAGGGAAATGACATATGTCCGATTTAGGTGTCATAAAATATCGTTCGGCAGGTGTGACAGTAAAGGTAAAGTCAACTGTTTTGACCATTATGGAGTAATTTTGCCATGTCGTCTTGAATAAATGGATTTTTATTATTTTATATTCCATTTAGCACAAGTTATTTGTCATGACCATGCCATTTATTTAGCAATTGGGGAAAGTACTTGGGTAAAAAGAATATCCTGTAAAAATATTGAAGTAAAGAGACAGAAACAATGACATTTTGCCGCTCTCTTCGTCGCGTTTTCCTCATTGTGAATAGTTCCCCCTCGACGGGCTGACTGGTCCTTCTCAAGCCATTTATATAGCTATTGGGGAAAAATACTTGGATAAAAAGAATATCCTGTAAAAATATTGAAGTAAAGAGACAGAAACAATGACATTTTGCCGCTCTTTTCGTCGCGTTTTCCTCATTGTGAATAGTTCCCCCTCGACGGGCTGACTGATCCTTCTCAAGCCATTTATATAGCTATTGGGGAAAATACTTGGATAAAAAGAATATCCTGTAAAAATATTGGGAGTAGAGAGACTGAAACAATGACATTTTGCAGCTCTCTTCGTCTCGTTTTCCTCGTTCTGAACAATTCTCCCTCAATGGGCTGAATAGTAAAACCGATGAGCCTAGTCTACCGCTGACGTCATCCACCTGTTGGGGACGCTAAAGCCCTATAATTGTAGGCGTGGCTAACCGGCAGATTAAAAGACTAATTTCTCGTCATCTGCGCTTTGCTAAATTGTTGTATATGGTCGAATCGTCTCAAAATATGATTCTAATTCACATAATAATGCCATTTAAGACTTTTTTTCTGGTGTCGTATGCTCTTTAAAATACAGCAGTTTCTTTTGAAGAGGAGTGCAAGACCTTTTTCAGTCTTGTTTGTGTTTTCCGCCATATATTGGTTTTAAGTGACTTATAGTAAATTCTTTGAGTGATTGTTCTTCTAATTCCAGGAGCTCCTACGGCTTTTCGGTATTCCATTCCTAGTGGCACCGATGGAGGCCGAGGCGCAGTGTGCTGCACTCGACAGAACCGACCATACTAATGGTACCATTACTGATGACTCAGATGTTTGGCTGTTTGGAGGACGACACGTCTACAAGAATTTCTTCAACCAGAATAAATATGTGGAACACTACCAGTACAGTGACCTGCAGAACCAACTTGGTCAGTAGTAGGCCTGCACAATAGATCGTTTGAACATCGCCATCACAATATGCGCATGCGCAATGGTCCCATCGCAGGACATGCGATTCATTTTTGTTAGACTTTTTCTTTCTTCATAAAAGGCATCTATTTTATATACACCAATCTTCATTATTCACAAATAAACCCTCTAGCCTGGGTTAAACAGTATTATATGAATATTAGGGATGTCCCGATCGCATATTTTTGCACTCGAGTCAGAGTCACCTGAATTTGAGAATCTGCCGATACCGGCACCAATATACACGTATTTTTTGCTTTGATGCTCACGCTGCCGAGAACAGCCTCTCACTTACACAATGAATGAGTTTCCACAAAACACTCCAGACTGTGTACTAAGCCTGAACGATATATCGTTTGAACATCGCCATCGCAGTGTGCGCATGAGCGATAGTCCCATCTCAAGGACGTGCGATAGTTTTTTGGGGGTTTTCTTTTTTTGAATCCACAAACCTTTGTTCTGCTTCATTCGCTCGCACAGCCTCCCTCACCCAGCTCTCAGTCATTGCGGCACTCGCTTATTAAAGTTAAGAATGTCTTTGATCTTGCCAAAAAAGCGGACTTCACACAGGCAGCAATGTGTCAATCATCGTTTAACTTGTTAAACAGTTTCTGCAAGGAAGCGCAGGCTGGAATGAATGTGTGGGATTGATTGTGGGGGGAGGGTGTGTGTGTGGAGACGTTCGAGATATAAAATCGATATAAAATACACGCCAGAAGTGATCATGAGGATTTTGTGATTTCTACATGTCACTCATAGAGTCAAAGTCAAAGTTAGGTAAACAAAAGCATTTAATAAAGCCAAAATGATGATGATGATGATGATGATGTTTAAAAATGATTCGGTGGGACAGTTATGTTTAAAACTAATCATAATTATTACATTTGAAGTGCTTAAAAACCATTTATTAAAATGTGTATATGTATATATATATATATATATATATATATATATATATATGTACTTTTTTTTTTCCAAATCATACTTTGTGTCTACTACTACATATAAGACTACATGTCTTATATGTATCTCATTCCAATGCTAAATCTGAATAAATACATTGAGCGCACACACAAAAAAAAATTGGGGGGGGGGGGGGGGGTTATGTGCTACTTCGCCGTTTTTCACTTATCGTGGCAGGTTCTGGTCCCTATTAACCGCAAAAACGATGGAATACTGTACACTGTGGTCATGGTGAGTAATCCAAAGTCTTTCCAAACACCTATTCAAGTCATCTAGTGAAAATTTCTTAAAAAATATATATATATATATATATTTCTATATTGCAAACCCCGAAAAAATCGCAGCAACAATTTTTTCCAATATCGTTCAGGCCTACTGGGTACCAAGCTTAACGATGATTAACACATTTGTGCCTTTGATCGTAGAGCTACCGAGGCGTCTTTGGCTGGATCAAATCTGTCAATCATCATTAACTTTAAGTACCAAATGCCAGCTGCACTGGAGAGCAAGAAAAACAGTTTGGTCGCACTGTTTTTCAGGAAAGAGGGTAAGAGGCTGTACGAGCATGAAGCAGAAAAACATAAATATACGGATATTTTTAAATAAAAACCCGATCCTTTCACCCGATTCCAATCCTCTGAAAAATGGCAAGATCGGCCGATTTCCGGTCATGTGATCGGATCGGGGCATTTCTAATGAATACTATGTGGTCATAGTGAGTCAACCAAAGTCTCTTCAAACAGAGCTACTCAAGGCTGGTAAAAATTCTTCCAGTTTTAATATCACAAACCCCCCAAAAATCGCAATGTCAGTTTTTTCCAATATCGTTCAGCCCTAGTCAATAGCCTCCACCCATTTTATGTCCTTATAAAAACCTCAATAACAGTATATTACTGTGTGTGTATATATATATATATATATATATATATATAAAATGTATATTTTGGGAAAAATGTTCTGACATTCTAGGGTTACAGTTTTTGTGAGGTGGGCTATGAAATTCACCATAGAATTGGCACTGAATTGAATTAAAGAGCACGTTAAAAAAAAAAAAAAAAAAAGGTAATAAAAAGCCTTACATGTCACTTGATGAAACCTGTTGGAACCCTGTACATTATACGGACAGGGACACCTGCTCTACGCAGCGAGAAAAATAAACGTCAACCTATAAACAGTCTTTTCCAACTTCCAGACTGACTTGTACACAGTTTCACAGATGAAAGAAGACTATCATTTCCAGCCATCTAAACTAGATCTTCAGTTCTGTTTTTTGCCACTGTAAGCCATATAATCCTTACTGACACAGGCATGTATACCTAGGGAAGATTCAAAACTGTGTTGACAAAGTGCAATGAGGATACAGCCAACTGCTAATCCGATATGTTTACGACTCGTATATCAGTAACGGGTGTTAACGTTGGCTTGATAGTTGATCTAATGTGTACACCTCGCCTTATTTTTCTGTCTTGTACTCTTTCTATGTCTGTGCCTAACAGGTTTGGACAGAAACAAACTGATCAACCTGGCTTACCTGCTAGGAAGTGACTATACCGAGGGCGTGCCTGGGGTCGGGTATGTGACAGGCATGGAAATCTTGAATGAATTCCCTGGACATGGGCTGGAGCCACTGACACAGTTCAGGTTTGTTTCGGATTTTACTACTACAAGTATCACACTGTTGATTTGCAGTTAAACAGGAATTAATAGACAAACATATTGGTGTTTCTGACCATTGCAGTCCCTTGAAAGTTGAGTCACGGTTTAAAGACATTACATAGGTGTACTGTAATCCTATTCTGCTACGAGCAGGGTTGGTGTTCCTTCGAGATAGTTATAGAAGTAATCCAGTCCAATACAATCTTTTTGCAAACAGGCCAAAAATATTAAAGAAACTCTAATGTTGTTCTTCCTTTCATTTTATTTTATATTAGTATGACAGTTGTATTGTTGTCTTTGTAGTAATTGGTGGTCAGAAGCGCAAGAGAAAAAGCGTTTGACTGACAATCCTCGGGACACGAAAGTGAAAAAAAAGCTGCGGGGGCTCAAACTTCAACCCGGGTTCCCAAACCCTACTGTGGCTCAGGCTTATCTGCAGCCTGCTGTGGACCAGTCGGACAGTTCCTTCAGCTGGGGACACCCTCAACTGGACATGATCAAAGAATATCCTTACACTTTAATCAAATTAATGCAAAAGACGACTCTCTCAAAAGTAGTTCTATTCCTTTACCAATCCTTTACATTTTGTCAAAGTCGCTTTGGTTGGACCAGTAGAAAAACCACAGAGACCCTTCAGCCTGTGATCAAACAACTTAACACACAACAGGTAACTTTCATCTGATTCTTTACTCTGACCTGCAAATTAATTTTCTTGTAGCTCAGTTATGCTTTCTGATGATTTTCCTCCCATGAAACTCAACAATCAATTCCCACTGAACCGTCACGTCTTGACTTAAATGTTGGACCCAATACTTTATTCTATTTGACTGTTTTTTGGGTCTTCACTAATGAGGATCACTTGAATGAATTCAGTTATTTGTTCAATTAAGGGATTTTTTTTCTAATTAGGAGTAGAAGAATAAAACCTTGCATTTTAAGAGTAGAATGATAAAAATTCTACACTATTTTGTTTTAGACTCAGTTGCGGATTGACTCATTCTTCCGCATGGAGCAACAGGAAAAGCAGGCGATTCGAAGTCAGCGACTCCGCCGTGCCGTCACCTGCATGAAAAGAAAGGAGGATGGAAACGAGGATATGGATTCTGACGAGGAAACTGTCACACCATCAAAGAGAGGAAAAACAATGGAGCAGGACCAGAAGAAAGCCGAAACTGGAAAACTAAGAGAACAAGACAGATCTTTGTGCCAAGGCGGGTTTTTGGGTTCAAGGGGAATTGGAGAAAATTTGAATAAGTCTCTGAATGATGTGAACTGCTCTAGCCAGGGGTCAAATTTGACAAAGGCTACCAAGACTATACCACCAAAGCACACGACTGGACAGAGCAGCAGCAGCAGCTCTGATGAAGACTGCGAAGATAATTATGGTAAAGTTGCTATGGTAACTGCACAACCTGTGTTCAAAGGAAGCATAAGAGGTTGCAGTAATAAAAGCAGGAGAGGAAGAGGGCGAGGAAAGAAAATCTAAAAATTAATTTTGAAGATGAAATGTTTTTGTAATTTGATGAGTATTTGAATGAAAACCCTCAATGAGATGGTTGAGAAATTATCAAAATTTTATACTTACTGCTAAGTCACTTCTTTAGCCTACGTTGTTTAACCCCTTCATGCACAAATTATATATAGCCTATGCACTGCTGGCCAAAAGTATTGGCACCCTGGCAATTCTGTCAGATAATGTTCAGTTTCTCCCAGAAAATGATTACAATTACAAATGTAGGGCCCAGTGTGCGAAAGCTGGGTCTTCCAGCAGGACAATGACCCAAAATACACTTCAAAAAGCACTAAAAAATGGTTTGAGAGAAAGCATTGGAGACTTTTAAAGTGGCCAGCAATGAGTCCAGACCTGAATCCCAATAGAACACCTTTGGAAACATCTGGAAATGGGAGTTTGGAGAAGGCACGCTTCAAATCTCAGAGACCTGAAGCAATTGGCCAAAGAAGAATGTTCTAAAATGCCGGCAGAGCATTGTAAGACTTATTGATGGATACCGGAAGCGGTTGTTTGCATTTATTTTGTCTAAAGGTTGTGCTACCAAGTATTAGGCAGAAGGTGCCAATACTTTTTTTCCAGCCCATTTTTGGAGTTTTGTGTAAAATGATAATGATTTAATTATTTTTATTTTATTTTATTTGGGTTTTTTCATTGCAAGCAAAATAAATGAAAATATTGTAATAGCAGTTATTTTCTGGGAGAAATTGTGCATTATCTGACAGAATTGCAGAGGTGCCAATACTTTTGGCCAGCAGTATATATATATATATATATATGGCGGAAAACACTTAGGTGACTTGAAGTTCCGCTCTGAGACCCCCAATTTGGCCGACTTTCAAAATTGTCCTATATGCATGTGTGATACCTCATTGGAAAGCTTAAAATCTCCATTTTCTGGGGGAAGAAAATTTTTGAACAGGAGGGCATTTAAAAAAAAAAAATTTAAATAGCGAAACCCTATCTGGAAGAGCATGAAAGCGCAGAATTAAAGACTCCATGACCTCAATGAGATATTATCGCATATTCACCTTGTTTGTTTCAAGACACAGCTGTGAATGGCCACAGCCGGATTTTGGGGGGTTTTATGAGTGAAACATGGTAATATAACAAGGGTCGCGATGCAGAAATGGCAGACGTCAAGGAGTAGTCAAGATTTTTTTTTCATATATTTACCTTTATTTACTTTTAAACGTTTTTTTTTCCATTTTCATTTGTTTGGATCGATTATCATCGAGCATCGGAGAAAATGCGACAGTAACAAAAAAAATACAATTAAGCGATAGTTATGAGGTAGATATCCGTGACTTTTTTACAGACACTATTTTTTTCATTGTGACGTAATTTGTTTAAAAGTGTAAAATATGCAAGTGAATAATTTTATATATATATTTTTTTCTTCTTCTTCCTATAAACGAAATATTAGACCGGTTGCGCGACATTTGTAAACAGGGGTTTCCAGGGTAAAACGGACAAATTTAAAATAGCTCGGGGAGCTTAATGCGCCATTAATCTGCTATGGCAGCATACAGACATATTGTTCTATCAAACACAACAGTTGTTTTGGCTTAAAATACAGCAGTTTCTTTTTAAGAGGAGTGCAAGTTTAGAAACTGCTTTTTCAGTCTTGTCTGTTTTCCGCCATATATATATATATATATATATATATATATTTTTTTTTTTTTTTTTTAAACCCTTACAGGGCACTCATTTACTACTACAATCTACATTATTTTGAGTGGGCTTGGGGAATGAACATTTGCTCATTCGCCCCACCCAGTCAAAACTGTTTGGACGTCTAGCGCCATCAAGGGCACAGAAACTATGAGAATTCTCAGCCAGTCCTCCCAGTTTAAATGAATTGGATGTCTATCGTTGTCAATGGCATGCGATGAGTGAGTTTTACTTGGGGCTGTAACCAGTGTGTATTTCTGCTTTTATTTATTTTTAGGATTTATTTTTTTATGAATACTGTATTCATTTATAAATTCATAATTAAAACAATATATAAAAATTACAATATTGATTAATTGATTCATTCATTCATCTTCTGAACCGCTTAGGGTTTAGGTACATCCTGAACTGGTCGCCAGCTAGTCGTAGGGCACATAGAAATAAACAATTATTCACACAATCACACACACACACACACATCTCCGGACAATTTGGAGAGTTCATATTGATTTAAAAAAAAAAAAAAAAAAAAAAAAAGCGTTGTTGCTACATTTTTTTAAATGCCACTTGCTTAGTAAGTGGTTGGTTAAGCTCTTTTGAATAGTTGTCCACTGCAGTGACCACTGTCCCTGAAAAAAACGATTTAACAATTTTGGGGGGCAATAATTACTGTGAAACGGCTGGAAAAAGCACTTTTGTGTAACCGGTCTGATGGTGATGACGTTACAGTGCTTTGCAGTGTATGGTTAACCTTCAGTTCAGTTCAGACTAAATAATTGTTTACCCCATGCCTCACAAAACACATACATGCAAAGCATAACCTAGCACAACCTTTAGCATAGATTGATTGTTTTCCTTATTTAGAAACCTTTATTTTAATACACATAGGTGTCCTATTTAGTGCAGCTCAGTTGTCAGTTGTAGACTGGGCACCTGTCTCTGCCAGTCAGCGCCTTGCAGAGACTTTGAGAACTGAAAATGGCCGTTTGGCACTATCGAATAAGTACCGGTAGTTGGGAAATGTTGGATTTGGTGGCATGGGTGCTTGTAATCTAAAACTGCCAGGCAGGATAGAGATTTGGTCTCGGGTTGACCTAATCCCAAAGGATTTAAGCGTGACCAGAAACCAAAAACAGCACTTGGATTCCGCAATACTTTTTTTGTCTGTTATAAGGTCCTCTTATTTGAACATGGAGTCTGAGCAGTGTGAGGGGAGCTCCAAGACTAGAGAGGAAGGTGAGAAACTTTTCTAAACATGTTTACTAATCCCAGAAAATTTTTAAGAGAGCCCTGTGTCATTAGATTAGTCAAGATGCGCTCATAAACTTTACTTCCAGCTTTACACATGAGCTGCAAACTTCACAACATTAAGATCAAGACAAGTCTTGGATTCCAATTTTGTAATTTGTTAAAATGTTACATAAGCATGAAATGGTCTTAAGACATGTGTTTTCCCTTGCTGAGCAATGTAGCATCTTTATTTATACACAAAGGTCCCAGGGTTGTTTCTACATGGGGTTCCCTTGATCTCTCTACCTAACAAGTGTTGCATAATGCAAGTTGTGTGTCAAAAATATTTATACTGTTGCATAGCAAAGTCTAATGAAATCCTTATGATTATAGAATAAACGATCAGTCAAAAAGTGGTCAATTAAATTACAGCTATTTGTTTAATAACGGTCATTTTGGTTTTGAAGGATTTATAGCAGTAGTGAAATTAAAAGTAAGGCATCCTGGAATACGTTTCTAGTGAACATGTTTATTATTTTGAATTAGTTTAATGGCATTTTAATTGTGGGGAATTTTTTTTTTTAATTCTCCATCTCTCCATTAGGCAACATTAGTACTGTATTTTAATGTAAATAAGTAAAATGATGTTTATCGTCGAAATTGTTACAGGTGGTAAAGTGATTATACAAGTTCGAATCCGTCCGTTCAAATCACATGCCTAATGTTTAGGACAGCCATTGTTGCGTTATTTTTGTGGATACGATTAGAGTAACATTTGTATAGAGTTCAAGACTAACTTTTTATTTTAATTGTTTTTTAGTAGGAACACAGTGGCCCCCCTAATCTTAGCAATGCCATTTTTTTTCTTTTCAACAACTTAATTTGATGTACTTGGAGGCATTTCTATTATTTATTTCTCAATAATTCATTGACTAACTACTCACATTAATCAAGGGAGGTTTTTTTTTTTGTTTTTGTTTTTTTTTAATCAAAACAAGATGCAACAACTTCATGAACAGTTACTCCATTTCATACATTGACAACACTGGCAAAAGCATCAGACGTATGCAGGATTTTGAGTCTGCTGGCAAAAAAATGAAAAATATGACACTCGGCCCAGCCTCGAGATACTTAAATTTAATTGAAGTTCACTCAAAGATACCCTATCACTTGAACATGTATTTAAAGTGTACCTAATCCGTCTTGATGGAAAAATTCAGTTTCATAGACAAAGACCAAAGACACAAATTCACAGAGGTTACTCAACAGGCTTTATTGTTTAAAAAAAAAAAAAAAGAAAAAGAAAAAAGAACAATAAAAATGCAAAAACAAAAAAATTTGAAAAGAATTAATGGTGGAATAAATGTAAATCAAACCGTAGCCTCACAACATTAATAATTTAACAAATCAAACAAACGAAAAAAAAACACACACACTTTAGTCTTTAGGTTTTTTGTTTTGTTTTAGCAGTTTGAGAGACAATGGAACACTGCGCCGACGTATTTTTTCTGTTACTGAGCACAGTAACACTGGGGTTTGGATATTTATATTTGCCCTCCGAATGGGCGGTACGCAGCTCACAAATGGTTAACATTCGTGCTTACATTTGATGTTTTTCCATTTTCCCTCAAATACACAGGTGATAAACCAAGGAGACAAATAATAATAATTATACTATGACCATAATATATATTCATAGTCAGCAACGTCATCATTAAGTCATCATTACATAAAAGTTGTTCAAATAGTAATAGCTAAATATTTCATTGATATAATGCAGACCCATGGAAATGTAGTCCAGTCAATACACACAGCCATCTAAACATTTTATAAATTACCGGTACTATGACTACAATTGTCGTTGACAAATTGTTATTCCCACTCAATTATTATTCTCATTTAATGTTCCAGATTGCACGCAAACAATAACCGAAATAAACTGACAAACGATTCAACCAGCATGTTTCCAAATGCAGCAGTTCAAAACTACATTTCCTATAATGCCTAGCAAGCTTAGCTCACAGAGAGCTACCCTACTAGCGAGCCCCGGTAGCCAAGTCAAAATCAAACATTGCTTTAAAAGTTTACAATCATCGGCAGCACAACGATGTGACACCAAACGGGATTTTACAGATCACACCAATAAAAAGCTCTGACACGAGTCAACAGTTGCCGAAAAATAATTTTAGCAAGTGTACATACTGATCACCTGTGAGCTCCTGTCATTTGTTTGTGAATGAGAATTGACAGTTGACGCCATGGTAAAGCCAGTTTGCGACTGCATACGCATGCGTACATTAGTAACCAGCGTAGAGTAAAGGCATTTTTGACTTAATGCATTTGATTATACACATATTGATCATAATAGAAGTCTAAACAACTGGGCAGGCTCTCTGGGAACACGTCACAGGCATCAGAGTACTGTAGTATTCTGTGCAAAGCATCAACCAATTTCAACACAACGATAATTGGTTCCGTGAAAAATAATGAAAACCAGACATTTTCATGAATTTTTAAAACCCTGCCAGTTACCCCAGACAGGATGTAAAAAGTGGACATGTCAGGGCAAAAGAGGACGTTTGGTCCCCCTAACTGAATGGAAACTGAAATCACACTGTTACGATCCCTCTGTCCCAAACCGAAATCAAACAGGCAAAAGGTAGCTAGGAAAATAAGCACACACTCTTTATAATTTCTGTACATGTGCAATTCATCGCTGTCCTTCACCTGGAAGAACACAGAGTCCAGATTACTACTGACAAGACCAAGCATCATTTCCAGCGTTCTGCTTCTGGCTAAAATGATCCTGTTGTGGACATCAGGATGTTGGAATGTGCAGGAATTGGTTACGTACATTCCCAAATGTGTCTGGTTCCTATGCATTTATAGCCCAGAATCACATTGCTGTCTTTTGACATTATGCTGAAGATCAGGTTCCATCCGGTTAAGGCCTGCTAACTTGAAAGAAAGTTCTAATCTTGGGATGTGTGCTCTGGGCATTATGAATTCTAGAATGTTATTTACAGCAGTGTCAATCACTTGGCTATGCTACCAGGGCCATTACTTCTGTTCTGTCGACAAATAATTTCTTGTTCATCACTGCCTCTGCTGCTGTTCCAATGTTGGTTAAGAAGACTGTCAGACAAGTCAACTCTGTTGGAGAATGTCTATTGCATATAGGCCATCTCCATTTATCAAGGTATAGTTGTGCATCCTAGACTCTTAGTCATCATTCTCAAGTCCGAGCACTCTCAAATTAACCTTGAGGAGGCTTTGAATAGTAACCTGTGCTAAAAGCTCTGGCAGGTAATAGTAGCTGTTTATGGTGGACACATTCCTTGTTGTAAATGTAGGTTTAATTTCATTGGAGATATTGAATATGACACACTGTGCATTAACACTTGTGTGGCTTTTCGGTATCTCACTTGGTCCCCTATCAGAAAAACTTTCATGGACTCCACGTTTCATTTCATGTCAGACCGAGAGAAGAGCATGTACATCGTAGTCTCTCAAGGCTTCAGGATCAATTTGGAACTTGCTGTCCTAAATGGGCATATTTAGGGTCAAGGGAATTAGAAGGGTCACATTACAAAATCAGTGTAACATCAAAATGAACCTGTATGCCTAAAAAAGAATGAAAAGTGTTCAATCAATGTCCTCTCTCTGTAAAAGTGACAACTCTTTTCCAAATGCACATCAGTACACTGTTGGTGAGGCAAAACGTTATTGAGCGACACACTTTTGCATTGCTCCTTGTAAACCAAAACTACTCTGATGTTTTTTGGCTTCTGGTACATGCCAAATGGCAAATATTATTGTTCTATCAGTTGAAACATCCTGAATTGAAAAAGCAAGTTGATCATCCCCTTTGGTCACCTAAGCTTGAATACTTTTAATTTCTTATGGTCAATGTTGCAGATGGATTCTAGTGTACTTTTGCAGTTTCTGACTCTATTCCCTTTCATGTCCCTCTCAACAGCACCCTCTCCAGTTTTACCCTTCCTTCAATCCCGGTTATCTGTGACACCATTATGAAATCCAAACCCACTACCTGTCATCTTGATCCTCCTCCCTCTGCCCTCATCCAAACTTGTCTTCTCTCAATTGTCCCCCTCATCACTAATATCATTCACTCCTCGTTCTTATCCGGTACAATTCCCTCATCTCTCAAAACTGCTTCCATCACACTCATTCATATGAAACCCGGTAGGGATCCCACCAATTTCAATAACCTCTGCCCCATTTCCAATTTACCTTTCATTTCCAAAATTCTTGAAAAAAACGTTGCATCCCTACTCCATAACCACCTAATTAGCAATAACATTTACGAGCAGTTTCATTCCGGTTTCCACCCCCTCCATAGCACTGAAACAGCCTTACTTAAAATTACAAACGACCTCCTCATAGCTTCTGACTCCAGTTTATTATCCTTCTTCCTCCCTTGGTATCACCCACACACCCCATTCTTGGTTCACTTCCTACCTGTCCGACTGCACACAATTTGTCAAATCCGGCCCCAACAAATCAAATCTCTCCCTGTCTACGCTCGCATGCACCAGGGTTCTGTCCTGGGGCCGCTCCTCTTCATTATTCATATTCTCCCCCCTCGGTTCCATCTTCCGTGAACATAACATTAACTTCCACTGCTACACGGATGACACCCAGCTCTACATTTCCTCAAAAGCAACCTTTTCCCTTCCGCCCTCCTCCCTCAGCCACTGTTTAGAAGACATTAACTCTTGGTTCTCCTCCAACTTCCTCCTCCACAATAGCTCAAAATCATAAGTCCTCCTTGTAGGCAGCAACACCACGCTCTCTAACAATAACAAGTTCTCTTTTACCATCAACAATATACCGATATCTCCCTCCACTCAGGTTAGGAGTCTGGGTGTCATCCTCGACAGCACGCTCTCCTTCCACTCCCATATTAACGACATCACCAAATCGGCCTACTTCCACCTTCGTAATATTTCTCGCCTCCTCCCATCTCTCACACCACATACCGCTTACACTCTTGTCTGTAGTCTAGTCACTTCCCAGCTTGATTTCTGTAACTCACTGCTCTTCGGTCTCCCAAATAGGTCCCTTCAGAAACTGCAGCTCCTCCAAAACTCAGCAGCACGCCTCATCACTCAGACCCCTACCACACACCACATCACCCACGTCCTCCGTCAACTTCACTGGCTCCCAGTAAAACTAAGAATCAATTACAAGATCCTTGGCATTACCTTTAAAGCACTCCATGGCCTGGCACCTCCCTACCTACGCAATCCCTCTGTATCAACTGTCTCCCCCGTTCACATTCACATCGCTCCGCCCCTATCCTCCACCTCTCGGTCCCCCGTGACCGTCTCGCCAACTTCGGCTCCAGAGCTTTTAGTCACTGTGCCTCCCTGCTCTGGAACTCCCTAACCCTCGATTTTCACAATATACTGTATCTACCTTATCTCTTTTCAAATCCAGACTCAAAACCCACCTATTCACACTCTCTTACCCACCATGATCCTTATCTCGGTCTTATCCTGACCTCTTAAACATTTCATTTACTTTTATCCTGCTTTTAATCTAATTTTATGATTCTTTTGTTATTCCTGTTGAGCTACTGTGTCCCCATCATTCGTGTAAAGCGTCTTTGCTTGTCTTAAAAAGCGCTCTAGAAATAAAATGTATTATCATTATTATTACTTTTTCTTCGACACAAAAGACTTTACACTTGTGTCAGAAATTTGTTTTTGTAGAAGGCACTGGTTGCCTACAACAAAATCTCAAATCAAAGTCTTGCAGATAGGGCTTTTTCTGTGAGCCCATTAGTACATCCCGACCAAGGTATGATATTTTTATGTTCAACCAGTATGTCCAGCACTGAGGTGTATCAGTGAGATTTTTCTCATGTAGTAATGTTGAATTAAGGTTAAATCTTAACATGCCCTCCAACATGGTCTGGAGCACAGTAATTTATTACCACTTCTTATGCAGAATATGGGAGATTACAAGAATATGAATTCAGCCCATGTCCTCATGATAAGAAAGCATGTGATGTGAAAATAATTGGCTATTTTTTCAGTTTTGAGTCATTCAACGTGCAAGTGGAAATAATTATTTTAGTGTCAGAATTTACCATGACTGCACTATCATGTACAATAAATTTACCACTTGATAACTTTTTTAAACTTTGAACATTTTTTGTCACGTTCTGTCATGTACACACAATGTCTGTTACTATCCCTAAGTGGCATCTGCTTCTCTCGTAGAACTCGCAAAAGCCATCCTGGCACGCCAGTCCCACCCATCTGTCATCGGCCCAGAGACGTGGGAGGGTTACATCTTCTCTGACTTGGAGATCCGAATTAAAGAATCAACAGACCTATATGGAGCTGTACTCTGGCCCTCGGTATATATGCGCACAAAAGACATTTATCAGAATTTATCATGAACTGCTGATTTCAAACTATTTAACACTCTCACCATTTAGGCTATGGTGTTGTGTCACTTTCTGGAGACCAATCGTGACAAGTACAACTTAATGGACAAGAACGTGATAGAATTGGGTGCAGGAACTGGTCTCGTCTCGATCGTTTCAAGTCTTTTAGGTAATACAACTTAACTTTGCCTAACCTATATTGAACTGCGGTCACGTTTGCATTTATTTAGATCACAGTGTTGAAGTCCCATTTGTTTTGTCTTATGTGCTAAGGTGCTAAGGTTACGTCTACTGACCTTCCAGATGTGTTAGGGAACCTCCAGTACAATGTCACTTGCAACACAAAAGGACGGTGCAAATACACCCCTCTGGTTTGTGCTAGAAACAACGTTATAACAACTTTGGATCTTTCAAGAAAAAAACGCTTTTCACAATTACTTTGAATTGTACTTGCATCGTACCTTAAATGCAATTAAAATATACTTTGTTGGACTATAATTGGCAGGTTACAGAGCTGGTCTGGGGCCCAGAGGTGGAACAGAAGTTCCCACAAAGCACACACTATTTCGACTACATCCTGGCTGCAGATGTGGTGTACGCCCACCCCTACCTAGACCAGCTCTTGGACACCTTCAGCCACCTCTGCCAGGTGAACACGCAGATCCTGTGGGCCATGCGTTTTCGCCTCGACCCAGAGAACAGCTTTGTGGATCGTTTCGGCGAGCGCTTTTACCTGGAAGAATTGTATGACCTTCCGAGTCTTAGCATTAAACTGTACAGAGCCTGGAAGAAACAGAAGAGGACTACAGATCAAAAACAAGTATCTTTTTAAACTAGGCATGTCCTTTTTCGATCACGTGAAGGAAAATCGGGCCGATCGGGCCATTTTTCATTTTTTTAACAAATAACTTTTTTTGGTGTCAGATTGGGACTTGGTATCGGCAAATTCTTAAAAAGTTTTTTTTGTTTTTTACAATGAATCTTTCTAAGCCTATTTACCCTTTTACATACCTCACCCAATAGATGATGCGGTTAATCATTGCTTGTAGTGCACTGGCAATGGGCTACATATTCCTTGTTGGGAACACTATGCTTTAGGCAATAACTTTTTTAAAGATATATGGTCTGTTTAAATTGTAAACACAAGGTAATGCCCTCAGTTTACAGTATATGATGTAATAAAACTTTCTGTAATTCTTCCTAATGTCGTGGTCTGTGAGTATACAGTTTTCTGACTTCACCTGGAAAAATTTGAGCTGTGTTCTTCATTTTATACCGTACATACATAATTTTCTATATGTGATATATGTCTACAAAATTTAAAGAGCAGCCATTTTGGCTTGTAGAAAAAAAGACAGTCCACTGCATCATGATTATCCTAATGATACTATGTGAAAGGAGCAGGAAAAGTTATATGTGTTTCAGTTCAATCTCTCCATTCTGTCCATCTTGTCATCACAAATTTCACATGTGGCCAATATGTAAGTTTTATGCCATAGCAATTTTCTACTAATATCATTGGTGATTGATCAATTACAAGGTTTTTGTGTGTGTTTCAGAGGCTAAATGTGATGTTCATTCATTCATTGTCCGAGCCGCTTATCCTCACGAGGGTCACGGGAGAGCTGGAGCCAGTCCCAGCTAACTATGGGTAGGCAGGGTACACCCTGAATTGGTTGCCAGCCAATCACAGGACGCAACTAGACAACAACCATTCGCGTACACACTCATTCCTATGGACAATTTAGAGCAGGTTTCCCCTATTTGGTCCGGCCCCCTGACAGTTTTTTTTTTTTTTTTTTAAGTTGTGTTATTCATTTCCTGGCTTTTTCTGTGAAGAACCCAGAGAGGGTTATTTGGTTAATTTAATTTAATTTAATTATATTATATTATATTATATTATATTATATTATATTATATTATATTATATTATATTATATTATATTATATTATATTATATTATATTATATTATATTATTATTTGATTTACTTTTGTTCCGTGAAGAATCCAGGAAGGGTTATTTGATTGTGGCTTCCTGAAAAACAATACATTTTTACATTTAGGCACTCATGCAATCTTCACACTTTTTCTGTTACAAACTGACCCCGGCTCCTCATCAGAGAAGGGAAAAGTTATGTGGCCCTCACAGGAAAAAGTTTGGGGACCCCTGATTTAGAGTGTTTGATCAGCCTCCCATGCTTGTTTACCCGGATTACCCAGAGAAAACCCACACAGGCACAGGAAGAACATGCAAACTCCACACAGGAAGGCCGGAGCCCGGGCTGGAACCCTTGATCTCAGAACTGTGAGGCGGATGTGCACTCTGCCACCGTGCCTCCGCTAAATGTGATATTCATTTTCAACATGGTTGAAAAGTCATGAGTTCATCAAAGAAATCCTTGGCTAAATTGGGCCATCATGTAGGATACACCCTGGTCTTATTTGCATGAATCATGGCTCCCCATTTAAATTCAACAGTCACTGTTGGATACCTCTCCACAACGTTTTGTAAATAAATTAAAATAGTAAGTTACGTGGAGTTGTACTGGTAGCAATCATTCTTGGAAACACAGACGAAAACATGACTGTGCAAGGTCGCATGATACTACACTCTATGTCTTTTAATAATCACCTCCAGAGGCTGTGGGCCAACTTAATGGTGTAATCTTTGATCATGGGTTGCTGGCATTCTCAACCGTGCAAGTCAGCCGAAAATATCAGCAAGAATCTGGCAATCGAGGCTGCAGATGTTTCCAACAGGCATCACCTTACTATTGGGATTTGAATTCAGGTATTTACAGCATGATTAAAATTTAACGCCTTTAATGTGTCTATTAAAGCTGAGTTCAATATCGTAAATGTTCACAAATGCAAAACAACAAGTATTGTATTCTTTTTATTCTAGCACCCATGTTCCCTGCCAACAATATATTTTAAACATAGGCAGGTTCGAGGCCTTAGTAACATGAACATAGGCGAGAGAGCTCCAGCAATGTGCCAGCTGTCTGAACCATCAAAGCTCACATAAAATGTAATTTATGAATCATAAATCCCTCAACCCTTCAACATCCCTTTGCTCAGTGGGCAGGTGATAGGCATAACCTGGCTGCTGAAGAGAGCACCACGGTGGACCACTGGATTAAAGCGTAAAGGCTTTGTGATCCGAGAAGACCGACAGTCTTTGTGTCTTTTTCAAAACAAACTCAGCAGCTGAAAGCTATCAGAGTCCCTGAATGCACACACTGTAAACAACATCCTACTGAGGCAAAGACCTAATTTGTTGCCTGCCATCAATCTTTCAAAAAGCCTTATCTCTTTTCCCCCATATAAGGCTGATCTACATCAACAATAAAAGTGAAGCAATGACCTAACTGCTGTAAACATGTCCTAAGCATGGATGAGTTGTGTATTTGGAATGTGCATGGATCAAAGTGATATCTCGGTGTGAACTGAACTTTAGGGTCAAAGGCTATTAAAAAATAAATGAGGGAGCTTTTTTCAGCTTTAATTGGAGTACATTTTGTAGAGGCGTCCTACTTTCCCTCTTCAGGGGGCTGGTTGGGTGGTGTGGTTGCATGCAAGCCTGATCCTGTTACCGTCAATACCTGGTGAAGAAACTGAAGCCATTACCACATTTGAGGGTGCCTACGTGTAAGCAATATAATTTGCAGGATCTGACCTCCTTCATCTGCTGTCACCCTGCAAAAGAAAAAAAAAGATTTAAATCAATGAAAATGTTTTTTTTTTTCCTTTCATAAGACTAATGCATCACATAAATTCAAGTATTAACGACTGTTCGGGAGTATTTTTAGCTTGGTGAACTGATCTGAATCGTTCAAGCAGTTGAGGCCATGCACAAAATAGACAAGACATGGCGTTTGCTATATTCTGTTTAGGAAATTTAGGAGGCCTTTCATAATGTTGTGGCAGAGAAAACAGGAAGTAGAGTCCCTGCTGGGGTCATGACATGCTCATCATTGTCGGTTGCAAATCATCTTTTTGTGTACGTGCATGTGCTCCCCTGCTGCTTGTGTTTATTTATCAGGTCTTCAACTCTAAAAATACACATATGCCCTTGCGATAATGATGATGACGATGGGAGTGTCCCCTAGGATGCTCGGTCCCTATATCTCCTCAGGCAGATATCTCCAGATGCACACAAATTGCACTCCAGAACTCTCCAGGGACTTAATCGGTATAGCAGGGAAGTCTACAGTTGAAGGTAAGGTGGGATTGAGAAGGGTAATGTTTTTTTGTTTACCAGAATTTCTATCTGAAAAGTGGTTAGGTTAAATGGGGAAAAAAGATGAAAATGTCTCCCATATGTTGCAACTTGCAAGTACTTGCTTTACCCTCAGGTGTCTGGGTAATTTTAACCAGACCTACGGTATTTCATGTCAATTTCTGAAATAAGCTTTTTTGGGGTAAAAACATGCTTGGTAACAAAGACATGTAGCAAATTTAAGTGAATCTGTAAAATAAGGTTGTAATATGAAATGAAACAGCAATATTTTTAAGCGTTACATGCCTAAACATTTTTGAATTTGTTGCCGAACTGAAAATATGTATTACGATTGTTTTTCTCAAGTTGAAATATACCTAAATTTCATTTTTGCTCTATAAAAAGTTCAAATTGTGCCTGTTACACAGTCAGTGACTAAATGAATATCAAAATAATATAATGGCATTATGGTGTGCTTCTATGAAATTAAAATATACACTTTTGATTTACTCCATGTAATATTTTTGATTGTCAAACCCTACCGTGCATTTCATAGGAATATTTGTGAACACACAGTGGAGAGGTGAATATTGTCAGAAGTGCAGTGGCAATGGAGGAAGATGAAGTGCAAAAAGAGGAGATGGGTAAGCAAAAGTATAAGAGATGAATTAGGCCAGAATTGTACATTGGTATGACAAAAAGTATCTGAGCCTTTTGGAATTCCTGCATAAAATCACCATCAAATGTGATCTGATCTTTGTCAAAATACACAGATGTAAAAACAGTGTCTGCTATAGCTAAAACCACCCAAACATTTATACATTTTCATATTTTAATGAGGATAGCATGCAAAATTACAAAAAAGGGGAAAATAAGAAACCAAACCCTCTGCCTAAGGAGACTTAAAGAGTAATTGAAACCAATTTTTACCAAACAATTTAAGTCAGGTGTGCGTCCAATCACCAATGAGTGGTTTAAAGCTGCCCTGCCCGCTATAAAACACACACCTGGTAAAAATTGTCTTGATGAGAAGCACTGTCTGATGTGCATCATGGCACGGTCAAAAAAGCTGTCTGAAGACCTGCGATCAGGGCTTGTTGATTTGTATAAAGCTGAAAAATGATACAAAACTATCTCTAAAAGTCTGGATGTTTATCAATCGACAGTCAGAGAAGATGTCTACAAATGGAGAGAGTTTTGCACTGTTGCTTCTCTCCTAAGGATTGGCCGTCCACCAAAGATGAGGCCAAGAGTTCAGCGCAGAATACTCAGAGAGGTAAAAAAAAGAACCCTAGAGTGTCTGCTAAAGACTTACAGAAATCACTGGTACAGTCCAATATCTCTGTGCACACATCAACTATATGTAAAACTATGGCCAAGAATGGTGTTTATTGTAGGACTCCATGGAGGAAGCCACTGCTGTCCTAAAAAAAATATATATTGTTGCTCTTTTAATGTTCGCAAAAAGGCACTTAGACACTCCACAGAAGTTTTGGCAAAATATTTTGTGGACTGATGAAACCAAAGTTGAATTGTTTATGGTTAACACACAATGTCAGGTGTGGAGGAAAAATGGAACAGCTCACTAACATCAACACCTTATCCCCACCGTGAAGCACGGCGGAGAGAGCATCATGATTTGGGGCTGTTTGCGGCCTCAGGACCTGGACAACTTGCAATCATTAATAGAAGAAATAGCGGCATGGAAAATGAATGAATGAATGAATGAATGAATAATTCAAAAGTTTATCAGGATGTTTTGCAGGTAAACCTTAGGCATTCTGTCAGACAGTTGAAGCTAAAAAGAGGATGGATGCTGCAACAAGACAATGATCCAAAACCCAGAAGTACAGAAGAACTTCAGAATGGTTTCAGAAGAACAAAATACACGTTCTGGAGTGGCCAAGTCAAAGTCCAGACCCCATTGAGATGCTGTGGCATGACCTAAGACAGCAATTCACGCCAGACATCCCATCAATCTGTCTGAACTACAGCAGTTTTGTTATTAGGGAAGAATGGGCCAAGATTAGTCCTGATCGATGTGCTAGACTGATCTGCAGCTACAGGAAGCGCCTGGTTGACGTTACTGTTGCCAAAGGGGGGCACAAAATATTAAATGTGATGGTTCACTTACTTATTTTGCCCCCTTCTGTCATTGTTTGCATACTATCCTCATTAGAATATGAATACCTATAAATGTCAATTACACTGTTTTTTTTTTTCCATCTGTGTGATTGTGACAAAGATTAGCTCACATCTGATGGGGATTTTATGCAGAAATGTGAGAAATTCCAAAAGTTCAGATACTTTTTCATTTCACTATATATTGTTTCTTGCTTTGCACCATATAGAGGAGTCAGACAATGAAGTTGTCCAGAAGCAGCAAAGACAAGGGTGGAAGCCATGTTTCTTCTTTAAGGCAGATAAAGAGATGTATAATTATGTCGGGCAGGACATTGTCATCCAGGAAGCTTTTGACTCTTACGCAGGAATGATATGGCCTGCGGTGAGTCACATTTTAAACCTCAGTCGCATTCTTCCTAAATGTGAATCTTTGGTGTAAGTATCACATGTGATGCTCCAAGGCATTGGCTCTCAGTCAATACTTGGACTCCCATCAAGACCAGCTGAATCTCACTGACAAAGCGGTCCTGGAGATTGGCGCAGGGACCGGCCTATTGTCCATTGTTGCCTCGCTACTCGGTAAGTAAGACATACCTAGACGCCATTTGTCTATCTGGCTGATGTGTTATGTTCTCTGCAGGGGCCTGGGTGACTGCTACTGACCTTCCAGATGTTCTGAGCAACCTGAGATACAACCTGAGCAAGAACACTAGGGGACGTTGCAGACACACGCCCCAGGTGGCCCCTCTGTCATGGGGGTACGACCTGCAGCGCACCTACCCCACATCGGTCTATCGCTATGACTACATCCTGGCAGCTGATGTTGTCTATCACCATGACTTTCTAGATGAGCTGATGGCCACGATGAAACACTTTTGCAAGCCGGGAACCACCTTGATCTTGGCTAACAAGCTAAGAGTGGAGTCGGATCACACGTTTATGAAGAAATTTAAGAGGATCTTTAACACAAGACTTTTGGAAGAAGATGAATCATTGATTATTTTAATGGCCACATGCAGGGAAAGTGAAGAGAGAGAGGAAGTCCAGTATCTTGAGGGAGGAGTGGAAACATCGGTTTGTATTAGTTCAGAAAACAGCACAGAACTTGATGGAGGAATGGGAGAGTCCGTGAGAAAAAATGTGTGGAATGAGGAGACAGTGAGCCTGTCAGAGCGCCCCCTTGACATAGTAGGGAATGACATCATCTCAGCTGGAGACTTCACTTGTGAGTGCTTTTTGATGTTTGTGCATCAAATTCCATTCAAACACAATCTGGGAAACTGGAGTTCAAAGTTGTAATGTTTATTCCTATCATAGGGTCTTCTTTTTAACGGTGAACACAACTAAACCTTCATCCAACATTCTGCCAAGAAAAGGATGTTCATCTTTTTATTGGCACTGTTCGAGAAGCAAGTTAATAAGATGCACTTGAATTTTCATTTATTTGTTTATTTTTAGAAAAATCAAGCTATTTGATGTGGATTTAGGACTTGATTTAATTCCTTTTAACATTTCAAGACAAGCCTTGGTTAAATATAGTCTTTTTTTCAACTTGCTATTGATCCAAATTGATCTTGGTCGAGTAATGCCAGCTGAAAAACGGTATTGGTCCTTTCCATCTCAACCAGCATGAAGCTTGAGTACCAATACTAGTTGTTTGTTTTTTATTCTACTTTTTAAATTAAAGCAACAATTGGTAACTTTTCAGTTTTAGTGCATTTTAGCGATGCCAGGTGGACAAAAGCGGTAGTGTTTTGCCTTAAGGAAGACTGCGTTTCCCATGAGTACTAGCACACACCTGCATAGTGTCGTAAAATCATGATGGTCGCCTGCAGATGGATTAAACACATTTCTGTTTCCAGCGGCTGTGTGAAGGATGAAAAATAATAAGGTAATTAATCCAACAATAGCATATGAAGGTTAGTAACCGTGTGGCTTAGTGTGACTAAAGCCCCCCACCCCACCCGAACTCCTTAGCACTGACGAGTTCGGTTGGGGGAGGGGGGACGTCACGCCAGCGAGTGAAAGCCAGGCCAATGTTTATTCTGTATATCCTGCCAGCCGCCCTTTCTTTTTCCTCCTCAGACCAAACTTTTTGTCGCTGTTGCTCTGCCATCACTGCAGAATTCACGCGAAAGCGTTAGCATCGACTTCATAATGAATGGGGAAAAGAGGAAGTGACGTATGCCATAAAGCAATCAGCACATGTTTTTTTTGTGTGTGGCCATCCTCCGCAAAGTTAATGAGTGCCGATGAAACCGATGCAGACGCCCTCAAGATATAAAAGAAGTGTCATTCAACTAGTTGTCAGTTGACATATCATCACAAATGTTATGAAAATATTTGATAAAGTTTGAAAAGTTACCTAGTGTTGCTTTAAATTTTAAACCACTACAGCCACATGAATAAACATTTATAAGTTAATATCTAACAGTGTAAATCAAAATGTCAGTATTGCTTTTGATAATGCAGAATTACTTGTACATATGTATGTGTTTACTGAATGTCTGTTGATTCAGTCAATGTGATTTAGGTGACCTGATTGAGGTCCAACAAATGCAGGCAGACAAGACACCAGCTTGGGATCCCTGCAACAACAGCAGCTTTGGAAAAGATGTGTACCGTTACGTCGGACAGCACATTGTTATTCATGAATCCACAAATTTCTTTGGAGCTGTCATGTGGCCAGGGGTGAGCATCCCTTCAAAATGATTTAAATGGTGAAACAGTGATAAGCATGTCTGATACACTGTCAAAATGTTCTGGGTTGGAATCTGTGTGTCTTGTCTGCCATGTTTGTTTAACTATAAACTCATTTTGGGAAACACAGGTATAGATAATGTGATGCCAGTGTATGTTTTTGCAATTTTCCCAGGCGCCAGCTCTGTGTTCCTTCCTGGACAAGAACAGGCACTTAGTGGACCTGCAGGACAAACGTGTGCTTGAACTGGGAGCTGGAACTGGACTGGTCACTATTGTGGCCAGCTTGCTTGGTAAGCAGTCAGAAGTTCAGTCCACATTCATACACATCTATATGACATTTTGTGACCTCAGGGGCTATAGCCACAGCGACAGACTTACCGGAGATGCTAAACAACCTCAGGTCCAACGTGATGAGGAACACTAGAGGACGTTGCAAGTACACACCCACTGTGGTACCCCTGACCTGGGGGGCCGACCTGGAGCTCACCCACCCGACATGTGAATATCAGTATGACTACATCCTAGCAGCAGATGTGGTCTACCAACACGACTTCCTGGTTGAGCTGCTGGCCACCATGAAGTACTTCTGTCAGCCAGGGACGAGCGTGATCTGGGCCAACAAAACCTGGATGGAGTCTGACCTCTCATTTACGGACACGTTTAAGGAGGCCTTCCTGACCACTTTGCTTGCTGAAGATGGAGAGATGCAAATCTACATGGGGAAACGCAAAGAAGTGTACAGCGAAGTATAAAGTTAATTTCATGCCACAAATGACACTATCACCAAGAGCAATGGGCTTGTTTTGTTTTTTTTTATGAATTTGCAAAGAACTATTTGTCAAACAAACCCAATAACCTTTTGATTTTTGATTGCACATATTTTTTTAAATAAATGATTTTATTGGAAAACTTGTCTCTTCTTCCCTCATTCAGCTACGTTATGTGTACAATAAGAAATTCTGAGGTTTTTTATTTTGTTTTAGCAATATTTCTGTTAGACTTGTTATGCATGACTGCCATAACAAGCAATGTTTTATATCGGGCTGGATGGGCACGGCCCACCCAGACGTGAGTCATGCCCACCCAATCAAAATGTCAGGAATATCTATTGTAGCGTCGCACTGGATATAGAGAACGCACAGAGAGTTGGTCTCACCTACTTTTTTATTGCAGAATTAACGGTTACTGTTGGCTGCAATCACGCCGAACAAGCAATCACCAAAACAGCTGTTTTTCCAACCTCGTTTGTTATCAGGGCGCTTCCTCTCTCTCCTCCAGACACATTCTCGCAGTCGGACATCTGGGCATTAATGACGTCACCAGCCACAACAAAGTGTCGCCATATTGAAATGGGGGCAAAACACGAGTCACAAGTGGTTGCTCTGTCGTGCATTGTAGTATAAACGCGTTGAAGTTTTGTCTTATTTGCATTTTTTTTCCCCCGTCGGAATGACTAAAAGTTGCCGTGTTGCGGGTTGTAACACAAGGAAGAGTTCAGAGCGACATTTGAAGTTATTCATTCTTCCTCATGAGAAGAAAAGGACAAGCTAATGGCTGAAAGCAATCAATCGAGGAACAATAAAAGAAGACGGTTCCGTGGACCATTCTCGCCAGTGGGAACCTAAATCTAGGCACATTTACGTTTGCAGCCGACATTTTATTAATGGTGAGTAAACTTTAATCGATTTTTTTTGCCCCAATTTGCTGCTAAGATTCAATAGACTAGGTAGTGGTTATTATTACCGTAACCGACAACACGCAAAGCGTTATTTTTCTTTTGCCGTAAACTGCTCTGATCGGTCAATCGGTATATTATTGGTCTGGTGGGAATTGGTTATTTTGCCGTGACGTGTTCACGGCTAAATAACGCTTTGAGGCGAATTACCGGTAACGGCAGGAATAATCACTCCGTATATACAACCAGTTTTCTTAGTTCCACACAGTACATGTTCCACGTAATTGATAAAGGTCAACTTACTGACTTTATGAGGTAGTTGTAGATGTTTCCGAACTCCACTGCAGGCAATTCCTTTGGATTATTTATCCATCTATCAGCTACGACTTTGTATGGGCAGATTTGCAGGCCAATACATGCTAATTTTAAGTTGTATCGCCTCCTCGCGTCTTTGGGCAGTGACTCGTGATAATAAGTCATGTCTAAGACGTTTTTATGAAAAAAACGCAAAACACAGCTGAAATATATGAATTTCAGACAACGTTTGTCTACGGCTGTTTACCCGTGCGTGCCCCCATCTCAAAATGGCAACACGTTGCTAAGCGAGATGACGTCATCGTGACATCACGTCGACTCCGAGAATAAGTAGATAGATGAATGAAAAAAAAAAAAAAAAAAAAAAAAAAAAAACAAATAAACCCCCCAAAAATTAATGCAGCCTCAACGGGACACAGGCCAGTGTCCTACTTGCACCGGTCCCAAGCCCAGAGAAATGCAGAGGGTAGAAAAAAGCCTGCATTGGGGGTGCCCCCTCAAGATTTCTTAGTGCCCACTCTGGTGGGTAAACCTACCTGTAGATCCGGGCCTGTTTTATATACCATTCAGGTTAAAACCTAAAATTTCATAATCAATTTAATAATCGTATTAGTATATCATTCCAATTCTTAATGAGCATTATACAGTGGGGCAAATACAATAAGTATTCAGTCAACCACTAATTGTGCAAGTTCTCCCACTTGAAAATATTAGAGAGGCCTGTAATTGTCAACATGGGTAAAACTCAACCATCAGAGACAGAATGTGAAAAAACCCCAGAAAATCACATTGTTTGATTTTTAAAGAATTTATTTGCAAATCATGGTAGAAAATAAGTATTTGGTCAATACCAAAAATTCATCTCAATACTTTGTTATGTACCCTTTGTTGGCAATAACAGAGGCCAAACGTTTTCTGTATGTCTTCACAAGCTTTTCACACTGTTGCTGGTATTTTGGCCCATTCCACCATGTAGATCTCCTCTAGAGCAGGGATGATTTGGGGCTGTCGTTGGGCAACACGGACTTTCAACTACCTCCTCACCCCGTGGCATCAAAATGATAACAAAAACGGTGAGCAAAAATCCTAGAACACCACTGGGGGACCTAGTGAATAACCTAGAGAGAGCTGGGACCACAGTAACAAAGGCTACTATCAGTAACACAATGCGGCCCCACGGACTTAAATCCTGCACTGCCAGACGTGTCCCCCTGCTGAAGCCAGTACACGTCCAGGCCAGTCTGCGGTTCGCTAGAGAGCATTTGGATGATCCTGAAGAGGACTGGGAGAATGTGTTATGGTCAGATGAAACCAAAATAGAACTTTTTGGTAGAAACACAGGTTCTCGTGTTTGGAGGAAAAAGAATACTGAATTGCAACATACCCACTGTGAAGCATGGGGGTGGAAACATCATGCTTTGGGGCTGTTTTTCTGCAAAGGGACCAGGACGACTGATCTGTGTAAAGGAAAGAATGAATGGGGTCATGTATCGAGCAAGGGCATTGAAGATGAGACGTGGTTGGGTCTTTCAGCATGACAATGATCCCAAACATACAGCCAGAGCAACAAAGGAGTGGCTTCGTAAGAGGCATTTCAAGGTCCTGGAGTACCCTAACCAGTCTCCAGATCTCAGCCCCATAGAAAATCTGTGGAGGGAGTTGAAAGTCCGTGTTGCCCAACAACAGCCCCAAAACATTACTGCTCTAGAGGAGATCTGCATAGAGGAATGGGTCAAAATACCAGCAACAGTGTGTGAAAAGCTTGTGAAGAGTTACAGAAAACGTTTGGCCTCCGTTATTGCCAACAAAGGGTACATAACAAAGTATTGAGATGAACGTTTGGTATTGACCAAATACTTATTTTCCACCATGATTTGCAAATAAATTCTTTATATATATCCCTGTTCTCTGTCCTGCTGTGGGCAGTGAAGGAAACAGTGGTTCCAGTAGTGATCGGGACACTAGGAGCAGTAACCCCCAAGCTGGATGCATGGCTCCAACAGATACCAGGAACAACGTCCGACGTCTCCGTTCAGAAGAGCGCAATCCTAGGGACAGCTAAGATCCTGCGCAGAACCCTCAAGCTTCCAGGCCTCTGGTAGAGGACCCGAGCTTGAAAGGAGAGACCATTCCGCCTGGGTGGGCGAGACAACAATTTTTATATATATATATGGCGGAAAACACAGACAAGACTGAAAAAGCAGTTTCTGCTCCTGCACTCCTCTTTAAAAGAAACTCCTGTATTTTAAGCCAAAATAACTGTTGTGTTTGAAAGAACTATATGTCTATATGCTGCCATAGCAGATTCATGCCACATTAAGCCCCCGAACTATTTTTAATTTGTCCATTTTACCCTTGAAACCCCTGTTTATAGACGTCACGCAAGTGCTTTTTTTTCAACTTAGCCATAAAAAGAAGGGAAGTAATCGTATTTATTATTCGAAATGTCTGTCATTCTTAGCTTAGAATCTTTAATTGATGTCTAATATTTAGTTTAGAAAAAACAAACGACTTTAAAAAATTATTCATTCGCATATTTTAAACTTTTAAACAAATTACGTCACAATGAAAAAATTGGTGTCTGTAAAAAAGTCAGATATCTACCTCATAACTATCGCTTCAATGTTTTGTTTTGTTTTGTTACTCTTGCATTTTCTCAGATATGTTAGATGATAAATAATCGATCCAAATAAAGAAAAATTGAAAAAAAAAAACGGTTAAAAGGGTAAATATATGAAAAAGAACATCTCTACCACTCATTGATGTCTGCGATTTCTGCATCGCGACCCTTGTTATTTTACCATATTTCACCCATAAAATCTCCCAAAAATCCAGCTGTGGCCATTCACAGCTGTGTCTTGACACTCAGTGTGATACATGCTACATGGAGTTTTTGGAATGAAACAAGGTAAGTACGCGCTAATATCTGGTTAAAGTCATGGCGTCTGTAATTCTGCTCTCGCGTGCTCCCACCTCCAGATAGGGTTTTGCCGTTTAAATTTTTTTTGTTTTTTTAAATGCCCTCCTGTTCAAAATTTTTCTTCCCCCAGAAAAATGAGATTTTAAGGTTTCCAATGACGTATCACAAATGCATATCGGACAATTTTGAAAGTTAGCCAAATTGGGGGTCTCAGGGCAGAACTTCAAGTCACCTGAGTGTTTTCCGCCATATATAAATATGAGCATATATTACTTTGTATTGAGTAAACCATCCAAAGTGCATCCAGCTCTCTTCAGGTCATTGACCAGCTGCTGCCGTGTAGTGGTAGGCTGAGCCCTCACTTTTCTCATCATGAGTGATGCCCCACGAGGAGAGATTTTACATGGAGCCCCAGTCCAAGGTAGATTATCAGTCATGTTTAGCATTTTCCACTTTCTAACAATTGCTGCAACTGTAGATAATTCTCACAAGGCTGCTTTCGAATTGTCCCATAGCCTTTCCCAGCTGTGTGGAGCTCAACAATTTTTTTCTCTGGTATCTTTCAAAAGCATGGTCTGGTCTTTCCCATGATAGCAGTTGGATTATGAGATTTAGGGGTGCACAGGTGACAATATTGAGCTCAAATGGGTGGCGGTTGGGTGGTTATACATGGGGTAAAGGTGGACCTTTTTTTGTTTTTTGTTTTTTAAAGTAGACTGACAACTCTTTGTCATAATTGTTGCTGATTCTCAGGGGAACAAATACTTATGAACACCAGTAAATTACAAATATTTTTTTTAAAAAATCATACAATGTGATTTCTGGATTTTTTTAGATTGTCTCTATGATTGTCTCTATGATTGGAAATGCATTTATGATTGAAATTTCAAACCTCTCCCTATTTTCGAAGTGGGTGAACCTGCAAAATCACAAGGAGTACTAATACTTCTTTTCCTCACTGTATATTTGTTTATTTCACCGCAAAGGCGTGGCCTCCATTCTTTTAACTCGTATTAAAATTGTTTTTCAAAAAAAGTTTATTGAATCCTGGAATGATTTTATGTTGTTAAAAATTACGCAGTCCTTGTTTAAAGGAGATGTAATGTTTTTTTTTTTTTTAACATAGAAATGGTTGGTTTCTGTATCTGTATCTGATTAGTGGAACCTACTTAGTTGCTTGCTCCAATAGTTGGACGCTATGCATTTGACTGTGTCCCCAACATGAGCCACACGAATGAATACACTCATTGAAAAGTGTGAATACTGCGTTTACTTGTGAAAATAAATGTAAAGTCTTTAAGACGTCTTGCGTTTTTTTTTTTGTTTTTTTTTCCGCTTTAGTCAGTAGAGTCACCATGACTAATACTGAAGTGTACTAAACAAGTCAGGATTAGTTAAGCAACAGAGTGTGAAGTCGCTCGTTTCTTTGAGACTGATCCTCGACCTCATTAACTGGCTACATTCTGGGAGGATTTAAAAATGTGTAAATTTTAGTCTTGGCTTGTTTTGGAAAATGTATACAACAATTACAGTAAGATAATACACCTGGAAATTCATTCGTGACCAAAAATATCGTCTCCAATGTCCAGAAAGGGCATATGCAAATGTGTCATTAAAACATCAATTCAATGTTTTCCGTTGAGTTTATTCATTAAAGTAAGTGACGATCAATGAACACTAATTTTGTGAAAATTTAATTTCCTTTTTTCTGACCTTAGTGCACCAGCTTTTTTTTTTCTTTTCTTTTTACACAAATGTCTGATGATCAACAGTTTAAATACCATATGTTTATTGGCCTTTACTAGAATTCATGACATAAAATAATCCTTTCAGGAGGAGAAAAAAAATTATATCCTTGACAGTAGCAAAGAAACAAATGAGGCTTTTTTTATGCCTGAAATGGACGGCATTCATTATGGTGGAAGTTAAGGCCTTTTTTTTATACTGGAAAACACATAGAAAATAAACCAAGTGCATGTCACCATTATAACAGCAAACAGTTGTGCATGACTTTAAATGTGACCGCTAGAAACACAATGTCAACATGGGCAGAGTGTTAAATGTTTATGCAATTGTCATGTTGGTGACCTCTAATTGATAAAAACAGGGAGCAATGTGTTCTTTTAAACAAAGTCCAGTTACACAAACCACTTACTAATTTTCACTGTATTAAATATTGATATTTTAAAAGGGCGACAGCAGTGCAATGCTGAACATTAAACAACATAACTGGCCATTAACCCGGACATCCGCCACACTTACATTGTCAGACCCATTTTCCCCGGTTTTTGACATTGCAATCTGAAGTTGAAATGCATAAACAACAGAACTTTCACACTCAGCTATGTAGGTCTATGCTCTCTAAACAAATATAACCCCCAAGACGCAGTCAATATCACAAATTTTAAAGAAATGGATGGAAAATTGATGAGCAAAATACATCCAAAGGTCAAACAATGGCTGCATCACCGGCAAAATGGGCAGCTTTGATTCATAAAATAAAGTTGAGGTAAAATACTTTAACATGCAAGAACAAAAATGGACTCTTTCAAGCAAATTACTCACTTTATCCTTCAACTAGGTTGATGTTTTCTCATACAAAAAAAAAAAAAAAATCTTGCCCAAAAAGTAAAGCCATTCAATTGCACACAACACTTATGATAAATGCTAGACTATTTAATAAAAAGTATTGAAACTAAAATGACCTACCAAACAAAATCATGTTTCCTACAAGACATGCATATGCAAAATACACCAATGGGAATATTAGTATTACAGTATATACTTATTGCATCGTACTATGCTTTGTAATGCGTGTATTTACATATAAAGATTTCTGTGTACAAACGCAACATTTGGAATGCTGCACAGAAAACATCTAATAGCGAGTGAACGTGTACCAGCTAAGTTGGTAACATGCCACGGCTGAGGTCCGTTAGGTGGTCATGCGCGGTGAGGCCGAGGTGCTCGATGCTGAAGTGAGTGTTGACTGATGCAAAAAAAATAAATTAATGAAAATAAAATCCATCAGCCAGCTCCAGTTCAACAACATCTTTCACCCCCGCCTCTGTAAAGGTACAGGGATGCAAGGCACCACATTACTGCTTCAGTTCTGAGGTCTGTTTTATTTCAGTAAAAGTCAGATCCTAAAAGTTGAAAAGAGAACTTTTCAAGCTAAGCATGGCACAAAGATGTGGGGAAATTCCCTGGTGTCCTTTGAATATTGAAAATTGGAGATAAATTTGATGAAAACTGTAAACTGCTGTCTATAAGCACATAGGTGAAGATGAAACCAGTCGTAAGAAAAACCCAAGAAAGACTAAACTACAGGATCGGCCACAAAAAAGTAAAAAAAGGTCAATTGAATTATGTGTCTGTGCTGCTGGTGGCACTTGAATCAAAAGACAAGATGTTCAATGAGTGCTCTTGGGAAAGAAAAAAGAAAGGTAGCTCCACACTGCTCTTCCCGGGGGGAAATAAGCAAAGTCCTTTCTTCATCTGACCCTGAGGGGGTAAAACTGATGCTTCAGTGTGTGTGTGGATTCTAGAAGGGACTGTAGTCTGCAGGGTACATAACCGGAAGCCAGTTTTCAGTAAAGGTGGCACAGTGCATCCATTTGAGGTGCCGCATGAGCTAGAAAACAAACAAACAAACAAACAAACAAACAATACAATAAGTGAGCGCAAAATAGTTGAAAAGTTAAGTCTGGGTATCAACGAAGAAGCTTTTAACTTGTTTTTGTTCAGTGACATTTTTATGTTTTCTCATACTTGGATGCAATTCTTCATGTTCTCTTTGCTTGGCTTCTCCTCTACCATCTTGGAAGCATATTTTAAGGCTCTGCCATACATTTTGTTCACAAGGGCGTGTTTGTAGGAAAACATCAGCACCTGCAATAAAATAAGAAGCTCATTCAAAAGCAGTCAAAACAAAAAGGGATCAGGTTTGGAGTTGTCGGATTAGAGTGTTAATTTGATCAAATAGTTATTCCACAAATTAATGCGTTATGAAAATTATCACAATTAATTATGAGTAACAGTGGTGGCAAGCCAATGGAAAGACCCATAGGCTATTTGGCCGTGCAGGCGAACAAACAAGGCAGCTCACTCAGGAGCATATCGACAGCTTCTTCTCTTGCTCGCAAGTACCTGGCTACTCCTGCATCATCTGTGCCATGCGAAAGGGCAGCATTACGCTCAGACAATGTAAACAAGCTTGTTTGTCTGAGCAACTGTCTGAAGGAGAATGTTGTCTGTTGTTAGCTCCTGTCACATTAGTTTGGTGTGGGTTTTTGATTTAAGAGGTTGATATTGTAACCCCAGATCCCTTTGGCAAACTATGCCATGTTGTCATGCCCCTGACATACCTTCTGTGTCAGCCCAAATTTGGCCTAAGTACAATAAAAATGGATTTGAAATCTTCTCTTCTTATTGTATGTATCACGTTGTCAAGAGTTAAGAATCTGCATTGGACAAGGTGTTGATGCTGGAACGTTTGTTTGGTGCTGTTCCAGTGAGATTTACAAAGATGACTGCCTGAAGAAAACATCAAAATTCCCTCAGTCCTTAATGATATGGGGCTGCATGTCAGGCAAAGGCACTGGGGAGATGGCTGTGGTTAAATCTTTAATAAATGCACAAGTTTACATTGAAATTTTAGACAGCTTTCTTATCCCTTCAATTGAAAATATGTTTGACATTTTCCAAGATTACAATGCATCATGCCACAGAGCTAAAACTGTTAAAGCATTCCTAGGAGAAATACTCATCCAGTCAATGTCATGGCCTGCAAATAGCCTAGATCACGTCCCTATTGAAAACCTGTGGTGGATATTGAAAAAATTGGTCCACAGCAAGGCTCCGGCCTGCAACGATGATATGGCAACTGCAATCAAAGAGATTTGGCACCAAATTGATGAAGAATACTCATCAAGTCCATGCCTCAGAGACTGCAAGCTGCCATAAAAGCCAGAGGTGGTGCTACTAAATACTAGAAATGTGTTTTGATTATTTCTTCGTTTTGTTTCTCATGATTCCATATTTTTTCCTCCAAATGGAATGATTCCATATATATTTCCCTTCACTTGCTCTGTAAAAGTAACATTTACTGAACACCACAATGTTTTTATTCATTTCTTTTAATGTTTCTGAATGCTAAAGAGTTTCACTTTTGAACTAATTGATTATTTTTTCAAGCTTTTTATCTGAGTTTGTTCTACATGATAAAATGTCTGAGTGAGTGCTCGTCCAAGACTGGTGATTCCATACTTTTTGCAAGGGGTTGTACACTTAAGGTACATTTTTTGACAATTTGATACTGAAAAAAAAAAATCAATAAATAATAATAAATTATTTGATTAGTAACATTAATTCAGAGGAAAAAAATGTGCGAAACAATTTGACCCCCCCCAAAAAATGAATACAACAAAAATGACAGTGTCATTGGACTGCACTGAGCAACCTGGTATGCTACCTTATATGAAGCTAACAGTACTCACTGTTTTACTGATATAACACTCACAAAGCGGGACAATTGTTGGCAATATTTGGCTTGCTTTTGGAAAAAAAAAAAAAAAAAAAATCAAGCAGGTCTTAAGTCTCTAAGTGACGTCTTATTTGATTTGGCTTCATGCTGTCCGTTGCCAACATTTTTAGACACCATAAACATACAGGTCTTTCCTCGTCTCCCACTGTATTAACAGAGAAGCCATAAGCAACATACCCTTCAACATATTTCCTTGTCTTAGCTCTTCATATCTCCGTGCACATTGCTGTGTGCTTTTGTTTGGTTCAAAAATAATGCACACACTCCCAAAATGAGAGCGCCACTGCCACCCACTGAGTGGATGTGCAATTACACTTTATTCTGGTACGGCAACAAGTATGTTCCCCGAGGTCACATGCACCCCTGCCCCCGACATCGATTTGCGCCCCACTATTTGAGAAGTACTGCATTAAAATGAGATTAATTTGATTAATTAATTACAAATCCTGTAATTCATTATTAATAAAAAAAAATGAATTGCCTGATAGCACCAGTTTGGACTTGACCCTAACCCAAAACAAAGTGGAAAAAAAACTGTAACCCACCTTCGAGTCTGTCAGCTCTGCCCACTTCTGGACCTCCCAGAAGGTTTCCGTAAGACTGTTGGCTAAGCTCTGCGGTGCATCGTCAGAACTACTCGCCTCCTTTTCACCAACTTCCTCGGTGTTGGCTTGGGCAGTGGCAACAGCGCCGGCGCTATCCTGAGGTGCGACGGTCACGAGCTGGTCGGCCAGAGCGCAGCCCTTCCTGCACAGCGCATCCAGCAGGGATGACCTCTGCTTCTCCATATCACTGAAACATATAATGCACAAAGAACATTCAGTGAGCTGCAGTTTGCAGTTTTTCACAAATGCCTGTAAAGAATATTATTGTCCATCTATAAGTGTTGCTGGACTGTTTGTGTTTAAATCTGCATTCCTTAAATCACACAATGCATTATATTCTTTGTTTTATGCATACTTTTAGAGTAAACCTTAAGTTGACGTGGCAATAATCAGCTTAAAGCAGGCACTGGGTCACTTTTGTTTAAGTGTTTGGTATCTGATGCTTGTGAAGTTCTGTCACAGCATGCCCTCCTAACTCAAACATTTGCTCACAACTCTAGAAAAAAAAAACATTGGCTGCATTGTGGATCGATTGTTGGGTTGGCAAGTTCTTAATAAATGAAACGTCATGCGTTTTGATGTCAATTTTGCATGAGGTCTTCTTATAACATGGCAAACTCTTTAAATTTTCCAACTTAAAATTATTTTATAGGAACTGTTTCACATCTCTGCAACCTCACTAAGGACCGACATTTGACATGCTGGATTGTGTACTTTAACTGGAGGGTTAGGGAATGATCTAACTTAATGTTTATGGGTCATTAGAATGTCACATACGTCTTAATTGAAGCAGCATCAGGTCGAGGGTCCGTCTTCATGGTGAAGTAAACAGCCAGTCCTGTCTGGTCAATGTGGGAGATGACCATGTCAGCTGCTGAGACCACGTCTCCAAGACGTTTCGCACGCTCCTAAGCAGATAAGGCATTTGATGTTAGATTGAACGAAGTACTTAAGGATTTAAAATATTTAATATATTTTTATAATCATTTAACGTACCATGTAAAGTGTGACCCATTCTTTAATCCAACTCATCGAGCATTTACTTTATCTAGAGTCATTTGGCACTTTTTTTTTAAATTGGTCGGTTAAAATCTATTCGTTTATTTCATGTTATTTGTCAAGATCAATAAATTGGTTAATTGCTCAATAAGAAATAAAATGTTTTTATAGTCCCTTTCACAGCACTGAAACAGCATTAGTCTAAATTAATAACGGCCTCGTTGTAGCTTCCGATTCTGGTTTCTTGCTCTCCTCAACCTCACAGCTATCTATGACACCATTTCTCAAACTATCTTCTTGACATTCTTCCAGTGCCATCACCCACACATGCCATGCTTGGTTTACCTCCTACTTGTCTGACCGCACACTATTTGTTAAATTTAGCCCCTACCAATCCGAATCTCTCAGTCTTCACTGGCGCGCCCCAGGGCTCTGTCATAGGGCCGCTCCTCTTAATCCTCTATATTGTCCCTCTCAGATCCATCTTACGTAAATATAACATCCACTTCCAATGCTACGCGGATGACACCCAGCTGTACATTTCCTAAAATCCAAACTCCCTTCACCCTCTGCTTACAAGACATTAACTCTTGGCTCTCCTCATACTTCATACTGCTCAATAGCTCGAAATCAGAAGTCCTTCTTGTAGATTCCCACCCTCGATGTTCACTAATTACAATAACTTTTATACTACCATCAACAATGTACCCATTTCTCCTTTTACCAAAGTTAAGTCTGGGTATCATCCTCGACAACACGCTCTCCTTCTGTTCCCATATTAATGACATCACCAGATCAGCCTACTTTCATCTTTGTAACATTTCTCGGCTCCACCCTTCTCCCACCCCCCACACAGACACCATTCTTGTCTTAAGTCTAGCCACCTCCCGTACTGCAACTCCTCCAAAACTCAGCAGCATGCTTTATCAGGCCAACCCCCAGAATACACCACATCCTCGTTCAACTTCATTGGCTTCTAGTAAAAAAAAAAAAAAAAAAAAAGAATTACAAGATTTTCCTCATCACCTTTAAATCTCTTCACGCCCTGGCCCCGTACTATATATCTAACATCCTTTGTATTAATACTCCTCCCCATCCACTTCGCGCTTCTTCTACCCTCCACCTTTCTGTGTTATAAAAGGTGCTTCAAAATAAAATTATTTATATTCTAGTAGTCAAATAAACAATTTAATATATCAAACACCCCTATTAACCTGCAGAGGAAAATGATTACTGAAAATGGAAGCATGATGAGTATTACCTTTTCAGAGTCCAACTGATGTAATCTTTGAACATGCAGTGGAAGATAATCAGAGTACTTTTCCCTCAGCTCATCATAGAGTGAGCAGGAATCCAACCTGACAACAGAAAGACAAATAAATATTTGTGCCCTCCAAAGCCCCTCATCCAAAAAAATGCTCACTTTGTCATCCACTGAATTTTCAAATCTCTCATCGCTTCAGCAAACTCCTCTTTGAGGTCTTTTTCTTTGTCAGCATCCTTATCTTTCTCCTTCCCTCCATTCTTTGTTTTGTTGGGTGTGGGGATTAAGTGGTAGATGACTGAAACAATATCCTGCACAAACACAAATAGTCGCAACATCATATACCAATTATGTACAAGTTAGCATATGGAGGTCTAACTCCCATACAATAAACAAAAACTAGTTAGCACAAGCATTTTATATTATTAGTATCCCTTAACTCTTTCAGTGCCACTGACGATAACAGAATTCTGCAATCTGTGGCTCAGGAGCCACTGTGGCTTTTTTCATCCTTCTGCTGTGAACTTAAAATACCGTCAATGGCAGCCAATGAGTTAAGTTGAGACATGCACAATGACATGTACATTCTGGTATTGGTCATGTCATAAAAAGAGAGTTAAGGACAATACTCCCTGAAAACCTGGGCACCCTGTACAACAATGTCTGATAATGTGGATCTTGCAATCTGACCTCACCTAGCATCTTGGGCCTATCTAATCAATAAACTAACTAATCTTCAGCAAGGGAATAATCCCTTTATTTTAAGAAAGCTCGCATACAGAAACCAACCGTTAGCTCTGACAAGAAGGAGAAAAAATATTGGGTGTTCATAATGTCAGTACTGTAATCATTTTACTCACAAGTCAGAATAACAAAAAAAAAAGGGACATTGACATTCTGAAAACAGATCGAATGGAAGTAAAAACAAGTCGAAGTTATGAGTATCAGAGCAGTAGGCTATGTTGCACGAAGTTTCTAGCTCAATCAGTACCTTTTTAAACTTTCTTTGTCGTTTTGCAGAGGACTGCCCCTGGTGGTCAGAATAACACACAGTAAGGAAGAGACAACACAAGCATACCAAAAAGGATTTTTTTTTCATTTTCTTTTGATTACATTCTGTCCTCACTTATGGACTGGAAATCCAGCAATCTACCTGGTCGACTTAAACCTTTCAAATTTCATCACCTATCCTCAGACCCACCATATATGAAAAAAAGAAACACAGAGCACACCTTTTTAGTAAACACAGAAAAATGAAGTTGAGCGTTTCAATGCAAACAATGCTCTTGCATTGTTGCCACTTTGAACTTAAAAGAGTGATCCTAAAAATATTTATGGAAAAATTGAATCTACTAATACAAATATAACGCTATTGAATCTTCATGATAGAAATTTGGGGGGGTTCTATATTATAGATATATACTTATATAAGTGATTTGCGACTATGGTTGCAGCACAATGTATCGTGTGAAATCATAAGACCTGCTGTGGTAAACGATGACAATTATAAAATGAAAGACAGAAAAATTAAGTACCCTTTTAATATATGGTCCAATTTACCGGTGTGTCCAACCATGGCCATTCATACATAATGTTAATGTATTTCTTTAATAAAGCTGGGGAAACACCGTTTTTCTACAACATTGAACTTATTTCCTCAAATGTCCTATTTTAGAGGTGATTCCCCATGTACCACACCAACTCCAACAAAGTTGGGATGTTGTGTTGAACATAGATAAAAACTACAATAATTTGCAAATCATGTTGTACCTAGAGGTGAGTAGTGCCATACTCATGTATCAGCGCATGCGTCGAGCTCACTGGGCGAAGTCTCTTCTCGTGCACATCCAGTTTTTAGAAAAAGTCACATGACTAATGCAGTCGCTGAATCACTTGCCAAGCGAGTTCTCAAACTAAACCTAATACATAGGAAGCGCATTTGCCAGCCATCAATGGGATGGATAGTATCAAAACTACTTCTGAAGTCAAATGTAAACAGGTTGGTGCCATGATTTGATATAAAAGGTGCTTCCCGGAATTGCTCATCCACAAGCTAAGTTGCAGTGAGGGTCACCTTTTTGTGAACAAAAACGTGGCAAAATAGTCGAACAGTTTAATGACAATGTTCCTCAGTGTAAAATTGCATGGAATTTGGGGATTTCTTCATTTATGATCCATAATATAATCAAAAGGTTTAGAGAATCTGGAGAAATCACTGCATCTAAGCGACAAGGCTGAAAAACCATTCTGGATGCCCATCATCTTCGGGCCCTTAAGGCACTGCACCATGAACAGATATGTTACTAAGGCAAATCACAGAATGGGCTCAGCAATATTTCCAGAAAACCATTGCAAGTGAACTCAATCTACCATGCCATCCGCCACTGAGGGATGAAACTACAGTTAAAAAATGAAGTCATTTCTAAACAGGACCCAGAAGCACAGGCTCGTTCATTCAAATGTAGTGTGCTAAAGTGGAAAACTGTTCTGTAGTCAAACGAATCTCGATTTGAAGTTCTTTATGGAAAATTGGGACGTCATCCAGACTAAACAGTCCAAGTTGTTATTTCAAAGCCAACATCTGTGATGGTAATGGGCTGTTAGTTCCAATAGCATGGGTAACTTACACATCTGTGAAGGCACCATTAATACTGAAAGTTACATAAACGTTTTGGAGAAACATGCCGTCATCCAAGCAACATCTTTTTCATGGACACCAGTGCTTTTTAGAGCAAGACAATGCCAAACCACATTCTGAATGTGGCAAAACAGCATGAGTTTGTAGTAAAAGAGGTACTAAAAGAATAATAGACTGCCCTGTCTGCAGTTCAGACCTGTCTCGCATTGAAAATGTTTGCCCCATTATGAAGTGTAAAATACAACTACAAAGACTCCAGAAAATTGAACAGTTGTACATTAAGCAATGATGGGAAATAATTCCACCTTCAAAGCTTCAACAAATATTGTTCCCACTTCCCAAATATTTATTGAATGTTGTTTAGTAAGGTGATTTAACACAGTGGTAAATATGCACCTTTCCCAGCTCTTTTGGAACATTTTACAGCCATAAACTTCTAAGGTAGTGATTATTTTCTAAAAACAAGGTTTATCAGTTTGAACAATTAAAATGTCATGTCATTGTAGTGTATTCAATTAAATATCGGTTGAACATGATTTGCAAATCAATGTATTCTGTTTTTATTCATGTTTAATACAACGTTCCAACTTCTTTCGAATTGGGGTTCTAATATCTTCTCTTTCTCTTCATGACCAAATGAACATTAAGCTAAAGATAAGTTGACAAGTCAAGTTGCCGCAGAAATACAACTAATAATGTGTCATGTAATTATAGCATAAACCAGCAAAACCAGATGGGTTGAGGCAGATGGGCGACAGTTATGTGTTACATCAGATGCCAGGTAAATGAGTAAATGGAGGAAAAAAAGTGACATGCAAAAAAAGCAGACCCATATTAACCCACCGATTCTTGACAACAACAAGCAGTTGCGAACTCTTAAAGAAAACCGCAAAAGCTTTTGTGGATTACATTTCAACCCTCATCCTCAGCATCATTTATTTTGTGATGTTTCATATTTACTGTTATATGTTAATACTCAATCAAAATTCAGTTGAAAATTCTGAGGAGTAGGACTGAGTACTGGCTTGGATGACAGATAACAGACATCCCAAGTTCCAAAAACAAATTTCAGGGAGATGTTTATCAACCAGTGGTGATTGGTCTAAGACGGCAAGGGAAGCTCTGCTTCCCCTAAGGTGTCCAAAAAATAAGTGATCAATTGTATACTGTTGTGTGTACATGTCATGACTAAACAGGTACTACAACGCACCCAACTTTTGTTCAGAATTAGCTTCTAATCACTGTTTACGATGCGGCTTGCTTTTCATTCATTCGCGCAGCTTCAAACTCCTTTAAACAGTCCTGACTGCGCTAAGTCTCCAGAGTTGAGAGTACATTGTTCCACTAGAGCGAAACGAGTCGAGTCATTGGCTAAAGGCTGGGTTTATGCAGCCCATCGGACGATCGGTGTCTCTTGAGGTCTATGGGCACTAGGCGGGGCTCGGCTGGCATGGAATATGCACTTTATGCATGATGATTGAATGATCTGTCTGAGGGTGAATCCCTTTTTGATATACAGGGAAATGAGCGAATCAGCGATATTGTGGTGAAAACGTCCGTGGTAACATTTTTCAATTTTCATTCTGTTGTTCTGAGTTGAACTTTTCCTAACAATCTTAGCGACACTTTCTTTGTTAAAACAGACTGGGGAAAACCTTGCCTGGCACGGCCAGACTGTTCTCCCTGTGTTTTTCACACACTGTGAGAATCGATCGCTGGAACAGCGTGAGTCTGGAGTTCCAGGCTAGCGAAAACCACGCTTTTTTTGTGTAGCTGCTTGTGTTTGGAGACTGACCTTCATCGCGCGGCACCTTCTACCGAGCAGTGGGTGCCACTGAACCTCTCCACCTCCTCACAAGGCAGCACTCACAGGCAGACACACTTTGAGCTTCCCCTCATTGAAAGACCAGCATCCGCCACTGTTATCAAACACCACCGTGCCCCATATATACACGCTTAAGGCCATTTAATTTCTCCATTTTTAAAAATTACTAAATCAATCATAATGATGAAATAAATAATATTTATCAATAAATAATTAATAATTTATTAATGTAACTAAAAAGGCCCATTTTTAATGAATTTATCCTACGTTTTGCTTAATTTTATGTCCGTCTTTAACCTCAGGAAATGAAATGCAGGTGATGGTGTGATAAACGTAGCCCATTTTTGTCTTTTACAATCATTAAGTCCACAGTGGACAATGCTCAAGTCACTGTTACATACAGCGCACCTCGCCACAGCATACATATATACTTTCGTATATTTTGCTGTAGTGTGAGTTTTATATTTTTGTTTCTTACTAGAGCGTTCGTTCTGCTATCTCGCGGGCTGCCCTTATTGAGTGATAACTTCATTGACAAGAGTATTACTGACTAAACCGTGCAGAATCAGCGCGCTCTCTGTCAAGCAGAGACAAGTTATTATTTTATTAACACTCCCTTGCAAAGTTGAAAAATCCAAGTTATTTTATCTGACACACGGGCATCATAGGTCTACTATCAATATCAGGGAGACTTTCGAAACTTCCGGGAGACTTGGGATGTCTGCCATAAAAATAAAAAAAAAACTGAAATCACTCACTGCTTTCTTGCCATATTCACTCTTCGCCACAACAAGAGACCCTGAAAGATAGCATCCTGGACTTGTACCTTTGGGAATCCTGAAGGAAAGAAAAAGCAAGAGAATGAAGACCGAAATAAAACAAGTTTTTACCGGGTAAGTCTGCTAATATAATTAACATTTTCACTTTTTCAGTGATAACTGGTGGAGCGCACTCTGGTTCGAGCACAGTGGGCCTGGTGGTCAGTACATTCATCTTACTGTTCAAAAGGTTTTTCTAATCTGTACAAATACAAAATCAGAATAACAAACCATAAACCAATGTTAGCAAACTTACCTTTCAAGGTGTCAGTGTGGGACTTGATATAGAAATTGATCCGACTATAATTCACAACAATCCATGTGTCTGTCGGATACTAGGAATCGCACAGTTCTCAAACTTTGTGGGAGGGTAAGCCAGAGGAAAAACGTTTTTTTTTTGTTGGGTTTTTTTGTTATTTTTTGGGAGGGGGTGGTCATCAAATGGGCTCAAAATCAGTTAAAATATTATTTTAATATGAGGATTCAAAGTATTCTGAATTAGTAAAAGTATTAGAAGGGTTTATACTATTACTGTACAGGGAACAGTAAAAACATTCAAGAAGTATTCCTGACTTATTTATGTAAAAAATATATATATATTCAAGCAGTAGTCAATCAGCAATAACTGTATATGATGTCAGCTACATGATGGGTGTGTGTTTCTGTGTGGGATCTGAATTTCAACACACCAAACCGGAAGAGCCGCTACAAAATGAGAGCTAAATGTCTAAATCTATACAATTAATACTGATAACTAAAAATAGACAATATTTAATTAATTCATACCTTTTTGTTTAAATACCTTTTCACAACTTCCTTATTATACAGCACCCTTTAATGACCAGCGACCATTGAACATTTTTTCGCAGTTATTTTTTAATTATAAACCGCTACGCCCCAGTTTATTTATGGATTTTAACAGTCTAATGACCTGCATTCGGCACATTCGGCTTATAGTCCAGATCTGTTTACAAATGAACAAATAGACTTCCTTTCAAAATTGTGCTGCTTATAATCTACAAATTACAGTATGTTAACTTCATTCACAGATTTGTTCGCCTGAATATTAACTTACTTGTCATCTGGCAAGGCTGTGACATAGAAATTTTGTGAGGACCCTGGTGACAAAGTGACAGAATTTGCTTTCTTCTTGGCCATGAGCGCCACGCGGTGTGTCTCGTAGACATCGGGGCTGAGGGTGGCAGATAGACGATGGGAGACAACAAACGGCAGGTCTTTAAGGCGCTCTAGCTCACTGGACAACTCATGGCGCACCTGCAGGCGCACTGTGTAGTCGCCCTTTTCCAACTTGAGAGAATACTGAAGGTCAAGAAAGCAAGGTATTTTGTAAAACATTTAGACCTACACAGGTGAGCTGGTTAGGTTAAAGAAAAATATAGTGAAGTCACCTGATGTGGATAGGCATCCCCTGACCCTAGTAGTCTTTTGTTTTGATCAAATAGCATCCACAGCTGACTGTCAAACTCAGACTCATATAGCAGTTCACACAGCAATGGGCAGCTGGGGGTGACCTCACCACTCTTTGGCTGTACAAAGAGAGAAAGTTAAGAATACAACAAGATTATAAAATCCAAAAGTGTTGTATGTTTCAGACATTTGGAATACCTGGTGAAAACTGTAGGTGAGAATTATCTCGTAAAGTTGTCTGTTGTTAGGCAGAACATCCCTCCGTCCCAATGGCTTTATCTTTGAATTTATGGGCCTGGAGGAGGGGACAGTATTAAAACAAAAACAAACTATAGTAATAAAATAAGTAATAAGGTTTTTACTTACCTGAGAGGCTGAACCCAAGACTTGAGGGTGATAGTCGGAGACACTTCCTCATACCTCAACGGCGATGACACATCAAAATTTGTAACACCCTCTGACGCATGCTAGTCAAAGAGAAATAGAGGAGTCTCTTTTACTGTGTCTAAGATGTTATTTTACATATATGTGTATATGTGCCTCACTCACAATGTGCAGTGGTGAAGGAGAAACATGGAGCCCGTGAAATGAGATGTTGTAGTCCACTGTGACATCTCCCAGACTTGCCCACCAACGTGCAATGCACAGTTCAACAACCTTGCCTGACTGCAAGAGGGGGAAGCAAAAACCAAGTAATTAGTAACCAGAACCTAATTTTCATGTGTGGGGTTAAGTTTTAAAGGGGAGGTCGCACGTAAATTTCACTTTAATGAGCTTTTAATCAAGCTATATGGTCATTCCTTGGTGAAAAAGACATTCGGCGCAGTTTTCTGAACCATTCACCTATGTTTGAGAAATCATCTAATGTTTCCTGTCTGCTGGTGAGGGCTGCTGAAATGCTCGATGGTACCTTCCTCCGCATCCTACTCCTACCTCTTCCTGTTCTGACGAGTGCTGCAGTACTCTCCTCCCCTGTGCCTCGCCTCCCCCTCAAGACAAGTTTGCATGTAATGCTTAAGCTTGGCTAACACTTAGCGCTAGGGCCAACTACAAGTGGGAAGAAAAATGCCCATAAGCAGTTTTTTTAATCTAATAATTTATGTCGTTATGAAGGTTAAATAGTTACTTGAATGTGATGTTGAATTATACCATTTACCTGAAAAATAGGCGAGACCCCACCTATCTTTAACATATGTTTTCTTAATGCTGTTCTTTTTTTTGTTGTTGTTTTGTTTTTAATGCTCAGGCAAAGAAAAATTATCCCACTTATAAATTTTACAAACCAGCACAGAGAAGGCCTCAGTTAATGAGCCTTTTTCCAAGAGTGACGAGAACTTGTAGAATTCATTTGCTCGGTACGCTTTCTGTTTGACGAGGTGCACCGCATGCAAAACGAACTTTGAGGACACATCTCCAGAATGAGAAGTCAGCGTGATCTCTGCAAAGCAAACAGCAGGAGACAGAGGAGTGAAAAGCGGATACCAGATGTTTATGCTTATTTTTCTTCAACAACTAGAGAAAGGAGATCATGCAGGATCAACCAGTATTAACCTGCCCAGGAGGCTCCCTGAGGCACAGTGATAAAGTGGCGTTTTATCTGTCCTGGTCTGAAGTGAACATCTTTGAAGCACAGCTCGTAGTTTCGACTCTCATTTACCCTGTCGGATGAAGAAGGGAGACAGGGAAAGACAAAGAGCACAGTGAAAGCAACTTTCACAAAATTGATCCTGAGAGAAGATTCATAAAAATGTAGCACCTTACTTGGTGGGAATAATAACTGTGATGGGGACTCTAAACAGTGGCCCACAACCAGGCGCCGCTGTGTCATAGCCACATACCTGAAAATGATGTGAACACAATTAGCTGTCAGTTTGTAGGATCTCCACTATTTGTGCCTACCTCCGTGTAGTGGACGCCTTCCCGCAGGCCCAATGGATCTACACGGACATTGACATGACGACATTGGTTCATCAGCTCTAAATGAGCTGGGCACTGAACCCATGGTGCTGCACATGTGAGGGCCAAATGTAGCTGCAATGATATCCGCTCAGTGTTTTCTGAAATTTAGCCCAAAATACAAAATGAACATGAACACCTCTGCTCTGGCATAAATATAATAGACATAAACCAATTTAACCAGTGAACTGCTACAATCAATAGCTAAAATGTGTTTCATCCTAATCCATAATTTCTCTGAAAGACAAAATTTTAAAAAGATACGAATCTCAATATAACATGGGCAATGCAGCCAAGATGATTCTTTCAGTATGGACTTTATATGATCATACACTTTACAAACTCCACAAAGAACGGTAAACAATCCCACATGGATGGTTGTTTAGGAGAAAATACCTGTGTTTTCTGGGAAGATCGGTTCTATTCCTACTCCGTGGTCTGAGGGGGACAAAAGTTGCGCTGGTTCCCTGAGGTAGATGCCCCTCTGTGTACCCACAGTGACTGAGAAACCCAGATACCTGGTGGGTAAGGAGGCGTTTTGTATGAGGTAGTCTAATGCCCTGTCCACCTAACAAGAGAAAATTGAATAAGAAAAGGGTAAGACAATATAATTAAAAAATTAAAATAAGAGATAAAGAAAAATGAAAATAAGCATCACCAGTTGCTGCAGTTACCTGAATGATTCCATGGCCCTGTGCAAACACCTCAATGTCATCAACCTTCAGCGATGTGTTTTCCAGTGCTCGCCTCACTCCAGGAACAGAGGTGTGTATCCCTTGCTGCTTTAATCCTGTATCGTACAAAGTAGAGTAACAAACCATTATTAACGGCACCAAACACTAGCGTTTACCATGAACTCCGGACCCACCAGAGAGGATGAGAGCAATGCCTCCACAGGCATTGGGGGATGACATAGATGTGCCATTCATCAGCTGGGTACCACGCAGTGTCCAGTTGGGGACAGATGCAATAGCCCCACCAGGGGCACTTATGCTGACCCCCAGTGCTCCATCTGTACTGGGGCCCCTGGAGGACCAGGTGTACTGATTGGGGGGCAGCTTCTCCCTCAGGGAATACTCAGCCACCATCATGTCTGGGGTCACATAGGCTCCAACCCCTAAGCAGACAAAGTAATTTAAGCGTGTATTGTGCAATACTTCCAAAGAGGGGCATTCAAAAAGTAATGCACTCAAGTGCGTTGCTCGTACAGGATTTTACCAATCTTGTTTATATTTGGCACAAACATGATAGGACACACCTTTTTGCAATTGTTGTATGTGTTTTTCTTATTTTCTTATTTTTAAAGTTTTAGCTAGCTTCCAAAATGGCTGCCCCTCTTGAAGCTTGTCAGAAACAAAGAGCTGTAATCAAATTCCTTGTTGCAGTGGGAGACACCCCTCTGAGGATTCACAACCGGCTGGAAAATGTCTACAAGGATACCATATACTATAGACTGTTAAAAGATGGGTACAGCGATTTAAAAACAGTACTGAAGACCATGAAGAGGGGGGTAAAGCCAGCATAGCCGATAAGCCCCGTAGTGGTCGCCCATCCACCTCTGACGAGCTTCAAGAGGGGCAGCCATTTTGGAAGCTAGTTTAAGCTTTAAAAATCTGAAAATAAGAAAAACACATATAACAATCGCAAAAAGGTGTGTCCTATCATATTTGTGCCAAATATAAACAAGATTGGTAAAATCCTGTACGAGCAATGCACTTTAGTGCATTACTTTTTGAATGCCCCTCGTAAATGTTTTTGTTTACTATCAGGCTGCCTGTCTGTGTGGTCAAAGGTGTGCCAGTGGCTTGCAGTGAGCTTTTCATATGTAAAAAACACTTCAGATTTACCAATGACACTGCTGGTGGTTCCTCCAGGACACCCAACTGTGGAGAGGCAGGGGCCATTGTTACCTGCACTTGAAACAAATATGACATTGTGCTTTTGGACAGCCTCTGTGATAACCTCACAAATCCTCCTGAAAAACAAGATGACAAAAGAAAATGACAAATCACTTCATAGAAGCCCCCCCCCCCCCCAATGTCACAACACTTACCCTGAATTGGGCCAGTGGGTGGCTTCCCCATAACTGTAGTTAACCAGGTCACACTTGTAGTTGATCACTTCAATCATCTTCGGATTGCAATTGTGAACAAGAAAATATTGTAAAAAAATATATATATATTGATTCACTGTCAACGGGGAAAATGATAAATGTCTACATTCCAGTAGCATACCGCTCGAATAAGTCCTGTGCCAGTTTCCATTGTACTGAGTCGGGTGTCTCCAATCTTCAGAGCTAAGATTTGAGCGCCAGGTGCTACCCCATTACGCTCTGGTTCTTCTGGAAAGTACCCTGCTGCGATGCTTGCAACATGTGTCCCATGAGCTCCTATCAACACATTTAAAAAATCAGTGTGGAGCTCTCAAAGATTTGCACAATCCACTTGAAAAGTAGTAATTGATTTTAATTGGTAAATGGTAGCATGTTTTCAAATCCTTTACCTCCACTAGTGACAATGCAGAGTGTGGTTCCCTCATCATAAATATTGACGGAGTAGTTCAGCATTTCAGCATTTCCTAAAGTTGCATACTCTTGTGACTCTCTGTAGGAGCTCAGGACAATGCACTGTGACAATTCACCACACTCAGAGGTGTCCATTACAGCCCTTAATAGAAAAAAAAACTGAAATTTCAGCATATTCTGAAGTATATAAAAAACAATTAACACTGCAAATGTTTAAACTTGCCTCCAGGTGACACCATCATGCCAAAGAACACAGTCATATACAGGGCCAGGATCACTGTATTTTTTTTCTAAAGAAACCAGCAGCTCTGATTGACTTTGCAACTCTTCCTTCTCTAACTTTTCTGCCTGGAGACATTAGGCAGAATAAATGACACTGAGGCAGCTTGAATAGATTATTTCTGCAATGGACCCCCACCCCCACCCCCTCCCCGTTACCTGTGATGGAGTTGGGTGTGAGAGATCAAACTCCTCTGTCCTGCGACAGCATTCAGCTAATGCTGCTCTATGTGCTGGGTCCCACATTTTCTCCTTTCTCTCTTTCTGGTAGTAAAAGGCAAAAGAAAGTTTTTGCTTATGCAACAAGACTGCCCTATTATCTGCATCATTTGAATCACTGTTGCTTGGAAATGCTATCAGAAAGAATTAGGGATGCACCAATAACTCCTTTTTGGACTAAATGCAATTACTAACATTTGAGAACTTGCCATTACAGACTACTGATACTTGATGATGCCAATATTTCTTCTAATTGTGATGTAAAAGTGTTTTATATGAATAATATATTTTTGAAAAACAAAAACCTTCCATGAGTATTAAGATGGAATGTTTCACAAAAATATCTCACTCTTAGGGCAACAATTTATCATTAGAACACAAAATGAAATATGTGACAACTAAAACATTTAAATAACAATGTAATTTCCCCTCTAATCTCTCAAAATACTGCACATGAATAAAAAGATGCACTTTAATCCAGTGTATTTGAACGCAACTCACGAAGACGTTACGTGACTGCTAGTGTAAACAAGAATGCAGTAAGCACTGAACACTAAGCCAGCAGGAATATTAAATTAAAAACAGGTGCACTGTGCAGTGTTCATAGTGCAGTGTTGAGCAATACAGTAACATATATCCTACCTGTATTCTTTCTTTAAGGGCCTTAGGGAAGAACTCATAGCCATTTTTAACTCCAATGTGATACTTCCCTGATGGGTTGACCCAAGCAGGAGGGATCTGGTTGACATAAAAAGATACTGTATGAGGCACACTTCTAGGATACTGCAAAAAAAGTACTGGCTTATGTCAAAATCACAGATGAATACAATATACAGTGGTACCTCGACATACAATTGCTTCGACACACAATCTTTTTGACATCAGACGTAAAATTTGACTGACCATTTGTTTCTACATCCGACAAAATGCTCAAAATACGCCGATTTATGAACAGCGCCACAGTTTCTTTGTTTTGGCACAAGATGGACGCATGGCGGATTTTCAACACGGGTTCCAAGAAAGTTAGTGCAGGTGGTGAAAAAGGAAAAAGGTGACGCTTACCATTGAAATGAAGATGGAAATGATAGAAAAATATGAGCTTGGTGTGCGTATACGTGAACTGGCTCAACAATACTCCTCCGACTTCCGTTCGCCAGTCTTTATAAGTTAAGGTGAAAATTTATTATTGTGGTACCATCGCCAAAGATACCGCCAGCTTCATCAAGATTTTCTGTTCACTGCAGTTGACGCCAGCAACAACAGAACGTTAAAGGAGAAAGTAAAATCTGAACTGCACCTTTCCTCATTCCTTCACGTCAGCCACGCGGTGCATTCAGGTACATCACGCAAAACACATCCGCCACATTAGAACCCGATTCGTTTCATTATTACAGGAATTATCATTATTATTATATTATTATTCCATTTTTTTTTTTTTTTTTTTTTGTTTTGCTATGTGTAATTGCCATTTGTAATAGTACCAGTAATATTTATTAAGGATTTAGTGTTGGTGTTCAGGCTGTGGAACGAATTAATTGAAATATAATGTATTCTTACGGGAAAATCCTGCTCGACATGCGACCGTTTCGACTTAAAAACAAAGTCTTGGAACGAATTAACTTTGTATGTAGAGGTACCACTGTAATAGTTAGTATGTAGGCTCCAGATGAATACAGTCAAATTTGTTGTTGATTTAAACTTAACACAAAAACAGATATTGTCAATTTAGTAACTAGTAACCATCTACAAACCTTCAATATTCTACCAGAGAGGCCAGTTATTGTCCCTTCTTTCGGTTCCACCACTGTGGACATGTTCACGTCACCACTGCCTGTTGTATCAATGATATCAACAATCTTTGGTTTCCCATCAGTTGTCACCTGAATATGACAAGACAAATAGGTGACATAAATTAGAATAAAAATAAAAAAATAATAATAAATAAAAAAAACATTTTGATTAAGCAGTAGAATATCCATAGATTTAAAGAAAGCTATGATTTATGCATAAACACTTTGCATTATCTGAAAAGTAAATATTACATGGTGTGAATTGATAGCTCCCCATTTGTATATTAAAGCAGAGCTGAGCTGAGACATCGCCAATTTTATAAAGGGACTTAAGTTGATTTATTGGAAATATAGAACTTGCGTTATTCATTTCGTACAATTTACAGTAAGTTTACGTCATGATAATAAACAATGGTCGTATCGTGGGCAGTGTTTCCTAACTGAATTTCACAACTTAAAATGACAACAATAACTTTAAAATTCCTTTTATCTAAGTAATTATAAAAAAATAAAAATAAAAAAAAACGTAAAAACTTAAATAGTCAAACAAGTGAGTCACTATTTAAATGCTAAGCTATTGTGCGAAAAGGCTAACTAGATAAACGTTCAGCAAGTGCAGTAGTACTCTGATAAACAAATGTGCGGTTACTGACAAGTGAAGATTTTGTTGGTTCTTTGTGCAAATGAAACTGTCATCCCTATTCTAAACTGTATACATGTTGCTTGTTTATCCTAGCAAGTGAGCTAGCTAACTAGCTCGTGACTGTACAGATTATGTGGCCTTTCGCTTCATTTGCTCACAGTTAGCTTGTAGCTAACTGGCGTTGTAGAGACCGGGTCACTCGAACCTGCATGCCGGGCGCCCCTGGGTCGACGCCCGTGTCCATAATCGCAATGAGAACCCCTCGGCCATCACACTCAGGAAACCGGCTTAGGTAGTTGGCGGCGCCTGTCTCCTTTTTGGGAAGCAGCCCGTGAAAGGGGAACGGCTCTTCTGTCGAATGGGTAGCCATGACTAAAAGAGCGGCTGTGACAGCAGCTAAATGGGAAGAGGCGAGCGTAGTCGGACACAAGCAGAAGATTCGTTTAAAGGGCACGTAGCCGGCACGTGATGTGACTATCTAGTTCGTCTTTACTCAACGTAACCAAACACACTCGAAACACATTCTATCAACTCGTAATGTGAAAAATGACAAAACACCTAGCTAGTAACTACAAGAGTTTAATTAAAAACACCTTAACTCATTGGCACTGAAACATGTATTTTAATCGCCAGCACTCTTCAAATGAGTTAGGCCGTCAACAGCAGTAAGTCTTTTTAACAGTCAATTCCCAAATTTGCATCATGTTTCTGTCAAAATATAATGACTACTTTACACACTTATTTGCAGCGTGCTATTTCTGTAAACCCCTAAAATGTCACAAGATGGCGCCAAATATATAAAAAGTTATCAAGGAAAATAGCAATTGAGGTCCAGGAAGGACAACGAACGCCCAATTTGCGAGCCTTGGGGTTGCAATCTTTGGTATTTGCCTAAAAACTCACTCAGTGGCTGTTTTGTGCTCAAGCCAAACCCAAAACAAAAAAGAAAGTAATTTGGTGTCCTCATAAATGTCAAAATAAAGTCCTCTTGCACTGGCTATTTTTTTAACCTCGTCAATCAAGGTAGGATTGATTAGGGTGACCATATTTTGATTTCCAAAAAAAGAGGACACTCGGCCCGGCGTCGACATACTTAAATTTTACTCGAACTTCATTCAAGATGCCTATATCACTTTAACCCTTTAAGGTCTGGGCCTATTTTGTCTGATTTTGCATGCCTTTGAAGTTGCCTTTATATTTCAAAGAAAGAATTGTTTACGATGACCTGGTTTGGTCCCTTTTTTTGTGACACCTTGAACTTCATGTCCAAACTGTTGTTTCCTTCACTAACCAATTATAAATCATCATTTTGGGCCCAAAAAGACCAAAAATTCCAAAATCGTTTTGTCAAAATTTTTAATATTGATGTCCAATTGACAACCAAACATGCGTAACGAACCGTTTTGAAACTTTGTAATATTTATTCAACATGTTAGGATGAACATTCAACCAAAAAAAATTAGAATAAATAGTCTTATATTTGACAATTCAACATAAACAACAGGTATAGCCATAGGCGTTTTTTGCCTTTATACATGCTCTAGTCAAAACAGGTTATATACAGCAGACCAAACAGTGAAGAACAGTGAAAAAATATATACCATCTAACACAAAAAGTGTTTAGAGGCCATCTCTTTATGAGTTTAGGTATTGCGGCCCATCACCTGATGAAAACTATGTACACACAATCAAGCTTCTTGAACACACATTTATATACACAAATTGAGAATGCTGATTGTGGGGGAAAAAATATATATATAACATTGGGGAAAAAAGTATTTTCAAAAATATTTACAATAAACAAGTTAAATTTTTGTCAGGCTTGCCACTCTGAAAAGCAGTTTCGTCCTGGAATTAGACACAGGGCTACATCACACAGCTCACACTTCCATGGGGTGTTGGTCCTCTTTCCACCCTTCCATTTTCATTTCACTTTACTTTCATTGTCACTATAAATGTACATGAAAAAAGTCAGTATTTATGAAAATAATAAAGTATAAAATAAAAATATATACAGCAATAAATAATAATGGAAATCTATATGTATGACAATAGAAAGAATACCATAGCTGAATATGTGCTACATCCCTAATCTTCATATAGAAAGTAGAACACCACAAATTATAAATTCCTGCCTGGGATACCCACAGTGCACGTACGACTTTGATCTGATATGCACATTTTATTATTATATTCACAAACACACACTTATATTGCATCAAAATTAACTTTGTCTTGCAATATAAAAAGAAACTTTCAAAAGAAACTTTTTCATCATAAAAAAAAAAAAAGAGTGAGTTGGCTTACCTCTGCTCGTCGATGGCGTCACCCACGTGTTCAAATTCACTCGAGGACTCTTCCGAAGAAGACGATGATGACGAATTTGGACCATCCTCTTCCTCAAGTTGATCAAAAAGCACAATTGCCTGCGCTAAATTTAGTTTTCCGTTCATTGTCAAAGTCACACAAAGTCGCTGCTCGAACCAAACGGCCGTCGCTCGCCACCTCGCTGCTTCAGAACACTCCTCCCCTCTCGTTCGGTAGAACCTCGCGCGGCAGTTATATTTATAAAAAAAATAAATAAAAAAAAAACACATTTTTTGCTTCCACTGTGACTTCGAAAGGGTTCGTTTGATTTGTGTTTTTTTCATGGAGCTTCCGTTTTGAAAAAGGACAAGAAATGATGGAAATATAGACATAAACAAATGATCCATGCAGCGTTTTAATGTTTTTTTTGAGAGGACAATAAAACTATAAAACTTAAATGACAATATCTCACGTTCTAGTTGGTCGATTGACTTCAAATAATAACGAGAGTAAACCGCAACTTCCGCACTTTAAAACGAGACCAACCAAAGGCATAAGGGTGACGTAATTAAAACGTGAGGGCGCTTCAAAGACGACATGCGCTGAGGACGCGCCGGCGCGTCCTTCGACTCTCAAGGGTTAATACATTTAAAGCGTGCCGCCTCTGTCTGGATAGAAATATTCATTTTTATTCAAAAAGAATTATAGCCATATAGTATATACCCAAAGACACAAATTCAAATTCTAAGAGGTTACTCAACAGGCTTTATTATTCCAAAAAAATAAAAACGCAAAAAACAACAACAACAAAAAAAACCTTGCAATTAAATAATAATAAAAAGATAATATAATACAAATGTAATCCAGTCAATACACACACACAGTAGGCTATGTACCAACTAAACATTTTTATTAATTACTATCACGACAATTGTCATTGAGAAATTGTTATTCCCTCTCAATCGTTATTCTCATTTAAAGTTCTGACAAACGATTTAACCAGCATGTTTCCAAACCCAGCAGTTTAAAACTATATTTCCCATAATGCCTAGCGCGGCTTAGCTCACTGACAGCTAGCGAGCACCGGTAGCCGAGACAAATATCAAACATTACTATAAAAGTTTACAATCATCGGCAGCATAACGATGCGACGCCAAACGGGATTTTACACATCACACAAGTACAAAGCTCCGACAGAAGTCAACAGTTGCCGAAAAGTAAGTTTAGCAAGAGTACATACTGATAGCATGTGAGATCCTGTTGTGACGAAGGTTTGTTTGTGAATGACAATTGACAGTTGACACTATGGTCATGCCAGCCTGTGACTGCGCACACACGCGCAAATTTGTATCCAAAGTTTAAAAAAGGTATTTTCGTCTTAATTGCTCTTTTGGGTACATGACAATTTGATTATATACATATTGATTGTAATAAAAGTGTTAACAACTGGGCGGGCTCTGTAGGAGCATGTTACAGGCAGCACAGTACCATAGTATTCTGTGCAAAGCATCAGTCAATTTTAACACACGCTAATTGGTCACGTGAACAATAATGAAAACTGGACATTTTCATGAATTTATAAAAACCCGCCGGACGCCCCGGACAGGATGTGAAAAGTGGACATATCCGGGCAAATGAGGACGTAGGATCGATGTAATTTGGAAGGCTGCATTTATCATTAAATGTAATTATTGACACATGAAAGTCCTACATGGACATACTTTAGGCTTATAGTTTGTTGTGTAGTCACAGTTATGTGACTACACCATCCTGGTGTAGTCAGTCATCGGTTCAGTTTCCATTCAATACTGTGATTCAAAACAACTGCTATGTTTGAAAAAATAAAGTTTGATTATTTTCACCAAGAAGTTCTTTAGATTTCCGCTTGGCCTCATAAGGTACGTTTACTGACATGTATGTTTAATCCTCCAATTATCTAATGGCAACCTACCGAAAGACAGAAAACTGGTTTGTTTTTCTGTTGTTTTGGTCGTTGGAGTATAGTCTAAAGCGCCTCCCTGCAGATGCATTGATGAAAACACATAAGCAGTTTAAAAATAACAAATGAGATTATCCTCCTAGCACAGTTCACATTGGTCCTTTTGTTCATCACAGATCAAATCAGATTTTGAGGAATCTACTCTGATTTGTTTCAAGCCCTATATGGAGAATAATACTTGAGAAGATTAACTTGGTACATGTCAAACACCATCTGTTCCATTCCCCACTCAACTATGAAGTACAGTTATGTACATTATGGACAATATGGGGTGCTGTGTTTATGCTAGAATAAACCACAATGGTGTTGCACAGTTAATCTAAGTGTGACAACACCCTCACACGCTGCGGTGGTGGTTGACCAGTATGTATCTTAAGCAGTCGCATACTCACTGACCTGTTCGAATTCAGAAATTAACATTTCTTCCCTGTCTTTGGCTTTACAATTTCAGACAAATATCCATTTTAAGATGCATATTCTATTTTCCCTGTGAAATAGTTGAGATACTTGCATCCTTGTTGTCAAACAGTTTCAGCAAAAAGTGCGCATAATTTTTCACTCACAGGCTTGTGGTCTACCACAGGGCGTAGTCACAACTGCAACGTTGAAATAAAATGTGGTTCGATGCATTATTTCCCTTTATAATGCAGTATGCATCTTAGATGCAACAGGATGTGGCTACATTGGTAAACCTACACACTTACTGTTTTGTTGCAATTGCAGGAATCTGGGCTCACTCATGGTGGTACATTTGGCTGACTTAGGTTCAAGCAATGTGGTTTAATTCCCACTCAATGACCAATTCGCTGGGACAGGCTCCAGCTCACTTACGATTCTTAACAGGATAATCAGCAAAGAAAATGGATGGATGGATGAATGGGGTCTGGCTAATGCCCCTTTTATGCAGCAATTATATTACCAGTATTATTTTTGTTTGAAAATTGACCCAAAGCTCCAGATATTCATGTATACACAACTTTGTAGCCCACTGTTTTGTGGCGAGTGTGATTTTTGCTCTCAGGCATGTCTAACAGGCTAAAAGGGATGCAGCCTAATTAGCTTTAGAGCTTTTCACAAGGAGTTGCTGCTAATCTCAAAACTGAAGCAAACTGTAATTTCTGATAAAGGAGAAGTCCAACTTGTCTTTACACTCACATCTCTGGTTTGACAGTCTGAGTTCATATGCTATGCACCAGTGCCAAGTTATTTTTAGAATGGTTGCCATTATGGTCTTGTAGGCGTGGCCCAATGGGCTCAAGTACAAGTTGATAATAGAACTCCCTGGGCCTTCCACCTGAATTGATCCTTAATCCCTCTCTGACATACCTCCCACAAGTCAAGTCAGCACTGTAGAAAACCTTCCATCTGTTAAATTGCTCCCAATTTTAGGGGCAACAGGAATAGTGGATCACTATCTTGTCAGGGCTCTTCATGTTCTATATTACCGAATTCGTCAGTACTTTATTGAAGTTGATTCAGTACAGTATATTTAAAGTAGGGACGTGCAATTGGAAGAAAGTTATTGAGTCAGATCCATAATATCATCAAAAGATTGAAAGAATCTGGAGAAATATCTGCATGTAATCAGCAAGGACAAAACTAACAAGGAATGCCGGTAAATTACAGGGCATAGCATTCAAGCCCTCTGGCAGCACAGCATTAAAAAGAGAAAAGAGACATAATTGTTTAAAGGATACTGCCACTTTGGCTCAGAAACACCTCAGAAAACCATTATCAGTTAACACAGTTTATCACTACATCCAAAAATGGAAGTTGAAACTCGACTCGAAACTCGAAAGCCAGCAACAACATACATATAGGTAAGCACCTTCTTTAGGTCCAAGCTTATCCGAGCTGCCCTGAAGCAAATTAGAAAAGTGTAATGTGGTCTGATAACTCAAAATTTCAAATTGTTTTGGGAAATCATGGATGGCGTGCCTCCAGGCAAAAGAAGGAAAGGCGATCCAGATTGTTTTTAGTGCAAAGTGCCAAAGCCAGCATCTGTGATGATATGTTTGGTGTTTGTGCCCATGACATGGTTGATTTGTAAAGGCACCGTTTATGCTTATCAAGTATACAGCTTTTGGAGCATTATATGCTGCCATCCAAGAATTGTCTTTTTCAGGGATGTCATTGCGTATTTAAGAAAGTCAACGTCAAGCCGCAATCTGCATGTGTTACTTTGTAGCAAAAGAGTATGAGTACTAGACTGACCTGCCAGCAAACCAAGCCTATTTATAATATATGATACATTATGAAGCAAAAAATACAAAGTTGGAGAGCCAGACTCTTGAGCAACTGAAGATGCAGATCAAGCAAGAATGGGGAAGAATTCAACCAATAAAGCTTCAACAATAAGTGTCCTCTAGCCTGGAACCCCAGACTCAACGCTGTTCCAGCCATTGAGTCTGGCCACCATTCAGCGGATAAAATTTCCAGGGCAGAGCAAGCCACAGCAAACAGACAGTGGAGTGGACCAATCAGCGACGGGCGGACGTGACGTTAGTAAAGCGACGAGGGACTTGCGTGCGGAAGTAAACATACGAGGAGAGCGGCGTTTATTCAACATGGCGAGCGCGAGACAGACTGTTGTCAATGATTTGTGTCTATGTGTTTTTGGTCATTTAAAACTGATTTTACCGTGGATTGGAACATATTCTCGGCTCTCCTGTTCGCCATCTGTTTTGTTGTGGAGAAGACTTCCGACGTGTAAGAGTGACGTTGCTCGTTGAGAACACATCATGCAAATAAACAAATCTGATTGGACGGTTGATTTTGTTCTTGCTCAAAAGGCCGTTAATGGGCTGGGTCCCAGACTATTCTCACAGTGTTGGAAAAATGCAGGGAGAACAGTCTGGCCGTGCCAGGCAAAGTGTCCTCAGTTCCCCAATGCTTATTGAGTGTTGTTAAAAGGATAGATGATGTAACACACTGCTGAATATGACCCTGCCCCAGCCTTTTCTCAACATCTTGCAGACATCAAAATAAAAATGAATGAATATTTGCAAATAAAAAAATATTAGTTTAACATGAAAAAACACATTATAGCAATTTATATAGTTAAATATATACTGTAGGTTCAAAGTGATCCACAAATAATTGCATCCATTTTTATTCATGTATTGCAAATAAGTTGAACTGCAGTTTGTTAATGTATAGGCACATGTGTTTGCATATCTTTTCGCTGTTTAGGAAAAATCTGCAATTGTAAAATACATATATTCTAAGTCAAATGTTTTTTCATGACAGAATACTTAGTTTGGATGAGTGAAGGATGGGGGCACACTGGTAGGCTTTAATCACACCCTATACAATGCAACATCATAATGATGGCTAAATTATATGGACATGGAACAGCCCATAATTATGGGCTTTTCAGAAAGTATAATTTTAGCTGTTGGCAAGGTTGGTAACCATGCCCGCATACTTGAATTTAAACCCATCGCTGAGCTTTGGCAATGAATGTTTCCTGCATCTTCAAGTGACTTGACTGCATCTGGTTGGTAACTATCATGTAAAAACATTTGATTTATAATATACAGTGAAGAAAGTAAGTATCTGAACACCCTGCCATTTTGCGCGTTCTCCCACTTAGAAATCATGGAGGAGTTTGAAATGTTAGGTGCATGTCCACTGTGAGAGATAATCTAAAAACAAAAATCCAGAAATCACAATGCATGATTTTTTTCAAACAATTTATTTATATGATACAGCTACAAATGAGTATTTATGCGAAAAATAAACGTATGAATCTGCAAAATCAGCTGAATCCTTAGTCCTTCTCATCCAACAGTACGGCTGATGAAGAGGACTCCTTCCTCCGTACACGTCACAGCACCCTCTTTCTCAACTCGAGACTGTTGCCGGAAGTCACTCATTTTCATGGCGCGGGATTAAAAAAACTAAATAAATATAGCGATCGCTTAAACACACATCCAAGCGCTCCATATCATTCAGGAGCATAAAATACCACGTGTATTATGAAATAAACATGCTTTTTTGTGTCACAGGCACTTTAAGTTGGATATCAAAGGTATCAACTAAATGCTTAATAGACTTTCCATAGTATAGGACAGCGTTCAAGTTTGATCCATTGCAGGTAATGATTGCAACAAACTAGAACTATACATTAACCTATTCCTTCTTAAATAGTGGAGCAGGACTTCCAAGAGGATGAAATGTGACGCCAGGGGAATGCCTGTGACCCTAGGGAATTTTTTCTTATTTACCATCTGAAAATACAAGTTTATTTGTACATCCACTACAGTGGATGGCAGTGGCACTCTCTTTTTGAGATTGTGTGCTCGGGGTATCAGGCCCATGTGTAGTGTTTTTTCTTTTTTTTTTTTGCACTGAGTATGCACATTCAAAAGATAGAGTGGGACACATGAAACCAAGTGAACAAACCATCATAAGATCATTTGAAAAAGTGCTCAACAGGGGTGAAAAGAAAGTAGAGAGAGATGAAATGAGACAAAGAACTGTTGCCCAAAAGCTAAGATAGGGAAATATTATTTGTGTATTGAGCTTGGCTTCACATTGACTATGGTGGGAGAAGAGGAAAGACTGGTGCGTTCACTGTGTCTTAAAGCAGCAGACAGAATGAAGCCAAATAAATTAAAGCACCATTTACAGACATTAAACCCCATTCATGCTTATAAGCAGGGGTGAAAGTGGCTAGAATTTCTTGCAGGAACTCCCCGACGTGAAGGTCACCACGGAGCCAGAAATTTTGTTTATTTATTTTTATTTATTTGTATTTATTTTCTTTTGGGGGGGGCTGCTAAAACTACTGAAATGCAAATAAAACTGTTTTGGCACAGTTATTTCTATAAAACATACAAAAACTGATTTTCATTCAAAATTGTATTTTTTAAATGATTTGCAAAATAAAAGCTAACAAAAACAGCAACAACCCCAACCTCCATCTCCTAATTTTTATTTTCCCTCATTTCCTCACATACTAAATGCCAAATCTAAATTTTAACTTCTTATGAACATAGAATGTATATTAAAATTGAAGTTAATGTACACATTTACTTTCGCTTTTCTTTTTTCTAATTAATAATAAAGATATAAGTAACATACATTCAGAAAAATACAAATGACTTATATAATGCAGAGTGAAATGGAATATATTTTGAAGATCGCGCAAACACTGACTTGTTTAAATCATAAGGAAATGAATAAGGAGCCTAATATAAATGAGCAAATATAAGTCCAAAGTGCACATTGACAGCTAAGATGTTCTGAACCTCCCCACAAGAGCAAATAAAACTAAATATGATAAATAAGCCTCCTCAACTCTTTCCTTGCTCTTAAAGACTTGATCCATTTTCTGTTGCATTGCCCTTTTTTATGTCGCATCAATTCAAAAAACTTTTTTTGTTGTTGTTGCTTTTCCAGAAAACATGCACTAGCTAGCTAACTATCTCTGCTGATTACGTGTCAGGATGTCAGCCAATTGAACGGATAAATGAGTCCAGGCATTTTGCTTTGCTGCGTGCATTCGCGTATTGACGTGACTCATCATTGTCAGACTCTGACAACTGCAGCAGCTAGGGAAACCTCCATGCCGTCCGTGGATTAAAATAAATAATAAATATCGGTGGAAACGGATTACGCTACACAACCACTTTATTATGCTTGTTGTCAACACTTGTGTATGTAAATCTGATGTTGGTAAATTGTTTTCTTCTTATAGATGAAATGCATGTGTGGCAGCTCAGCATTTATTTATTTATTTATTTACATAATGTTTTGACAGTTGCCGTCATATTTTTGGACGGCCCTGAATCTTATACTGGAACTGCGTTCCTGCCCTGAATCTTATACCGGAACTGCGTTCCTGACCGTTCTGGCCCACTTTCACCCCTGCTTATAAGCCATCCTCGCTTATGTCAAAATGTCTTCTTTACCATGCCAAACTATCCAAATAGGAGTCAAATGGCAATGATTCAGTTTTAGTTTTGTGACGAATAGCTATAGGATTTCAGTGTCTACTATTTAGCTTGTGCATAAGGAATCGAATCCGCGCCTGTGTCTACTTTTTATTTATTGTTTTAGTTCATTCAGTGCACGCATGTTCTCAGTTTTACTACAGAATGTGAGCACGTTTGCCTACTCTAAAACAGTAATATATCTGTGTCAGAATTTCAGGATCCAATTCTAATGTGCAGGTTGTTGTTAAAACTGTACAACGTCCCGCCCTACTTCCACAGCCACCCATTTGTGGGCGGAGCTCGGTGAAGCCACACCCCCGCCGCTGCTGCTGCTGCGTGACGGACGCGTAGCGGTCCTCTTGTTCTCAATCAGTCAACGGCTCGGAGTGTGATAGCTGCTATGTGTGCATAGATGTGCGAAACCTCTGGAATATCCCATAGCTGGAGAGGCTGCAAGCGACCAGCGTGGAGGAACGAGTCTATTCTACCGGCTAGAAGGAACTAAGGGACGGCGAGAGCATGGCGGTAGAAGAAGAAGGTCTGCGGGTTTTTCAGAGCGTTAAAATAAAAATAGGTAAGAGAGAAAAAAGAAAAGAAAGATTCCCTACCCCCAATCTGAGCGCCTCGATGGATGGCTCCTCATTAATGGGCCAGACAGGCACCGAGGGCTGGAGGCGCGGGACAGATCTGTCTTGTTAATGTTATTCTAATTCAAATCACATGCGTTTCTGTGTAGACTGTACAACAAACGACCATGCACTGGAAAAGAGTTAAACAGCTCTATGGGGGACTGTGGGAATGTAGCAGCTGGCATACAGGATCCATCCGTGTACCATTGCAATGCCTCAATTTGTATGCATATTACATTTTTCCACATTACATTCAAACATTCAATGGCCATCGTAAGGATCTCCATTCCCAAACATCCACCACAGTCTAGTCATTGATTGTTGGGACAGCGTGCTATATTTAGATGTCTCCAGTGGATATCCTGGTTTCCAAGAGACATGTAAGTGCATGCACCGTATTTGTTATGAATGAAGCCATTAATGGTGAATGCATCTTGAAAGAAAGCTCTGTTAGAGCTTTCTTGACCCTTTTAGAGATGATCATTCCAGCACATAAAGCATATTTCCCTCATGGCTACATGTGTACCGCATAGCTGTGCATAATAGGTTATAATAGTCTATAATAGCTCCAGTGATAACAGTATAAGGAATACAGCCTTCTTTAATAGAGGTCTGATGTCTGTAAACCAATTCATGATTTAAAAAAAAAAAAAAAAATACACCGGTTATTATATCAATTTGCAATGCATTGAAATATCCTGTTTTACTAAATAAGATGAAATATTTAGTTTAAGCCTATTCATTTCAGTTTTATTGTAATTATTACCATGTCTCAAATAGTTAATATCCCACAAACCCCGAGTGTTTTAACTTTTTTCCCCTATAAAAAACATTTACCCCCCCACCCCCATTAAAACGGTTCATTCATGTGCATAATATTACATGCTACTCGCACAGGGGTGCTCTGATTGATTCTTTTATTCTGTCGGTCTTTTTAAAATGTATTCAACAGCACATTCATTTCCTGCGTATGCTCTAATTGTTATTCCTGGTCAATAAGGAGCAATCTCGCTGACATCTGGTACCCTATTCTTTCTGGCTGTGCTATTCGGATTGTTTTGATTACAAACGTGCGACAGAAGGGAGGCACAAAAAAATAATAAAATGATGAAATGCGCACTCACACCCACCCACACACAAGTAAACACAGACACAACAAAAACATTAGAATGGATATTAGGCAGCATTTGTGAAATGCCCTCCTTCCCATGCTTGAGAAACACCATATTTATCATCAATCATGTGTTGACAGATAAATTAATTTATTTTGGCACAATGCTGCTTGGAAGACCTCCTTCAATGAGTCCTGTCAGTAAAATAGATTATAATCGTGGTTTAACAGTTACACCTTTTTAATAACAAGTATTCCTGTTGTTGTTTTTGTTATTATCACTTCCAATCTCAGGCTGTGTGACTTCCACCTGAAATATCATGCTTTGATGACGGCAGAGTTTACACGGCGTAATCACCTAGCAGCCGTCATGTTGCATGATGCTTACTGGCCTGTGCAGCCCTTTCATCACACCGTTTTGTTGCATTGTGTTTGGCATTTATTCAGCTGATGACTCAAGACTTTGACATTTTTGTTTAGGAGGCAATGTACTATTGGGACATTCTGTCAGATGATGACTCCACCAAGTTTCCTGGAGAAACACATGACTTTTAAACACTATGCAGGGATACTGGGAGTGGGAGTCCATACTGTCTGTGAAACAGGAAACAGGAAACTACCCCCCAATTCACTTCCTGATTGGCTGCACTAGACTACAGAAGAATTGTGTTTTTTCCTGCATGGCATCAAGCTAATACGTAGCAGATGTGTTGGGACACCGAATGACATACAGGAGCTGGCTGCATTTTGTCTGTCAGTGCTTCGACAGGCAGCAGGATTCTCAGTGGCGCAACTGGATGTGAAACTTTGCACCAATTAACTACGACACATGCATTTGACTGATCTTTTACTAAAACAATTTGACAAAGTCAAGACAGGAAAGCTCTAAAATACATGAGAAAATAAAATGAGACTCAACCCAGTGCAGATATTCTCTAAGGACTAACTGTAAACTTAAGTGAGTGATTTTGTTGTTTTCTTTTCTTTTTTATTTTTTGTCTGTATGTCAGCCAGTCATTTGCTGGTTTAGATGGTTGTACCATACGAGTTTTGGTTCTGGATTTGGGGAAATAGTGAACTTTACGGCTCTAAACCAGTTGTTCTTAACCTGGGTTCGATCGAACCCCAGGGGTTTGGTAATTCTAAAGGGTTCGGCGAAGATAAAGAAACGCAGAACCCTATTTTCGTACTCTGATTATATCTAGGCCAAAGTGGCTTTTTAGACCAGGTTTTGGACTTGTTTGCTCCCAATTTACAGGCTTAATCCTTTTCTTTTAGCCGCTAGTCCTCAATCTGATGGTAGGAGGAACTGTTTTGCTCAATGGAAGGTTGGCACCCACTTGGTATGAGGGAATACAACACACCAATGGGCAGTGTGGTCTCAAAATTTTACCTGTTTATAAAACATTAGTCAAAATGAGAAGAATTTTGAAGGCGAATTTGCTAAATTATTAGCTTGCTTGCTTAGAAATATCGGTTTTGAATTTGAAAAAAAAAAAAAAAAAAGTTTTATTAACTAATTCCGAAGGGTTCCATGAATCCACATGTGAAACTTGTGGGGTTCGTTACCTTTAGCAAGGTTAAGAACCGCTGCTCCAAACCCTAAAAATTAGACCTACAATTTAAGTTTTCTTTGTGGTTTTGGTTTGTTTGTTTGTTTGTTTAGATTAGTTTAGACAACCAAATGTATTCAAGGTACGATTTGAATGATTTTCCCAGGGGGATTGTTTGGTATAAATCAGTGGCATGACTACAGAATAGGTGACCAAGTAATTCGTAGTGACCGGCCGGGAAATAGTAGGTAGTGGGTCAAGGTTGCAAAGTTTCCCACTTGACACTCACTTCTTTTACCCTTTTGTGTTGAAAGCACAATTGTGGCTGTCCCAGTTACTTCACCCCACACCAGTGCTGTCAGATTTGGTGAAAAAATCTCCCAACACGATATGGGTAATTTTATATCAATATATCAATATGACACAATGTAAAACAGGGGTCCCCAAACTACGGCCCGCGGGCCGGATACGGCCCGCAGCCACATTTGGTCCGGCCCCCTGAACAAAAAAAAAAAAAAAAAATTTGTAAAAAAAAAAAAAAAAAAAAAATTTTTTTTTTTTTCCAATAGAGTTATTTATGTCCTGGCTTTTTTCTGTGAAGAACTGAGCAATGGTTATTTGGTTGTTATCTATTTAATTAATACAGTATTATTATATTATATTACATTACATGATATTATATTATATTATATTATATTCCGGGGTGCACATAAGTGGTCCGCACATGCGTACTGGACGTAGACAAATGCGCTGGCCCTCAACGGCTTCCATACGCTTTTGCGTACCGATGGCTGACCACTATTTGCGGCGGACACGAGAAAATAACTTCTCAAAATGTCGATGAGGCAGGCCACACTGAGTAATTACTTCCGTGTTCCCCCACCCCCGTCAAAAGACAGACAGACGACAGAGACGTCACCGGAGCTACCGAAAAAAAGGACTTTTGCTGAAAAGTGGCTACAGGAGGTACCATGGCTAGAAGTGAATGATGCTCGCACGGAAATGCGGTACAAAATGTGCCGTGAGAATCCCAATGTCGCCGATTAGAGCAACGCATTTTATGTAGGGTCAAAGAATTTCAGCCATCCAAACTTTGAAAAGCACGAAAAAAACAGAGAGCATGTGGCAATTAAGCAAACTATCGATGTCAAACAGGACCCCACTCGCCCTATGGACATGTGGCGGAATAGGGCGGAATAAAGGTAATGAACAGCGACATGCACTGACAAACGTGTTTTTGCTCGCATTTTACAAAGCTAAACATACACGTTCAATGAGGTCTTATGAGGAGGACATCCCACTTTTAAAAAGGCTTGGAGTTAATGTGGGAGCCGCATAATGCCCTTTATTTTGAATTGGTGCTTTTATGTTTATTTCTTTACATTTCACTTCAAAGTAATGGCAATTTTGTTGTGCCAGTTGATGTTAATCAAGCATTAACTGTTAATATAATTAATCAAAGTTAATTGGCTCTAAGTAAAGCTTGTCATAAATTTATCGCATCAGGTGGGTCGGCTCTCAAGCTCAATGAGGACAAAGTCACATCTCCAGGTCCTCCTCTGAGAACCTGGGCAAAAAAATTATGTGCACCCCTGATTATATTATATTATATTATATTATATTATATTATATTATATTATATTATATTATATTATATTATATTATATTATATTATATTATATTAAGGGCTGTCAAAGTTATCGCGTTAACGGGCGGTAATTAATTTTTTTCATTAATCACGTTAAAATATTTGACGCAATTAACGCATATGCCCCGCTCAAACAGATTAAAATGACAGCAGTGTCATGTCCACTTGTTACTTGTGTTTTTTGTCTCCCTCTGCTGGCGCTTGGGTGCGACTGATTTTATGCACCATGAGCATTGTGTAATTCTTGACATCAACAATGGTGAGCTACTAGTTAATTTTTTTGATTGAAAATTTTACCAATTTTATTAAAACGAAAACATTAAGAGGGGTTTTAACATAAAATTTCTATAATTTGTACTCAAATCTATCTTTTAAGAACTACAAGTCGTTCTATCCAGGGATTGCTTTGACAGAATATTAATGTTAATGCCATCTTGTTGATTTATTGTTATAATAAACAAATACAGTACTTATGTACAGTATGTTGAATGTATATATCCGTCTTGTGTCTTATCTTTCCATTCCAACAATAATTTACAGAAAAATAAGGCATATTTTAGAGATGTTTGAATTGCGATTAATTACGATTAATTTTTAAGCTGTGATTAACTCGCTTAAAAATTTTAATCGTTTGACAGCCCTAATTATATTATATTATACTATATTATATTATATCATTTTTATTTTATTTACTTTGGTTCCGTGAAGAATCCAGAAAGGGTTATTTGATTGTGGCTTTCAGAAAAACAATACATTTTTACATTTAGGCACTCCTGCAATCGTCACACTTTTTCTGTTACAAACTGACCCCGGCCCCTCATCAGAGAAGAGAAGGGTTATGTGGCCCTCACAGGAAAAAGTTTGGGGACCCCTGATGTAAAACATTTATAATTAATTGGTAGAAAAGGTTATACAACAATTATGACAGATTTCCATTTCCCCCCTCACCTTATATTTGATTTGGCAATAAATTCACGTGCCATAAAATGCTTTAAGAAGTGCTGCAACATAAACTATCCATTGTATACAGAATCAGCACAGTAGCATGGATATTTTTGCTCAAATGTAATGATATCAAAGTATCTACAAATACACACCTAACAATTTAACATAGATTAAACATACCTATATTTTATAGTACAGAATGCATTTCAGTTAATGTTATACTGTGTATTAACTAGTTGGACAGTTGTACCATTTCACTTCTACCCATTATTTTTGATAGTACAGGGGTAAATTGGGTGGTCATTGCACCTATGAATGTATGTATCAGATTGGGAACATTGCTTTATCTTTTCAGAGTTGAAAAGTAGTGGTGGGACAATAAAATGATTAGACTGGATATCCATTCGTAAAGGCAGGAGATATGAACTAATCAATAGCCGGTTCCTCAATCACCCAAAAAATTCGCCTGTATGCACGAAACTTTACATCGTTTTCCATTTTAAAACACTGTGAGCGCTCATGTAACAGTCCGCACACATGCTCTGTTGCATTCATGACCTGACTGGTAGTACTAGCAACTTGGCATGTGTCGGTATGAGATTCTGACGGTATGATAACTTTAAGCAAAAAAATCACGGTTTCACAGTATCACGGTATTGCAATTACAGTTCTAAAATGTGTTACTTTGAGATATCTGGGTTAAAAAAAAACAACAACAAAAAACCCTCTTTTCCACTGAACAGGATTTTTATTTTTCAAAACATATTACCAAATTGGAACATAAGTATGAAGTTAAGTTAAAATTAAAAAAAAAATAAATAAATAAATAAATACTCCAAATAAAATTACAATAAATGCGGTCCTTTAGGTAAGTGTAAACCCGCAGACACAGCTTAACATTATTATCATCAGAACAGAAATATTTGAATTATTTTCCATAAAAAGCCGGTGTCAGCGAATCGTATCAAGTTTATATTATACACACACTCTTTTTCTCAACACAGACAGTTGCCAGAGACAACCCCCCCCCGCATGTTTTACCACCGTTAGACACATTAAACACGCTGGAGTTAACTCTCGTAGCTGCTGGGAAACGTTCATGATAGGGTTTACTAACCTTTCATTTTATTTAAATGCAACATCAATATTGGAGGTATTGCCTCCTCAGCAGCTACTGTCCGCAAACATGTTTTACATGTCGGTTGGCCCTCCTTCTCTAAGCCGCGGCCATCTTTAACTTTTATGTAGCCGAAGTATTCCCATACCAGCGATTTCGTTTTCTTCAATCGTGCCATCGTGTAGCACAGCTGACTCACTGACACTGAGCAACAACCAGTGGGGGAGGGTTGAGCCTTGCAGCTGCAAGCGAGGGATTTCTCCCTGCATTTATGGTACACAAAAAATAGGTAATACCTTAGGGACGGTATGATTAAAATTTTTTACGGTTTTGAAATCGTGAGATTTTCTTACCACGGTATACCTTGAAGCCAGTTATCAGCACATGCCTACTAGGAACATAAAAGTAGCAAGTAGCTACATGACTGTGGTTACCTACAGACGTCAAAGTGATTGTGAGGTCCACTTTATAAATATAAACCGACCTAGGCATTGCTACTACGTTGTCCAAAACCTACTAGGATATTATTTTAAGGTCGACCTACGGTATATGTGTTTCTGACATCCTTGTTGCAGCAGCTTCACTTGACTGGCCGCCAAAAATTCCCTGCACATTTTGCGACGGCTTTTCTTTTTCAATCATGAGTCAATATATCGTCTTTTACGTAAAAACGGTCCGTGTAACAATAAGATTGGGAACGATTGCCTGTCAGAACTGTACTGTGAGATAAGACTGTCCAAACATTGCATATTAGGGCATTTTATTTTTCCTCTTGTCTGATTAGAGAAGCAGGCTCATCATTCAGTATAAATCATAGAGATAGAAGTCCGATCCATTTTGACAGGGAGGGCTGAAAGTAAGGCTGCAACAACTAATCGATTAAATCAATTAAAATCAATGAATAAATTAGTTAGATTTTTTAAAAAGATTTTTACTGGCAGATATTGCCTGTATGTAATGTGAGGCCGCACGCGTGTGCCAGTCATTAGAGCAAAAGAGAGAGAGTTCATTGCTACACTCAGGTTTGGTTGCTGAATCAATAATATTATGAAGTGTCTAGTGTTAGATTGTCTTTTGTGTTGTTAGATCCAGTGTGCGTCCGTCAGAGGTAAGTAAATGAAGCCAATTGTATTGTTGTATTCTTTGTTGATGATACGTTACCACTTAGCACAGAGTGCTAAGCTAGTTAGTTATTATGTTTATCAGTGTTTTAAGTGTCCGTTTGTATTGTTTTGATGAAGCATATTAGCACTTGAGTTGTTGTTAGATATTAAAGTTGTCTCATTTCCTTTTATGAAAAAACCACACACATAAACCCATTCATATAACAGCCTAGAGTCTCCATTCAACTAAAACTCAAACTGTAAATTCTCAAACAAGACAGAGTGCTTTGAAAATGGATTTGAATTGTATTTATGAACAACTGTTTGAAAAAGAAAATTGATTCATTGCAGTCTGCTTCATCCTTATTTGATTTGATTGTTTAGTTTGTTTGAAGAAAATAAATGAGTCATTGACACAATTTATATCACCACTTTGCCCACAAGAAAAAATGTCAATCAACAGCACTTTTTTATTTGAATGAACAGGACTTTTGTTTGATTTGTATACTGAGAAGATCTTTATATGTCTTATACTCAGAACCTTTATTAAAACTTTAGCAAGTTTTTGTACTTAAAACAGTACAGGTGCAGACTACAATTAAGTCAGGAAGCTGTGATTAAATATTATTTTTGAAGGAACTATAGTCATCCATTACTTACAACATGCATAAAACCAGTTGAGTGGTGAAGGTAACTGAAAAATGTTATATTATTTCGATTAATTGATTCATTGTTTAATTTAATCGTCCCATTAATCGGTTATAAAATAATTGTTTGTCACAGCCCTAGCTAAAATCAATTGTTCACAGCAAGCATGCCTCCCACAGTCAAAATGGAGTGGAGATGTAGTGCCATCAATGGCAGCCATTGCGTTCATGTTATCATGCTTGTATTGAATAGCAACCCATACCAACCCCTATCAAATCAGCTTCATGCCAAATATTGTAGTTTGAGGAACTTTAGATAGAGCCTACATTAGAGGTGTGCAAAATTTCCGATTCTTAGATTATTCACGATTCGGCCGTGGAAGATTCGAGAACGATTCACAAACATCCAAATTCCGATTATTGAAATATGCCAAGTAAAGCGGAAGTACACAACACTCAGCGCGCCGCGCGGTCTTCGGGATGGAACGGAGCGGGAGTAGCTAAACATCTTGCTTCCCATTACCCGGCCCCTCGGGTAATGCCAATGCTCAACTCACGGCTCTAGCTCAACTCATGCAACGAGATAAGAAAACACAACAACATACCTGACTGCTGCCGAAAAGCTGCTACAAAGTTTACGGTGGATATCATTTATATAGGACTAGATTCATAATAGATTTGGTAGTGTGAGCAGCACATCTACAAAAAGCTAGATGCAGGTTTATAAACGGCCGCCATCTTAAAGCAGTACACTTCCCTGCAAGGCTGTTGTAGCGAACCTTCCAAGCAAACCTAATTAACTTTTTATCTAAAATACTCCTAAATCGGTAAACTATTGACTTGGATCTATCTTTAAAATAGTTTTAAAACTTTCACATGTCGAAAGTAGACAAAAGGGAAATTATGGAATAACGGGAGCAATTTTAACAAATTTAACGGTTGATTCACAACATTAAATTAATTGAATGTAGTTTAAAGCTGCTGATACAGAATGGGGACTGGAGTTTTTTATTTAATGTTATTTTTGTAAATTTGTTTACTGCTATATGTTAACTTGATACTGATAGTGTGGTTTAGCCTGAGAGTATTTTTGAACTTTGGAACTATTGTACAAAACATTAAAAAAAAAAAAAATAAAAAAAAGAGAAAAAAAAAGGAGGGGGGTGCATCAATAATCATTTTATAATCGAATCGGAGCCTCTGAATCGTAATCGTAATCGTATCGTTAGATGCCCAAAGATTCCCAGCTCTAGCCTACATAAGCGATTCAAAGTGCACCCAATACTAATTATTCACACCAGAAATCTGTTATTCTGCTATCGTGGAAGTTACCACAGATTTCAATGCCTTCAGTACAGTCCGCAGAATACAGAGCGAGTTGCAGAATATTTCATTTTATTTTGTCTGAACTTTTCATCCGGGTTGCTAGATGTGCTAAAATAATGCCTGCCATTAGCGATGCTTGTTATGGAAAAAGAAGATAGTTTATTTTTTATTTATTTTTTTTTAATTTTATGGTTTATAATGCTTTCACCTTATTTACGGTGCCCAAATGTTACAACACATTATTGGTGTTTATTAATTTATTACCACAATGATTCGCAGTGATTTGGTATTACAAAGGATTTCATTAAAAAAAAAAAAAAAAAATCTTATGTCATTATTGCTTTAATTTGCTTTATACCTGGTCACTTTTGGGTTGTTCTTAAATGCCCGTGGTATCAGGAATGGCTCTCAGCAAAATGCAGGATTGGTTTTCACGGAATCAACACTTTATTGCTGCTAATCGCTGGATAACCTAACTAATGGCCACTGGAACATCCAAATGGTCAGGAAGCTAACTGCTGGCACACTGAAACAAAAATAGTTGACTTGGGAATCATTAAAATAAGCAAAGTTTAAAGCTATTCAAGGTGGATTAAAATCAGGTGAAATAATGAGTGGAAACAGATACTTCAATTCAGTATAAATCAGATACTGTAGATCTGACACAAATACCCGTATTTTGATTGTAGAGCAGGATTAGGGTTTGATGCCCAATACGATTTGCACGATTTCAACTCTGCCTGGCATTAGTCCAGTTGGTGTGGGTCAGTGTTGTTGTTGTAATTCCATATAATCTTTACAGTTCAAGTGTCATTTGGGAGTTTATGGAAACACAGTACAGTGAAAGAAACTGGATATTTGAGGTGTGAAGCAGTAGTGTATTAAGAAATCTAGAAGTTTGGCATTCCTAGTAAAGAAAAGTGTGTTTCTTTCGACAGAAACCTCTTGACTCCCCTGCCCCACCCCCTTCACAGCTGTCCAGCAGAGGTTCCCAAAACCCCCCCTGTCCAGACTGAACAGGAGGCATGGAACGACTAATGAATGCCAGTGTAGCAGTCCTTCTTTCATTCCTGAAAAGACTATTTGAGTTATAATATATTTGCCTGTATTGTCATAGAAAGCCAGTTCTCTGGGAAGTGCAGTAGTTTAGTGTAAACATTTGTGTTGACTCTTTAGACACAGACAGTGTTTCAGTCTAGGCAGCGGTAGCCTGGTGGAATAATCCAGGTCTGGCACAGCAGCTCTTCCTCAGTAATCTATCTGCACTGAGAAAACTGTACTTGGAATAGTGGGAAATTGCCACAGTAGGCCCAGCATGCAGTGTCAGAGGGGGTAAATAAAGGGTTTGGATTGTGCCGCTCCATGTTGTTGCCCTTCAAATGCACTATTAGAGATGTGATCCCTCCCAAGAGTGACCTCTAGCTGTTCATCGAGTCATAATAAACATAAAGACTAGGGCTGTCAAATGATTAAAATTTTTAATTGAGTTAATCACAGCTTAAAAATTAATTAATCGTAATTAATTGCAATTTAAACTTTCTCTAAAATATGCCATATTTTTCTTTAAATTATTGTTGGAATGAAAGATAAGACACAAGACGGATGTATACTGTATATTCAACATACTGTACATGAGTACTGTATTTGTTTATTATAACATTAAATCCACAAGATGGAATTAACATTATTAACATTCTTTCTGTTAAAGGGATCCACAGATAGAAAGACTTGTAGTTCTTAAAAGATCAATGTTAGTACAAGTTATAGTAATTTTATATTAAAACCCCTCTTAATGTTTTCGTTTTAATAAAATTTGTAAATTTTTAATCAAAAAATAAACTAGTAGTTCGCCATTGTTGACATCGCCGAGCGGTGACGTCACATAGGCTCCCTGCCGTTCTTCCACAGTGTCTTTAACTACGTAAGGTAGTGATTGAAATACACCACTAGGTGTCAATGGTGAGTTTTAAATGACTAAGAAATCAAGCCAATGAGTGTGGTATGTCCCTCGACTGACGCAGTAGTCTCTTGTTTACTGGTACTTCACGGGCATTTGAGTGCTGGCCTCACAACGTACGAGACCTCTGATAGTTTGTATATTGTGACTAAATATTGCCATCCAGTGTATTTGTTGAGCTATATGAAATGTGTGAATAGAGTTTGACCAAAGTCTGAGTAAGTTTTATGTGTATTTTGCATAGCTATTTCTTTTTGTGAACATTATAATTTTTGGGAGAGATAAGAATATTAATTTTGTTGTGGTTTCACTAAATGATACTTATGTTTGCTGTGAAGGAGTTGCCAAAGCTTATGCCAATAAACGGTGTGGTCCAATGAACGCCCGTGTCCACTCGCCTTTCTCTGTCTCTTAGCTCTCAATGTGCAAAAAACGGCGTCATTGTAATCTGAGGCCATGCATGAGCGGGTCATTCCGCGCATGCTTTAAATGCGTCAAATATTTTAATGTGATTAATTTTAAAAATTGATTACCGCCCGTTTACGCGATAAATTTGACAACACTAATAAAGACCTCACTAAATAGTGTTGTGAATAAGATGGAACAATGGCCCTCAAATATAGCAATAGCTTCCCTCAAGCTTCATAGAACCTACTCCACAGAAAATTATCCTGTGTGATTGCAAACCATAGCATCTTTGTTAGGGGTGTAACGGTACACAAAAATCTCGGTTCGGTACGTACCTCGGTTTTGAGGTCACGGTTCGGTTCATTTTCGGTACAGTAAGAAAACAAAATGCAAAATATAGATGTGCTAGTTGTTTATTACACACCTTTGTAATTTCAACAATAGGAAAATTAGCCTATAAAAAGCTAGAATTCTGCTCAAAAAGTAGCGGGTATTTAAAGATAATCCAACAACAATTTGCCTTTCAGACCCTGCGTATTGGTCAGCTTTCTTTCTGAAAGAAAGAGGAAAAAAGAAGTCCTGTGCGAGAAAAGCAATCCCATTGACATCATTTTACAAATGAAATGCCTTAATGAATCATTTTTTTTTCTTGTGAACGGTTTTCAAAAGCTTTATTGGTGGTTTTTCTCAAGTTAAAGCGCCACACAGAAATTAATACATTTAATTGTGTAAGCAGGATCTATGTATTATTCTTATTATTTAATTACAGGTGTTTTTAGCTCATTTCAATTTATTTTATTTAAATGGGCTATTATTTATTTTATTATGTGTTGATATTTTACAAATGTGATGTTGTATTCATTTATTTTGTTTATTTTATGTTGTATAACTTTAGTTCCTATGTGAATATTAGTTCCTACTTATTTTGTTATGGTAGGAGGGTTTTGTATTGAACACGGGGCCGTGTTGGTTATTATTATAGCAGAGAAGACAGCAGTAAATCAACAAAGACAAGTCAACTGTGCCCCGATCTACCACTCAAGAGATCTGATGGACTCAAAATTGGGTTACGATTGCACAATAGTTTGAAATCGACCGGATCCACCGTATTTTTACGTGAGTGACTTCCAGTCTGCCCGATCCTAGCTACCGGTAGTTGTATTGACGCAAGAGGGTCGCGTCTCGCGTCAAATAATAAACTCTGCCATTGTTTTTGCGTGCATCGTGTTGAGCCGCTTCTGGGACGCGTCTAACACGCGGCCGCACTGCGACTGGTGTGCATTGGCTGATTGACTTTAACGCCCGCGTTTCACTGCATTCTCGCGGCGGCCACATTGTCGCACCGTTGATGTTTCTGGGTTATACTGTCCTACCGTGTTGGTCCTCATTGAACTAGAAAAGACGGAGTAAAAATAATCTACACAAAGAGACTGTAACCCGATCGACTCACAGCCTCGAAAAGTAAGTGTTACATTACGTCAGAAACTCGTTCGGTATGCCTCCGTTCCGAACCGAGCACCACGTACCAAAACGGTTCAATACAAATACATGTACCGTTACACCCTTAATCTTTGTTTATCTATAGGATGCCTATTTCCAAGACTCTGATGTACCTATTTTCAGCACCTTTCTTTCTGAAAGCCCATATTAAGATAACTACAAAACAATTGGATACCCTTACATTCTTACATTTAAACCCGTCCTTATTTAGTGAACTTGCACAACATCTTTGCACAAGTATGTTTGAGCGCATGTTTGTGGTTGTGTATTTTTGTCTCACTCAAGTTTTCCATTGAGACTTACCAGATTGGTGTGAACATTAGCTGTTGCTAGCACAGCATGGGAATGAGTTTGATCAGTAACCCAATGCCCCCGCCCCAGAGACTATGGTGTGCTGCATGAGCAGTCATTAACTGTAAATAACAAAGAAAAGAAAAGAAGAAAAGGTATGCTCAGCAACATGGCAAGAAAATAATTGTACATGCAGGACTTAAGTTCTTCCTCAGAAAAAAATCTTCAATACATCAGACAATGTTGTAAATTGTTCGAGGCCATGTCTTGTAATACTGGTTAAAGAAGTTGCACTGTAAATTGGATGCATCGGGCCCCACATGCTTGCTTGCAAAACACATGCACAATGACACCTATTCTTTAAGTAATACGTTTCCTGCATACATTTTTTATTACAATTAAGGCGCTTGATAATTTGTAACAAAAAAAAAAAAAAATCTAGTCCAAGATCATTTTTATTTCCGCCATCACAAATTAATATTAAATGAATATTCATCCAAACCATGATTATGATCATATGGTTGCCCAACGCTAGAACCAACACTTCATAACTATTGACGGGTCAGAATCGACGTTCACCGCGCAACGCCTTTAAGGAGGGGGCCGCCCTGAAGTCCGCTTTAGTTATTCCCTGTCGGTCGCCGAGTTAAAACATGCAGGATTTTAATACGGCGGATTTAAAAACTACGAAAGCTGTACCGCATGCAAACAGGAAGGATTGTCTTAGGAATGATTTGTCCGAGGATTCAAGGTAATTATTATTATTACATTTTTCGTACCATGCATGCATTTTGAAACGGGAAAAAAATCAATGGGAGAATGGGAACCGCTACGGCATTAGCGTCATTCTTCGACATATTTACGTAAAATAGATGTGTAACTGCCCAGTTTATTGCTCTTTTAATAAAAAATCGAGACTGTTTTACGTTCATATCTATGAAGAATTCGGGAATTTAAGCATTTATTCACAAGAATTTTCAATGGAAAAAGCTGTGTTTACAAATGGCGGCCGCTGCATTGACGAACAGACTAGCCTTGTACTTCGACATATTTATGTAAAATATATGCATAACTGCCCGTTTTTTTTTTTGCTTTTTTAACAAAGAATCGAGAATGTTTTACGTTCATATAATAAGGAATTCGGGAATTTAAGCATTTATTCAAAAGAATTTTCAGCGGAAAAAGCTCTGTTTACAAATGGCGGCCGCCGCATTAACTAACAGACTAGCTTCGTACTTCGACATATTAACGTAAAATAAATGCGTAACTGCCCGGTTTTTTGCTCTTTTAACAAAGAATCGAGACTGTATTACGTTTTATCTATAAAGAATTTGGGGATTTAAGCATTTATTCCCAAGAATTTTCAACGGAAAAAGCTCTGTGATTCCACTCGGTCAGCTTTGACAGCCACGCCAACAATGCAGGCCCCCTATTATTCGGGCCCGCGCCCCGTGTCGCGTCAATAGTTATGAAATGTATGGCTAGAATTGGTTTTAGAACTGGGGTAGATGAAGCAGTTGCGTAATTTACATTCCATGGCTTTGGAATGACACTGACATTAATTGAATGATCCTAGTGATGACATAAGTGGCCATCTAATGTAAGTTCTCAAAGGAAAATGTGTGGTCTAAATCAAAACAGGGGTTCAAACGTGAAATTCCAAAGATGGCGTCCCTTCTCTGTTCAATTCGAGTTTATAAGTGCCCGACAAAAGTGTGTCAGTGTTATGCATGGGTCTAATACTCCTTTTACATATCGGGTGATGGCAGGAGATGGCATCTGGGCCGCATTAAGTGTTCCACAACAAAAAAAGTTTTCAAGTATTAAAAGTACAGCTAATACAGTCTATTCAGTCTTTGTTTATAATATTTCAAAACATTAACTGTTCTTCAGAACATTAGCATTATCGGTGACCCTGTCCCCTCTCTCGTTGCTCTGGTATTCTTTCGTTGTAATTCTTGAGTATTGTGATTTTCTCCATGCAAATAAGACATGTAAACGGTGTTCAACAGCAAAAAAAAACATTGGCAGCCAAGCTTTCTCTTCACGATTTGTTTGGAAAAAGACATGACTGGGATTCGGTGACTATATACGTAATTTTCTTCCCCATGGTGTTACCTCAGGATTAAGTATCAACCAAGTGAATTAAATGACTAAATCAGGGACTTGTCGATTAACACTGCCAAAACTAAAGTCTGAACCAGCTTGTACTGTAAGAGAGTAATTTCAAAAGATGATTAAAAATATATACGTAGATTAACAGAAAACAACAAGGTCAAAATAATTAAAAAAAAACAAGGCCCATACTAACACTAAACTTTGATGTCCAATAGCAGGTTGTAAAGTGTTGTCCCATGGCCCTAAATTGGCGCCCGTTTGAGAACTCTATTGTAATTGGTAAGGATTGTTTTGTCATTGTTGTTCACCTCACATGACCTTGGTCTGAACTAGTGAAGCTTGTTCTGCTTGTGAGTTTGGTCCAGTGAATGTTTACCTGTCAAGAAGCCTCTAACAAAAGGAAATGTCAATCTGCATGATTGGAATTGTCACATCAGGAGTTTAGAGCCAAGGAATTTAGACACTCAGAGTGGATGTTTCTACAAGACTTACAGTGCATCAAAAAGTGAGTACACCCCTCGCATTTCTGCAGATATTTAAGTGTATCTTTTCATGGGACAACACTGAATGACACTTTGACACAATGAAAAGTAGTCTGTGTGCATTTTATATAATAGAGTTAATTTATTTTCCCTTCAAAATAACTCAAAATATAGCCATTAATATCTAAACCCCTGGCAACAAAAGTGAGTACACCCCTTAGAAACTACGTACATCCCTAAATGTCTAAATTGAGTACTGCTTGTCATTTTCCCTCCAAAATGTCATGCGACTCGTTACAGGAGTGCTGTCAGCATTGCTGCAGAGATTGAAGAAGTGGGGGGTGAGCCTGTTAGTGCTCAGACCATACGCCGGCACTCTACATCAAATTGGTGTGCATGGCTGTCACCCCAGGAGGAAGTCTCTTCTGAAGACGGTACACAAGAAAGCCCGTAAACAGTTTGCTGAAGAAAGCCCGCCCGTCTCATCAGACCATAGGACATGGTTCCAGTAGTCCATGTGCTTTGTTGACATGTCTTCAGCAAAGTGTTTGCGGGCTTTCTTGTGTACCGTCTTCAGAAGAGGCTTCCTCCTGGGGTGACCAATTTGATGTAGAGTGCGGCGTATGGTCTGAACACTAACAGGCTGACCCCCAACTTCTTCAATCTCTGCAGCAATGCTGACAGCACTCCTGTAATGTGTCACATGACATTTTGGAGGGAAAATGACAAGCAGTACTCAATTTGGACATTTAGGGATGTACGTAGTTTCTAAGGGGTGTACTCACTTTTGTTATTTTGTTGTTGTTTAGATATTAATGGCTTTGTTTTGAGGTATTTGGAGGAGAAAAGAAATTAACTCTATTATATAAGCTGCACACAGACTACTTTTCATTGTGTCAAAGCATCATTTTGTCAGTGTTGTCCCATGAAAAGATATACTTAAATATCTGCAGAAATGCGACGGGTGTACTCACTTTTGTAATACACTGTATCTTAGTGGCCTGAATACTATTAGGGTGTCGATATTGTTTGACATTTTGGAGTGCAATATAACCCAAAAAGTCAACCCGCCCAAAAATCCATCCTTCCCATTTGTTCTGCTTATTTGGGTCACAGGGGAAGCAGTTTAAATAAGGAAGCCGAGACTTCCCTCTCCCCAGCAATTTGATCCAGCATTTCCAGGAGTATCCCATGGTATTCCCAGACCAGCCGGTAGATATACTGTAGTCTGTCCAGCGTGTGGGATGTCCCCAGGGCATCCTCCCGGTGGGACATGCCAGGAACAACTTTGAAAATGTTATTGTGGAACTCGCTCTGAGCAGCAGTATGCCCTGCCGATTGTGATGATTAAAAAAAGAAAACAAAAATCTAAACTTGTGGACATACAGTACACTGGGTCACAACTGTGTTTTTTTAGTTGCTTTCAAACTACATCTTGGATCCAGTTGAAATTCCTTTCTCCTCATCTCATTTCCTCTTGTAGCGTTCTCCAATGCTAACTGTTCTCCACTCCCCTCTTTCCCACTTTCTCTTCGACAGTTGTTGTTCTTCTTCTGCAAATGATTTTCTCTCACATACATTACATTTTCCATTTATTTCCTTAACCACATGGCATGTTAGAGCCACTGAAAATATTCATGCCTGCGTATACTTGAGTGTGTTCACGTCACCAGGGATTAGAATAACATCACCTTGCTGTAACTGTACACGCAACTGAGAAAGAAGATCAACAAAGCTACACATCTCACTGAAACCTTTGTTTGAATCACTTGTGCTTTCAAGAATATAGCATACTGAACATCTTCACCTCCCGCAGTGTGCAGTACTGTAAATAGATGGAGAATTGACCTACTGCTCATGTGAACCAATTTCAATTTCTGTCGGGTATATCTGTTACGTTTTTTTCTGTAATGAGTGATCATCTAGTTTTGCATTTAAATTCCACTTTGACGCACCTTACAAAAGGAGCCTGTGTTTTGTTCTCATACTACGGCAAGATATGCTTGAAGGACAGCAACACTGAGGAGCTACCTTTGCATGGTGAAAGGAGAAAGCTGTTTTTTTTGTGAGCTTATTTTTAATATTGCGGGAAGCAAATGATATCCAACCCCTGTAGAGAACGAAAAGGGCCTTTGATGAAAAAATAAACAAGGTTTCATCTTATAGCTATGAAAAAGAAATATGGAAGCAATTTAATGACATAAAAGCAACAATTAGAAAGACAATTAGAAAGCCAAAATAGAAAGGATTTTTTTTTTTTTTTATGTTAGACCAATCGATTTCTCGTTGATTTCAAGTGAATTTAAAAATCCAAAACTATTGAAAGCATTGCTGTAAGCTGACTCTTCATGCCATATTAATTAAGAAACAAAATAAATCACATGGCCAAATATACGTACACTATTGAGTTCCATAAAGTTATGATGTTTCTAAGCATTTAAGACAAACGCATATCAGACAAACAGTTCTTATATATGGTGTTCTTGGATGAGAGGAAAACTCATTTTGGAGGGGAAATGAAAATGAGGGATTATTGCTAATGATAAATGACTGTGAAAGGATAAATAAGCAAAGTGAAACACAAACAGGGTATTGAGTTGGAGAGATCTAATAATGTAAAAGACAAAAAAAGCCTACAATGAAAATATGAAATGCCATCACTTAGATGCCAAAGGACGGCTTTGTTAGTATAAAGAATTTTTTTTTGCAGAGTGCGGTAGGAATCTTAACGCTCGGTTGTCTTTCATGTATGAATGATTGTTGTTGTGAACTGTGATGTATGACTCAGGCACCAGAGTGTCACACATTACCTTAGGTTGCATTGTAACATACTCCTGGGGGAGTTCTCCATCATCCTCTCGTCCCTGTGCGGTTTGTATATTTTTCTTCTGTTTTAGAATTGGAACCTAATTTTGTTATAATTCATAAGAAGGGGTATACATAAATGGTGCGCAAATATGCACCAAGCATTTTGCATGTACAGTACAGTTCTTCACCTAGATCAATGATGGTTTGGTCAAGTTGTACGTTTGTCTGAATTAGGTGCAAGTTCAGTTACCACTTAGTGAGAGTGTGAGTGTGTGTGTAAATGTTAGTTATTCTGCAACTGACAGACGACCAGTTCAGGGTGTTGTCTCCCTTTCGTCCAATGTCAAATGGCATAGGCTCCAGCAACCCACGACCCTGAACAAGATAGGCATAGCAATAGATAGCAATGGATACTCTTCGCCTTTCAACATTAATGAGGTATCCTTTAGGGGGAACTAGGCCTCTCGCGATAACAAATTTTAGTATGCGATAATTTGTCTCATAAATTATTGCGATATGCGATATTATAGCGCCCCCCAATTTTTTAAAAAACCAATTTAGAATAACTCAGTGAGAATACAGTATATATTAATAGATCAAGTACACCCATTTAAACGCGATAAATATTTACTCCTAAATTAAAAAATACTTTTTAAGAAATCACAACTAAAAACAATAGACCATGCCTCTTAAGTAAAAGACAACAATATTTATGCCACACATAAACACAGAATAAATTAAATGTGTTTTTCAAGAAAAGTAAATAAAATTGCACTTAATAACTTAAGCATTTAGGCAAATGAAAACTTTTCCCCTCATAGCTTCTGCTATGGTGTTCCATACGGATGCAACGATACAGTTCGGTCACGGTCACGGTTCGGTACGATTTTCAATACGGGGGGACATGATTTTCGATTTGATTCAATACATTTAATGCTCTGAAAAGAAAATAACAAATGTAATTTTTGTTTTGGGTATTTATTTTTATTTTTATTTTTTTGCTAACGAGCAAAAATTAAATTGCCATCATTTAAACATGCATTTTAGTGCATAGTATTTATGTGCTTACTTCTTACTGATCTGGAAAAAATTTGTATAAAAGTGCTGAGAACAATCTTTACTGTTTGTAAAGTGAGGCGGGGCACACTGTTGATTGCTACAGCTCTCTTAGCAGCTAGGTTTACTACATGGAGCAAGACATCCTATTTGTGGTCCGAATCCATCTGTGTCACGTACTGAATTAACAATATTTGCAGCATTATCTATAGTCAATGGTATGGATTGATTTGGCCTTCTTAACTTCCATTCAGTCATGGCGGTTTATGATTCATCAATGTAGTATATGGACTACGTGTCCCATAATCACTCTGGGCTGACGTAGCCAATGGCATGGGACGTAGCACATCTAGTTTGCTATTTCATGATATCTAGTGTGTGCGCGCATTAAAAAAGTTAGCCAACGCCACAGAAGTCACGTCTGCTCATTACTGTACAACACCAGCATATGACAATTGACTTTCATAAACAGGACGAGTTTGAAGTACAGCGCTCTTAATTTGCCACTCAATGTTCATCATGTCCGTTGTCAAAGCGAGGTTGTTCGTAGCAGCCAAGTCGGTAACAATGTTTTGGCGGACTTCGTTGTAAATATCCGGTGTTGTGCCGAAAAATTGCCGCCCTGCGTGAAATGTCACCCCTGACGGGAGCGCCACACGTCAACAACACCGGCACGCGGGAGATGGTCCGCAGTCAATCCGGAGCACTTATGCGGCCGGTATACGTTGAACAATAGGATATAATGGGAACGATTGGCTCCAGCGCGATTTTTTGCCGGACCTGGAACGAAGATGCATTTTGCGCAGTTGGTAACAAGGAATCCGAACTTTTAACAGCACGTCTGCCGCTCGCGCGCACGCACGTGCACACGAGGCGATAAATCGCAGCGGAAAAATTACCGCCTTCATTTTTATTTATCGTGCGATAAATGGAATTATTGCATATTGCCACAGGCTTAGGGGGAACGTTTACTGAACAACACCGTCACACTTGTTCTTGTGAAGGCAGTCTTCAGTGAGTCAGGTAATTTTAATAATATTAGTATAAGGGCTGGGCTGGAAAACTGCTCCCTTGGGATGGTGCTGTCTTCTCTACTGTAATTTATCCTTGAAGAGGTGACATTGCACTAGCAGAAAGTTGGTGCCAAAGAAAATAGGGCAGAACATGGGCCCGAGGCCATCTGAACAGTAGTTGGACCAGTGCCTCAATCTAAAGAGCAAACAATCTCCTTCTTTGTTTTACTTAATTGCCACACGTTGCAAAAACCTCGGCAAACTTACTTCTCATATCTGTTCAACAGATACAGTAGGTTCAGGTTATCATTATGCCCTTTAAATAAGTATCAAGTTGCTAAAACAATCAATAGTTTAACAAAAAAAAAAGATTAATAAATAATTGTTGATGTCAAATATCTTTAAATAGGCCATTACAAGAACCAAATGTATTTTATTTTATACAATATCTCAAGTGCACAAACATATTTTGTCTCGTTTAAATGGTAAATAAGCCTGGCAAGCAAGATGGTACTTCCTGATTCAATGATTCATCATGCAGTACAGTCTGGCAAACATCAACTGTCCAACCACTTCCCCGGTCATCTGATGTTCGGGGTATTCACGAGAAAAAGGCGATAGCTGCAAATGTGACTGCAGTGAATTACAACCGAATTCGGCTTCAACGCAGGCGAGGTAACCAATGTAGTTGGATTTCACCATTTAAGTCAAAATTTAAGTAAAAATACATCATATAAACAAAGTAAAATACATTAAAATAAAAAAAAAAAAAAGATCCTGTACCATTATTGCTGAGAGGTTGATGAAGAGTTGGCGTTTTCAATGGATTATATGCAATCAAAGGCACGGAAAACGACTAGTGATGCCAACAAAATAAAACCAAAAGTCAAAACAGCCTTCGCACCCACTCGTCCACTTCTCCCTCTCTTATTCCAGGAGCGGTGTGTTTAGGGACAGCCAAGAAAACAACACTCAACCCATCAACATTACAACCCCAAGCATGCATGCAAGCCAATTCGTTACATTACTGTCTTTATTTTTACGTTACGTGAACTGGTTTGATTTGATTTCATGGGCTGAAAACAAAACAGCTTTTGGCGACAAACAAGGCGTTTTCGCGCGACGTTTAAATTTGGTCTGAACGCAGCTTATCTTTACCAATGTTCGTCGATGTCTCCTTCTTCTGATCCTTTTAGGATGTTAAGCTTCGTTTCCATCGTAATTGCTTTTGTTTTGGCTAGACACGCATCGCTAAAAGACCCAGCTTTCTTCTTTGGGGACATAATGTGAAAAAAGGAGAGCGAAAAAGGCAAATATACTCCCTGCGATAGAACACAGACAAGCACTATGCACTATGCTAAGCAGAAACATAGTTGTTGGGGACTAAATGGACAAGACGTGTGCATCGTAAAGTCGAAACGTCATAGGTTGAAGACATCGTAACCCGAGGACTCCCTTGTTGCGTTCCAAAAACAGTTTGAGACGCCCTCACTCACATGCCCTCAGCCCTTGCTATGACATCACACGGAGGCCCCTTGGAGGGCCGAGGGAAAGTGGGCGGGGGGTTGAAAGAGGTAAATGGAATACTCATTCACTCACAGGCCAGACAATCATGTATCAACCACATGTTGTTGAGGTGGCGCTATACTGCCTATTCCAAATCACACAAAATATACAGAGAATTATCAGAATTATTCGTTTTGTCTCAAATTTTACTTAGGCAATTTCCATTATTAATTTATTTGTCTTTGCTTTATAATTTGTAGACAGATTTGTTTTTTTAAATCCATTTAACCTACTTTAAGTTTAGTTGACATTAGTTTTAGTTGCAGTGCCTCCCAACGCCATTTGTTTGACAGACCATGTAGAAGCCTAAATAATGTTTAATTAATTATTCATGTTCATGGTGATTTATTTAGGTTTAAGGGGACTAGCTTGTGACGTCATGTTTGACGTCGTATGATATGTACGCGGAAATGGCTGTGATTGTGACATTTGCGCGAAGGCAGAAGGAAGAATAGAGCCATATAGTTCTTTTTTTAACTCTCTCTCTCTTTACTCTGTTTTTGTAATTAACTCAAAGTGGACAATTTATTGTTTCTTCATTCTCTCAGTTTGCTCTTTTGTCTATGTTTTGTTGGATTAAATGAACGAACTCAGAACGAGCAGCGTGAGAGTCTTTTTTTTAGCCGCTGTCCAGCGGGCTGGTGAGGAAGACAAGGAAGAGCGCGTCGAGCTGGGCTTTTTACGTTTTGGAACCTACAGACCATTCTATTCGTTAAACGCAAAATAGAAAAGGCAAGCGAACTAGAAAAGTCACTGACAAAAATTGTCATTGTTTTTTCCTTTTGTGATTTTTAATGACAAAGGTGAAAGTCAATAACAACATTTAGTTTTATATTTTCATTTATTTATTTTATTTTGGCACTGCTGTGATTCCATATGTTCTGCCATAACTGCCACAGACAGTCATTTTTTTAAAACAACAATGAGGAATTTTACAAATCAAAAGGCAGTTTAGTATACTATTCAAACACCGTGCTGGCTCCTTAATAAATGTTCTTCTTCTTTGGTGTTTGAGCTTCATTATTGCCACCGCATGGACAGCCCATCCATCTCATCAGACCGTAGGACATGATTCCAGAAATCCTTGTGCTTTGTTGACATGTCTTCAGCAAACTGTTTGCAGGCTTTCTTGTGTACCGTCTTCAGAAGAGGCTTCCTCCTGGGGTGACAGCCACGCACACTAATTTGATGTGTAAAGTGCGGCGTATGGTCTGAGCACTAACAGGCTGATCCCCCACCTCTTCAATCTCTGCAGCAATGCTGACAGCACTCTTGTCACGAGTCACATGACATTTTGGAGGGAAAATGACAAGCAGTACTCAATTCGGACATTTAAGGACGTACGTAGTATCTAAGTGGTGTACTCACTTTTGATGCCAGGGGTTTAGATATTAATGGCTATATTTTGAGTTATTTTGAGGAGAAAATAAATTAACTCTATTATATAAGCTGCACACAGTCTACTTTTCATTGTGCCAAAGTGTCATTTTGTCAGTGTTGTCCCATGAAAAAGTATACTTAAATATCTGCAGAAATGTGAGGGGTGTACTCACTTTTGTGATACACTGTAACTGCGTGTGCAGAAGCAGTCAATATACTGTTACTCACTTGAAATACAGTACAAGTATGTCGATAAAATTGTCGGTAATACTCCCAGTGGAAATGCAATTGGAAGTGCAAAATTGATTAATATCGTAAGTACGCAAGTACTGATGAACCAGTTCACAAATCATGTCCTTTCACAGAGGGAATCTGTTCGCTGTTTTACAGCTTGTAATTCAAGGTCAAAAGTCAACTCTCTCCCTATCCCCAATTATGCACATTGAAACATTGCAGACTATTATAGCTCAGTAATTCTTTTGTACTGTTTACATAAATTCCTAGATTGATCACCTAACTTATCACCTATTTCTCACTGAAAATGAAGTTCGTTCAGCGCTGGTTGTATGACTTTTTTCCACGATTACCTTTCAAATGTAAAAAAAAAAAAAAATCCTGAATCCAAACAACTTTTATGTGACCAAACGAGTAGTCGTGGTCACTAATAGCACTGGACCAGTGGTCACTTACAGTAAATATGTCCTTATTATGGCCTTATTAATTGAATTAAACAATTACTGGGGATTGATCTGTTGTAGTGCAGTTCCTGAACATAAGAAATGGCCACAGACATGTGAGTAAGGCATGTTGAGCAAACATTTGTAACTAATACCGTGGAGCACCGTGGGTTGCCTCGGCGAAGGCAAACACAATGCACCCCTGACTTAATTTCATTTGAGGAAAATAAATTACTCATGAGGAACTGGTACACCACCTTTGTATATGAGGGTGCATGTGTTTGTGTGTCTAATCATATGTGTTTGCACATGTGTGCAAGCTTCTGTTTCAATGTGGGTGGTTGGACCACATTCTTGTGAAAGGGAGTGCTATCTGTCACATACTGTATTTGAGGAACACACAGAGCGAAGGAAGTGTCCCACTTACTTCCTTTCATGCACAGATCAAACAACAAACATACACATGAATGTTTTAAATACCCACATTCACACATCTTTTTAAATGCCAATTTTTCATTTTAGTGTGTCTCAGAGCCTGACATGACGTGTGACCTCTTTAAAAGTATGCATTATCAGACTTAAAATCATTATAGTTTTTGTGGGATTGGATGATGTAATTATAATTTAGGTATGTGTTGAGCTCATGTGTTCCATTTACAGGAACAGGTGTACACAAATAAAGGATTTATTACTGTCGCTGGTCTTAAATTATAACTTTCAGCAGTGTGCAAGACTAAATACAATGTTGTTGCTTATCTCACATTAATTCTCTTTATCTCTCTCAATCTGCAGGAGAAGCTAAAAACATCCCTCCATACCCAGGACCGAACAGGATGAGGGACTGTTACTGCACTGTCAACCTGGACCAAGAAGAAGTCTTTAGAACAAAGATTGTTGAGAAGTCCCTCTGGTATGCCGCCATCCTGCCTCTTTTTGCTTCCTGTTCTTTTTTGTCTGTGTGGACAGGAAGTTGCAATAAAACACACCTTTCAACTAACATAATAGAAATGTTACCGTCAATTAACCCTTATTATTATTCCCTCATGAAGTTGGTTGGTATTCCCTCATGAAGTGGGTGGATGGGTTGGTTGGTATTCCCTTATGAAGTGGGTGGGTTGGTTGGGTTGGTCGGTCGGTCGGTTCAACCGAACATGACATAACACACTCAAGAAATTTTCATGATGTTATGCAGTTTTATAATTAGCCTTATGTGTGTGAATCGTTGTTCAGGTCCTTCCTCTACATCCTTATACAGTGTTGGCCAAAAGTATTGGTACCCCTGCAATTCTGTTAGATAATGCTCAATTTCTCCCAGAAAATGATGGCAATTACAAATGCTTTGGTAGTAATGTCTTCATTTATTTAGCTTGCAAGGAAAAAACACAAAAGAGAATGAAAAAAAAATCATTATAATTTTACACAAAACTCCAAAAATGGGCCACACAAAAGCATTGGCACTGTCAGCCTAATACTTAGCACAACCTTTAGACAATATAACTGCGAAGAACCGCTTCCGGTATCCATCAATGAGTTTTTTACAATGCTCTGCTGGAATTTTAGACCATTGTTCTTGGGCCAACTGCTCCAGGTCTCTGAGATTTTAAGGGTTCCTTCTCCAAACTGCCATTTTCAGATCTCTCCACAGGTGTTGTATGGCATTCAGGTCTGGACTCATTGCTGGCAACTTTAGAAGTCTCCAGTGCTTTCTCTCAAACCATTTTCTAGTGCTTTTTGAAGTTTTTTTTTGGTCATTGTCCTGCTGGAAGACCCATGACCTCTGATACTACATCGATGAATTATAAACCGCCATGACTGAATGGAAGTTAAGAAGGCCAAATCAATCCATACCAGTGACTATAGATAATGCTGCAAATATTGTTAATTCAGTACGTGACACAGATGGATTCGGACCACAAATAGGATGTCTTGCTCACGTAGTAAATCTAGCTGCTAAGAGAGCTGTTTTTTGTAGCAATCAACAGTGTGCCCCGCCTCACTTTACAAACAGTAAAGATTGTTGTCAGCACTTTTATATAAAATTTCGTCAGATCAGTAAGAAGTAAGCACATAAATATTATGCACTAAAATGCATGTTTAAATGATGGCAATTTAATTTTTGCTCTTTAGCAAAAAAAAAAAAAAAAAAAAAAAAAAAAAACCGAAACAAATAATACAATTGTTATTTTCTTTTCAGAGCATTAAATGTATTGAATCAAATCGAAAATCGTGTCCCCCGTATTGAAAATCGTACCGAAACGTGACTTAACTGTATCGTTGCATCCGTATGGAACACCATAGCAGAAGCTATGAGGGGAAAAGTTTTCATTTGCCTAAATGCTTAAGTTATTAAGTGCAATTTCATTTATTTTTCTTGAAAAACACATTTAATTTATTCTGTGTTTCTGTGCGGTATTAATATTGTTGTCTTTTACTTAAGAGGCATGGTCTATTGTTTTTAGTTGTGATTTCTTAAAAAGTATTTTTGAATTTAGGAGTACATTTTTATCGCGTTTAAATGGGTGTACTTGATCTATTAATATATAGTGTATTCTCACTGTTATTCTAAATTGTTTTTTTTAAAAATTGGGTGGGCGCAATAATATCACTTATCGCAATAATTTATGAGATAAATTATCGCACACTAAAATTTGTTATCGCGACAGGCCTAGATGTACAGTAAGTAATTACAAAGTAACCCTGAACATGACTCATGTGCCTCTCATTGCAAATATTTCTGCAATGGTCATTTAAGTGATTTGATATGCTTGCGCCACTGGCCTCAAATCGGACAACTGTTGTCAAACATGCGATGAAGTCCCAATGATTAATCGAAGCATAACTGATAATAATCAGTCGCCTCTAGGCAAAGATGATGTTCAGAAGAAAAATAGGGGTTTTCCTTTCTCTGTGATGTCTCCCTTTGTTGAATATTTTAACCATCTTGCCTTGCCTGATAAATTCTATCTATTTCTAATACTTTTTAGCTCGAGTAATCCTGTTTTTTTGGGGTGCCATTTATTATGTTGTTAGTTTTGGTGGGACAAATGCAATAAAATTATAAAAATTCTGGAAACATTATAATCTGAAAAATGTCTAACTTTGTTTTTGAAAGCAGCTGAATTTGATCCTGGTTTTGTCATGTACGAGATGGAGGAACCAGTTGCGTATCGCAGACACAGGATTTTATTGATGTTGACAGACAAAGAAAACCATCAGGTCAAGCGATAATGGCTAGTTGACATGCAAACGTATGCTGAATCGCTGACGACCTGTCACTGAATGCTGTGTGTTCGTGCCTTACTGTTCTTAGTTGTTCTTTGTGACATATTAAAGAGTACACAGACCTTGTGATGGAAGCTTTGTGATAAAATATGCTGGTACGTTGGTACATGACAGTTTTTTGTGAAATTGCAACTGAAGAATTTAAATTTTGTTGTGTTTGTGAAAGCTTCTCTTGCATTTTGTTGCATCATATTGTAATTTCACCTCCTCTAAGTATTAACATCACGGTTTTTAAATGCTCTTATTTAATGTCTAGGATTTACTTTAGCTGTGACGTTTTCCTCAATTTCACTGTTTTTTTTTTTCTTGTGTCCGTTTTTCATGCAGTCCGTTCTATGGAGAGGACTTCTATTGTGAGATCCCGCGGAGCTTCAGACATCTTTCTTTCTATATATTTGACAGGGATGTCTTCAGGAGGGACTCAAGTATTGGTAAGTAAAAAGCTGATTTATATTTTTCAACCACTGTGCCGCAGCACAGCAGGCACATAGCGTACCACGGCGTAATGTCTGGTATGCTGCGGAAAATCATCCACTTTCACGTAATAATTAGGTGGAAAGTGAAAATCATCCACCTTTGCCTAATAATTAGGTGAATTATTAGATGCAAGTGGGTGATTCCACGGCACACCACACAGTACGCCTCGGCATAGTAGTAGTGTGCTTTGGCACAGCAGTAACACTGAACTAAAGCACTCTTCAGCTTCAACAAAATAGCTAAGCTAGCATTAGCTGTATACAGAATCGGACGTTAGCAGTTGCGGCTTTGTTGGCTGTTACTATAGACGTTTTTTCAGGTGGTGTCACTGCACTTCCGTCCAAATAGCGTGCTGCAATTCATTGTTGCCAACTTGGCGACTTTCACGCTAACTCCGGCAACTTTCCAAAGCCTCCTGGCGACTTTTTTGGTCAAAAGCGACACATCAAGACTTTTTCGAATGTTTTTTTTTTTTTTTTTTACACAATTTTTGCTTCTCCAACGACGTTATTCCTCTCTCCTACAACGTACATTACAATTACATGGAAATTAGCAGTTATGCAAATTAGGCAAAGATGATCATCTAGCGACTTATAGGACAGCCAATAGCTACTTTCCTTACTGGGGAGTTAGCAACACTGCTGCCGTTTATAGCGCTCGTACACACGTTGCACCATAGTGAGACTCTAAAAAAGTTTTTGCGACTTTCTACTTTTCATTCCCTACAAAATTCAGTCAGCCAGAAGAGCAACAAACCCTAACCCTAAACGCGGGAGATCTGTGTTGCATTTGGCTGCACAAATCGGCAGAATAAATAGAAAAATCTGCACTTTTTCTGTGTCCCGAAAGAGAAGGCGCGACGTGAAAACTGTTTGGCTGCAATTAAAAGGGAAAACTTTGTGTTTCATCAATTACAACAGTTGAATGCATATACAGTACATTGGAGTAAACCAGAGTAATAAATACCATGCAATGGGGAAGAACTTTCTTTTGTGGTGTGGAATGGTCGGTACATCAGTACACAACAGTCTGCCCGCTACTCGTGTCTCCAACAACGGAAGCCTCCCAACTTCCTTGCAAAGAAGTCGGGATACTCGGGGTGCCTGTCTTTGGAGCAGCGCAGCGAGCAAACAAAGAAAGCAGAAAAGAAAGCACGAGCTGGCAGGGTGATTCCGCACGCTGCAAAACAAATTAGTTTTGAGCAGCATTTAGGCTAATTCAAAATATAGACAAAATAGAGAGTAATGATTATTGTGCCGTCCCATGCATTTAATACACCCTCTTAAGACTAACGTCTGGCGAATGGTCTGCTTAGCATTAATGTACGTGTGCAGTGTACTTAAATTCACTCACCTTACTGCTGATAAACATCTGGGGTGTTTTTCACTAATAAACCCTCCATAGCAAATTATGCAACAAAGTATTGGTGGGCCCCGAGGCTTCTAAAGGCTTTTAAACACGTTCAAGTTTGTACACCTTGTATTTAAAGGTGCACAATGTAAGATTTGCAGTTCAATTATTCATGAAATTGCCAGAAAATAGTTCAATAGACATTAAACATGTTTTTTGGATTACTTCTAAAACGAATCTCAATTGTTAAGCGAAAATTTTCCCGTTTTAAAATAAAATTTGCATGTCGCAAGTTTGTTCCTGTTTTGCATCCGTGTTCATCATCAACCAATCACAAGATGAGTTTCCAGTCTCCGTCCGGGTTGCCACAGCTCTGTAAACTAAGGCTGCGCCAACTTTGAGAAGCAGTCTGAATTATGTCCACCACTCAAGCAATAAAAACGTCGTTATGAATCTCAAAGGATTCAAAACAAGAGAAGCAAAACAAGGATTTGCATTCATTTGGCGTGGTTGTGCTACTTTATTTAGCATGTGGCTCCATTGACCGGTGCTACGTTATTTAGCATATGGATCCGTTGACCGTGACAAAGATAAAGTCTTTACGCGTGTATATAATTAGACGGTAATTGAAATTAAAATGGATGGCGCAATTAAATCGTCTTTGTGGATGTTGTCAATGCATTACCAAATTGTATTTTTCTTTGCCAGTGTGCTTATACATTGAGAAAAGTTGCACTCCCTCTCTACGGTTATGGCAGTGCTTCTCAATTATTTTCTGTTACGTCCCCCCCAAGGAAGACGTAAATGTTTCGCGCCCCCCCCCCCAAACTCTGTCGCCACTGTAAATAGTATCATTTGTCTATTACTATTATAAGTACGCCTCTGCCTCACATTGTATCCTTTTTTTTTCTATTAGAGAAAATAACAGAGATCAACTTATAAAGTACAACTTTATTAACATTGTTTTGTTTGTAACAGAAAAGACTTAACACGCAGTTATTTGCCTGAATTTTAAAAAATTAAAATAAAAAAATCACATCCAAATTGTAAAAATACACTCAAGGTACATTTTTGACCATTTGATACTGAAAAATAAAATCAGTAAATACTAACAAATTCAAATTGAATTCAAAAAACAAAACTGAATAGAAGGGAAAAAAAGTGTCTTTGGACAGAAGGACAGTTTTTATTTTCGCTGCTCCCAGTATCACCTCCAGTTTGCAATGACGTGGGGTTATATTGCACTGAGCATGCTAACAGTGCTCACTGGTTTACTGATATAACACTGAAAAAGCGGGACGATTGTTGGCAATATTCGGCACGTTTTCGCTGAAAAACAACCAAGCAGCTTATCAATGAGATTGGGGTCTAATGTCTTTAAGCGGCGTCTTAATTGATGTGGCTTCCGGCTGTCCGCTATAATCATTTTTAGACACAGTAAACAGTGGTCTTTCCTCGTCTACCACTGTATTAAATGTCAAAGCCAAAAGGCAAACGGCCCTAAAAAAGCGCATTCTCGGCGGCCGAGGGAGAACCATAGGTGAGGGCGGTCGTCGTGACGATCCCAAGCCGAAAATGGCACTTTTCGGGCGGACACGAGAAGACAGTGGGTTTCTGTGTGAGTCCGGTGTAGGTTCACACCGGTGTTCTGACAAATTTTGCAACCCATCAAAAATTGCTACCTTGTGGTTTTGCACATGCGCGCAATGTTAAAAATGGCCGTGAATGCGGCGATTCCAAAGTAAACACTATGAACTTTCTTTAAAGAAAGGAATATTTACTTAGGTTTGATCATGTAAAGACATGTACAAAAGTTCTCAGACACATCCTACCATGTTAGCTGCACACAGTAACTGCACTCCGCGCTCTCACTGTTAACGACTTCGCCGTGTCGTTAAGTATTAATTTACGCCATTTTCGTGTTGCACATGTATGTTTATAATGTATCTAGTTTAGTTTGCACCTTTGGATAACATTGAGAGTCCAATTGAATGTAAAGGAGGGCTTTTTCAGCACCTCAAAAGCTTTGGGAGCAAAATTTTATAAGGGAGCAAATTTTGACAGAACACCGGCCGGAAAAACGGCTTTCAAAAACGGCGCACAGCTCTCCAGCTCTTCATTCATGAGTCTCTTCCGTGTGCTCTTGCTTACTTCAAAAATACTGCGCGCACTTTGAAAATGAGAGCGCCACTGCCACCCACTGAGTGGATGTGCAAGTACACTTTATTCTAGTACGGAGAAAAAAAAAAGAAAAAAAAAAGCATGTTCCCCGAGGTCACACGCGTCACCCCTGGCATCGCTCTGCGCCCCCCTGGGGGGGCGCGCCCCACTATTTGAGAAGTACTGGGTTATGGTGACATAAACTAACTTGGACCTCGTATCACGGCTCTTTTACTCGTCACTACTAAATGTTGGCACTATTACATTGAAAACATCTTGCATGAAAATTACAAAATATGATATACCTTCTGAAGAAGATTCGTCGCTTGCCACTAAAAGTTCTTTTCCTGCAGGCTCTCCAACATGAAGTAGTATACTGGCAAACCCGAAGGGGGGCGACATTATGTGCTACTCAATATGTTTATCTAGTTGCAGTACCATTTTTCACCATCCTACATTGCGTAATCCAAATTCGACACCTCGGAAGCTGACATACTGTCCTTAAAAATGTTAGATGCAAAAAATTTGGCTCTGTATGGATAATCTTGTCAATGTATCGTTTTCATTGAATGCCTAGTAATTAGGGGCTTAACGGTACTTACAAGTCACAGTTCGGTACGTACCTCGGTATGGGGTCAAGGTTAGGTTAAGGTTCAGCTCAACAGGAAGAATAAAAAAGGTTTTTTTATCACAGCATTTGAAAGTTAACAAGTTTGTTTTCTTGGCTAAAAGTATCAAGCAGCTCTCATTAAAGTGCAAAATAAATAGAAGAAAACATCAAACTTGTGAATTTGTGATTTCATTGTTCCAACATTCTTTAATTTACAGTATATGTTAAAAAATAAACAATCTAGCCTTTTTTTGTAGGGATTGAGCGAAGTAACAGTTTAAGAAAGCACTAGGCAGCTGGCAACCTTGGTAACCTTTTTTTTTTTTTTTTTTTTAAATAAAAATAAGATACTACCATTTTCAATGTTCGATTACACACAGTTAACTATAAACCATTACGAGTGAACAACATACACTCCCACTTAAGATATAGCCTATTTTTGTATTGGCTTAAATAAAATAAGAAGTGCAAATCATGCCAAAACTAAAAAAAACATCTCTTGAAATTGTGCAAAAATATACACTGAGTTAGTGTGTATTTCCTGATTTGAAAATATGAAATAGATATGATAGTTGCTACTCTGTACATTTGCCATAACTTTCCTAGTAGTGAGCAATAATAACTTCTTCTTCATCTGTTTGGTTTGTCATTTTCCGGTATTGTCGGTTGTTGGTTTAGGCACATTTCCTCTACCGCCCCATGGAGTAAAAGAGGACATTAATTTTTTTTTTTTTGTGTTTTTGCTCGAGCGTATTCGTACAGTGACGGTATGAATAGAAATACCGTTGCACTCTCACTGATAATCGTTGTATATTTTCAGATAAGACAACAATTTCTATTTTTTTCCCCATGTAGACTCACGTGGAGTTAAATTTTTTTAAAGACGGCAGTTCACATCCAAAATATTTTTAAAAAAATCTTTGGGAATGTAAAATTCTATGAAAAATAGAAAGAGGTGATGAATGTACCTTGCAGGCAGAAATGTGGCTAATTCAGCATTACTTGTGAATCCTTTCAGCGACCTGAGGTTCTTTCACTATAGTCATTGCTCTTGCCCTGTTGTTAGTGAAAATGAAATTGCTGTACAGTTCTCGTAAAGCTCCTAAAGCCCAAGCTTACAGGTCAGCCCAAGGCTGACTGGGTGGGTGGCTATTAAGGATGTCAATTAACAATTTTATGACATTTCGGTAGAGATTATGGACAAGACAGTAATTGCCGATATTACAAAGTTAGCCACATTTTGATTCAGTAAGAGAGCATACGGACGATTTAATATGATGTTATTTACACATTCAACACAATTAGTTACATTTCACTAAAGCAGGGGTGGGCAATTAATTCCACAAAGGGCTGCAGTGGGTGCGGGTTTTTGTTGCAATCCATTAAGAGCACACCTTTTCACCAATCTGCTGTTTTACAAGTGCAATCAGTCGATTGCAGTCAGGTGCTTCTCATTTCTGCTGAAACCGCATTGGTTAAACTGTCTGTGATGGGTGAGTTGGAACAAAGACCAGGATCCACTGCGGCCCTCGAGGACCGGTTTGCCCACCCCTGCACTAAAGCAATATAATATATACAAAGACATATAGATGTTTTTGACAATTTAATTAATTTCAGCGTTTGAATGAAAACTAGGCCTGCACAATACATCGTTTGAACATCGCCATCGCAATGTGTGCATTCAGTCAATCAGAGTCCAAGTCACCTGATTTTGATAATCTGCCGATACGGAGTCCTGATCTGATACCGAAAAGTTTTTTTTTTTTTTTTTTTGCTTCGACACTCACACTGCCGAGAACAGCCTCTCACTTACACAATGAATGAGTTACCACAGCGCATTTCAGACTGTGTACCAAGCCTAACGATGACTAAACCAGGAATGAATGTGCCTTTGATCGTAATTCTACCAATGCGTCTCTGGCCAGATCAAAGCTACAAATCGCAATGTCAATTTTTTTCCAATATCGTTCAGCCCTAATGAAAACCATTCATTTTAATAAAACGGCACATATAAAAGTTGATAATTTTGATCGATTTTATTGGATCGTTGCCTAACCAATCAATGAACAATCAACGATGCATAGACTTCATAATACACTGAAATGACACGGGGCGAAGGGCCGAGCCGTTGGGGGCCTATTTTCAAAAATTTCAAGTTCAAATATTTTCAAAACCAAAGCTGCTACCGACCTAAAACCAAAACAGGCACCTACCTTAGCCATATATGAGTCCCCATGAGCAGCGGCATCAAACATTTCAAAGTTGTTCCCTTATAAAATCCCTATCAATTATTTTTATATAGGTATAACAAATTTAAAATGGCTACAAAATTCTCAGATTTTACAGTAGATACACAAAAATCACCCAATTCAGAGATAATCACCTATATTTTCAGGATCAATAGCAATATTTAACATATCATATAGGTTTTTGCCCAAAATAGCGACTTACATTTTTTTCAACAGCTAATAAAATAACACAATTTTTACATCAGAAACTTAATACTTGAGGAAAACATGCAGAATCAATTATAAATAATTTATAAATAGATTATTAATAAATTCTATATGCAATCACAACTTATTATAGAATAGAAAAGCCCTTTATAGTCATTATACAGTTGTATAGTTAGTTATATAGTTGTAGTGAATGAGGCTAGTGGCCACCTGATGCAAACAGAGCTTTTCTAGTGAAAATTCTTGTGAATAAATGCTTAAATCCACGAATTCTTCATAGATATGGATGTAAAACAGTCTCGATTCTTGGTTAAAAGCAAAAAAACCTGCAGTTAGCGTTAATTTTACATAAATATGGTGAACTATGATGCCAATGCAGTAGCTGCTGATTTCTGCTGATTTTTTCTCAGAACGTTTAAAAATGCATGCATGGAACGAAAAATATAATATTTACCTTGAATCCTCGAACAAATCACTCCTGAGACAATCCTTCCTGTTTGTATGCGGTACAGCTTCCGTACTTCTTCAAAAGTCCAAGCTTAAATCCGCCTTTGACATGACCGTGTGCTCTCTTCGAATAACTATTACTAAATAAAGCTCAGCCCCCTATGGTAAGGCGTGACACAAAGAATGATGAAGTGTCAGGTCAATACAGTTTCGAAGTCTGTAAGCAATGTATTATTACACTCATAGTTGCTATACTAGTATGTGTTTCTGAAAAGCTTGACACCTTGTTTGTCACCCCTTTTCTTGTTTTATACCTATTTTAAACACATGCCAGTATTTAGTTTTAACCTGTCATGTTTAGAATAGAATAGAATAGAATAGAATAGAATAGAATAGAATAGAATAGAATAGAATAGAATAGAATAGAATAGAATAGAAAACCTTGATTGGCATTTTAGAGAGTAAAGCGAGATTTAAAGCGTCGCCATAAAATGCACCGCATAGGTGGAAGAGGAAGTTGAGCTGCTGTCTGTGGTTTTTTACTGTACAACAGAAAATGAAAATGGAAACCTTGTCAAATGGTATTGATAGAATCAATATACACCACGAAGGCAATCTGGGTGTTTGTAGTGATTTAGAGCAGCGCAGGACAATTATAAACTTTTTTTTTTTTTTTTATCTGTTGTTTCTGACACGCAATGATGTGTGTAGGTAAGGTTGCAGTGAAGAAAGAAGACCTACAGAAATATCACGGTAAAGACACCTGGTTCCAGCTCCAGCCTGTCAGCGCTGACTCAGAGGTGCAGGTCAGTACAGAGCGAGAAAATGCACAAACTCTAACTGTAACCTACACCTCTAAGGGAGGATTTTCAAGAAGTAAAAATAAAAATTGTAGATAAATTCACTGAACTCAATATTATCAATAATATTAGTATTATTAATACAGTTTCAAAAACCAAAGCACTGTCAGCCATAGAACTATGATGATGGGTGGGGGTTGATCGTGAATGGGGATAGATACATCAGATCAATGGGCATGTTTAAACAGTCAGAGCTGTTAACCAGCTCATTCTGATTTTAATCTGGATACCTACTTTACTGTACAATGTCAAACTGGCTGAGAGCAGTGACAATGCTCAGGCAGCACGGCGATCGCTGTGTTCTTTTCCATAGAACTGTCTCCATGCGTGATGGGAGTTTGCCACATTAGAAGTGAATGAGAGAAACTGCTTTGATTGGTGCTAAAGGAGGTCGACATTACATTTTATGATATAACGTCCTTTCTATTAATCATTGGTAGGCATTGACCTTGTACAAATGAGGTGAGGGACACAGAGTATAATAGACGACCAACTACGCCATGTTAAACAATATCCAGAGAGTGGATCCCCCAAACAATAGGTTAATGTGGGTATTATAGAAAAATTATAGATTTAAGAATTTAGCCATCTTAGCGTGGACATCGCCTCAATCCACCTTTGACCTCTCGTGACGTTTTTATACTTGTTTTACTTGCTGTTTGAACATTGTTAGCTGTCCTTTTCTCCTCTCACATTCAAAACAAAAAAATAGCTTGATGGTCGACATGTTTGACCTTTTTCCTTTTCCAAATCTACAGTGGGGAGAACAAGTATTTGATACACTGCCGATTTTGCTGGTTTTCCCACTTGCAAGCCATGTAGAGGTCTGTAATTTGTATCATAAGTTCTCTTCAACTGTGAGGGACGGAATCTAATATAAAAATCCAGAAAATCACATTGTATAATTTTTAAATAATAAATTTGTATTTAACTGCATCAAATAAGTATTTGATACATTACCAACTAGTAAATATTTCGGCTCTTAGTTCTTTTTTAAGAAACCCTCCTGTTCGCCACTCATTACTGGAAGTAACTGCACCTGTTTGAACTTGTTACCTGTATAAAAGACACCTGTTCACATGCTCAAACAAACAAACTCCAACCTCTCCACAATGGCCAAGACCAAAGAGCTGTGTAAGGACATCAGGGATAAAATAATAGACCTGCACAAGGCTGGGATGGGCTACAGGGAAATAAGCAAGCAGCTTGGTAAGAAGGTAACAACTGTTGGAGCGATTATTAGAAAATGGAAGACGTTCAAGTTGACGATCAATCTGCCTCGTTCTGGGGCTCCATGCAAGATCTCACCTCGTGGGGCATCATTGATCATGAGGAAGGTGAGGGATCAGCCCAGAACTACACGGCAGGACCTGGTCATTGACCTGAAGAGAGCTGGAACCACAGTCTTGAAGAAAACCATCGGAAACACATTACGCAGTCATGGATTAAAATCCTACAGCGCACGCAAGGTCCCGCTGCTGAAGCCAGTGCATGTCCAGACACGTCTGAAGTTTGCCACTGACCATCTGGATGATCCAGAGGAGCAATGGGAGAAGGTCATGTGGTCGGACGAGACCAAAATTTAACTTTTTGGTCTAAACTCGGCTCGTCGTGTTTGGAGGAAAAAGAAGGATGAGTACCACCCCAAGAACACCTTCCCAACCATGAAACATGGAGGAGGAAACATCACTTTTTCGGGCTGCTTCTCTGCCAAGGGTACAGGATGACTGCACCGTATTGAGGGGAGGATGGATGGGGCTATGCATCGCCAGATCTTGGCTGACAACCTCCTTCCTTCAGTGAGAGCCCTGAAGATGGGTCGTGGCTGGGTCTTCCAGCATGACAGTGACCCAAAGCACACAGCCAAGGCAACTAAAGAGTGGCTCCGTAAGAAGCATCTTAAGGTCCTGGAGTGGCCTAGCCAGTCACCAGATCTGAACCCGATAGAAAATCTATGGAGGGAGCTGAAAGTCCGTGTTGCCCAGCAGCAGTCCCGAAACCTGAAGGCTCTGGAGAAGATCTGCATGGAGGAGTGGGCCAAAATCCCTCCTGCAGTGTGTGCAAACCTTGTCAAGGACTACAGGAAACGTTTGGTATCTGCAATAGCAAACAAAGGTTTCTGTACCAAATATTAAGTTCGATTTTTGTGATGTATCAAATACTTATTTCATGCAATTAAATGCAAATTTATTATTTAAAAATCATACAACGTAATTTTCTGTTTTTTTGTATTAGATTCCGTCCCTCACAGTTGAAGAGAACTTATGATACAAATTACAGACCTCTACATGCTTTGCAAGTGGGAAAACCAGAAAAATCGGCAGTGTATCAAATACTTGTTCTCCCTACTGTACATACAAATGTTATTTTAGTTAAATTGAAAAGAAATATGTTTGATTGTCAGATTACACTGACACTCTACTGTTTTCCAAATCTTCATGTAGGTGAGTGAAGGACAATTACAGTAGATCAGTCTGCCTCTGTCAGATGTCAAGACTGAGGAAATGCTTCTTTGTGACACAGAGGCATGCCATCAGTGTAGCTGACGAAAACTTCCTGTTACTGTGACTCACTGTTGAGCAACAGCAACAGACAGACTGAGAAAGACTGACCTGGACTACCGGGTTCAACTTTACTATCTTTTCACTTATCAGTACGATTCACGCACTATGCCCTTCTTAAGGTGAGGGGTAAAAATGTTTCCCACAGTATATCTCAGGACAGTCAACAGTATTCTAGAAATGTTGGTGTCCTGGTTGTCTTTTCAGGATTTAGCTTCGTGTGGTTGTCCCTAAAGCTTTACTGTTCCGCTATTCACTATTCAGCTGTCTGGCTCACCCACACAGATGTATGCACAGTCAGGAGTACACCCACAGCCACACATACACACCCAAGTAGTTCCTCACAGATGCTCTCACACAGGATCCTAAACACTGTGAATGCAATGGTAACATCTGCAGACAGATGGGTGTGTGTCGCCCTGGAGCAGCACACTGAAACAGAGACACATTCATCCAACGAGGCGTTGAGCGGAAGGATGTGTTAGAGAATGAGAGTTAAAGAGAGTGTGATGGATCAAATGAAGTCAGAAGATAGTGTTTCTCTTCTCCTTTCAATAGAGGACACATTGTTGGCCCCGTGCTTCAGTGTTTCCCGTCCTTTGCTCAAATGGCTCAGATGGAGCGTAGTGCCTCTGAGTTTGCATACTGATGCTGTTAATTAAATAAGCTTTGCTAGATTGCTTTACCACATCACTGTAATCATGCCATTAATTGAATAACTTTAGAAAGAAGATAAATTCAGTGTGACTGTTTTCTCTTATTGGAGTTATACCACTGTTTAGTTCAATTAATCTACTGTATAAAGAAACACCGTATGTTATGTACAGGGGTGCACATAATTTTTTTGCCCAGGTTCTCAGAGGAGGACCTGGAGATGTGACTTGGTCCTCATTGAGCTTGAGAGCCGACCTGCCTGATGCGATAAATTTATGACAAGCTTTACTTAGAGCCACTTAACTTTAATTAATTATATTAACAAGTAATGCTTGATTAACATCAACTGGCACAACAAAATTGCCATTACTTTGAAGTGAAATGTAAAGAAATAAAAAGCACCAATTCAAAATAAAGGGCATTATGCGGCTCCCACATGAACTCCAAGCCTTTTTAAAAGTGGGATGTCCTCCTCATAAGACCTCATTGAACGTGCATGTTTAGCTTTGTAAAATGCGAGCAAAAACACGTTTGTCAGTGCATGTCGCTGTTCATTACCTTTATTCCGCGACTTAGGGCCAGTGGGCGAGTGGGGCCATGTCTGACATCGATAGTTTGCTTAATTGCCACATGCTCTCTGTTTTTTTCGTGCTTTTCAAAGTTTGGATGGCTGAAATTCTTTGACCCTACATAAAATGCGCTGCTCTTATCGGCGACATTGGGATTCTCACGGCACATTTTGTACCGCATTTCCGTGCGAGCATCATTTGCTTCTAGCCATGGTACTTCCTGTAGCCACTTTTCAGCAAAGTCCTTTTTTTCGGTAGCTCCGGTGACGTCTCTGTCGTCTGTCTTGTCTTTTGACGGGTGTGGGGGAACACGGAAGTAATTACTCAGTGTGGCCTGCCTCTTCGACATTTTGAGAAGTTATTTTCTCGTGTCCGCCTCAAATACAGTGGTCAGCCATCGGTACGCAAAAGCGTATGGAAGCCGTTGAGGGCCAGCGCTTTTGTCTACGTCCAGTACGCATGCGCGCATGCGGACCACTTATGTGCACCCCTGATTATGTACATATCTCTTATCAAACTCCATACGTACTATTCGCACGTGATGAATGAAAACCTGTGGATTCAAATAACAGACTTTAATTAACAGCATTGTACAGTACGTACCATTGTGAGATGTATTTTTGTTCTAAATAATTTCTAGACTGAATGTGTTCCATTAAAACTAATGTTGAATTATGTGTTTACAAGCAAGGGATAAGACAGTTCTTTGTGAATAATATAAAGTATGGTGTGATAGGTAATTCCATTAACTTATTGTATAGGAGATAAATGACATTGTTTTTCAGGAAAAAAAAAAATCTTAATTTACTGCCATTGACAACAAAACATGATCATTCACTCCTAGCTAAATAGAATAGATGTCTATCGCTGTCAATGGCACTGATGGACTTATTTTCCTATTTTGTTTTTCTTCTAAATGTAGATTAAAAATTACTTAATAGTTAGGTTAAATTCAAGGTGTATTGAAATATTCTTGAGATCATTTCAACAGTTCCTCTTTGACAATTGTAACTTTTGCTTAAACTAAAAAGATTTACCCTTGCATTTTCTGCAGGGAAAAGTGCACCTGGAGCTCCGTCTCAGTGAAGTCATTACAGACAATGGAGTCATCAACCACAAACTAGCCACGCGGTAAGGCTTTGTGCATCCTTTGAGTTAAGACATTGGCCAAACACAAATGCTCAAGTTGTATAGTCCTGTCCATCTAATCATGCATTTTACTTAAAGGAACAGTGCAGTGGGCGTCAAGATAAATAAATTGTTTGATTGGGCCAAAGAAAAAAATGTGGTTTACGAGTGCGTCAAATTTGAATTCTTGAAAATAAAAATTGCAAATTATATGTAATAAGACTTCAAAATGGGGAAAAATAAGGCCGGTCTGTCAGGTCACAGGCACCGTAGGGCTGTGCTTGTACTGTGCCCCACTCAAGTGCCAGATGTCTACTCGTTACCATAGGTTATTGCAGGGTTTCATCAGGCCCTTGGCAGTATTGTAGCCGGCTATACGCATCCACAGCCAGCCGCCATCAAAGGAAGGACCTCTCGGCTGCCGGGACCCCACTGTGTTGCCTGTGGATAGCCATCTGCTACGTCGTGCATTATTACACAAAGCCCACATCACATAAAACACATATGAACCTGACCGAAGACTTATTTTGATGCCTGGGGTTGTAATTTATTGAACTGGAGCTGACCACAATGCAATCCAACATCGGCCTCCCTCATTCGAGGAACTGCTGACTGTGGGGCCTGCCGGTAATCCTGCGTTGTCGCTCACTCCTGGCTATATGTCTCTCCCTACGTTATAAGACAAATACTGTATCTAAGTAAATAACAAAATATGTAAACAGGTGAGAGATTATGCAGCCTATTTAGGGCATTGGAGCTGTAACTTGTCGGCATAGCTTGATGGTGAAATAAATGAGGACGTTGCATTTGTGCCGAATAGCCACTATCACCAAGAAATTATGGTTCTAGGTGATGTCACCTGGGCCTCTTTTTAGGTCCTCCTTGAAAAGCCTGGCAACAGAGGAACAGTTTTGTTAATAATGGCGTTAGAATATCACGGGGTTACTAAAGGCGTTATTTTTTTCAGTAGTGCATAATCTAATTAATTACTTTTCTCATCTTGGCAACACCGCTACCGTTAGTGAGGCGGGAAAGGCGTGCATTACTATGTGTTACCATGTTGGTTGAATGACGCGAGAAAAGTCTGAGAGAGATGGACTCACAGTGACGATAGAGCAGAGCAGGAGTGGGGAGGAGGCAAGGGAGTTGACGTCGTTACAAACGCGATGCTAGGTGGCTCCATAATACCTGACTATAGCCGATAGCCTACAAACTACGCCCACATGATGCTACTGTAGATATCACATATACATAGAACTAGATGCAAATGATAGACACGGCAGCATTAGCAACATGTATAAAGAACTAGATGCGTTAGTAAACAGCCGCCATCTTAAAGCAGTAGACTTCTCAGGAAGGCTCTGTTGTAGAGAACCTTCCTAGCGAACTTAAGTAACTTTTTATCTAAAATGCTCCTAAAACGGCAAAATCTTGACTTAAATCTATCTTTAAATGATGAAATAGTTTTAAAACTTACACATGTCAAAAGTAGACAGAAGGGAACTAATGCAATAACGGGGGCAATTTTAACAACTTCACCGTATGATTCACAACATTAAATGACTTCCATACATAGCAAAGGTTACTATCTAGTTATCGCAATATCCGCAATATCCCTGTGTTTAGTTAAGTTTAGGGTAAAGAATTGGGCTAGGGCCAATTGTCCCAAAAACCCTTAAACTTCACATTGTGTGACCTTTTTTTTTTTTTTTTTTTTTTTTTTAATTTAATTTAATTTTATTTTATTATTTTTTTTGAGAAAAAAAAAAAAAAAAAAAGAAAATTATCATCAGTTACTTTGCCAAGTAACTATTTACTCTTACATTCAGGTAACTGAGTTACTAACGCAATTACTTTTTGGGACAAGTAATTTGTAACTGTAATTAATTACTTTTTTAAAGTAAGATTAACAACACTGTTTAGGAAACCATACAAAAATTTCTTGCAGTAACTCAGGGATTCAGCACTCAATTTTCTCAGCCTTTGCTCCTTTTCAGCACTTACAGAATTTTCAAATGTATTTCATTTAGAAAAAAATCATCAAAACCACTGCACAGTCCGATTAATTCAACAGATACTATTACTAATACTATTAGACCCAAATCTTGAACTCTTATTTTTTTTATTTTTCGTAACTGTTTAAACAGGGCAAACGTTTGTTCTCCATTGAGTAGCCTCCTTTTCTAGTTATACGTGTTAAGTAGTGGCCAAGTTAAATGTTTAGATGGAAGTGACTTGTAACAGAGTACAAACCTGCAGAATATGCATCCACATCCACAGTATTGCATTAATTCGTGGCAAGACTTGCTTCCAATTCCTGTCAGCTGCTGTCACCTGCGGTTTAGCCTGAAGACAACCAACCCCAACTTTGTTCAACACTGAATTAGCTAATGGGTGGATTGGTATAAAATGTAGTCCACTGATGCCGTCCCAGATAACAATGATTCTAGCTGACAATGTCTGATTCTTTTGCTTTTCATCTTGCTTCCTCAAATAAACATTCTTGTGGAAGTTTTGACCATCGCTAACTTCCCTTGTGTAAAGGCCTCATGTAGACAAAGCATGATTATCAATGTACATGCTGCTGTTGTTCATCATTCATGTTACACGATATATTATACTCACAAAATTGATAATTGGTCACCAAGAAAACACACTTGGTCTGGTAAGTGGTTCGAGCTGGTGATCAATGACTCATATCAACATTGGTGTGTGAATGTGTGCGTATATATGAGCTAATGTAAAGTGCTTTGGGAATGGTGAAAATGTGTAGATAAATGGGGTATATAAAATAAGTACTCTCCATTTACCATACTGTAACGTGCAGTATTTCAGCTTTCACGAGCTTCACCAAGATTGAAGAGGAGATTGTATTTTTTCCTGCATTTATATGTTTGTATATGGCAACAATACCTGATAAACAAAACTGAGTTTCATCCATTTGCAATTTTCCTGTACAATAAAAACACGTACAGCAGCACTTTCCTAATACTCACAGGGTGCTGTGCTGTCACACAAATTGTTCAATTCTCTATCTCACATTCTTTCTTGTTGTGGTTCAGTTGGTCAGGTGTGAATTTAAGTTTACAAACTCAACCTAGTTGTTTCAAGCCAGAGAACGGCTTATGCCTTGTACATATTCCCCACGTTGCTGCCTGAGGGAGCAAGAAACAATGTGAATGCAACCTGTGGTAGTTTGGAATGGTGAGTCTGTGTCTCTTTTTTCCCCAATCTGTTCTCCTCTCTTTGAAGTAAGAGAATGCTTGTGATGATCCATCTTGGCGTCACTCCCACACACTGTGACGAAGGTACTTAGAGCCAAGGTACAAACTCATCTTGCTCAGCCCTTTTAAGACAGACTTGGATGACCGACAGAGCTGAGTCCTCTTAATGTTTACATTCACTACTCATTCAAAGAAATCCCTGCAGAGTGATCTCTCGAAATTTGATCCCAGTCACATATTTAGTCTTTGTTCTAAGAGTGGTAAATATTTGTGTTCTCCTGTGTTCCCCTTCGCATGTTAGACTTGGAGAACCTGTCTTATATCCAATGCAAGCAATCTTTTTTTCACGCCGGACTTTTTTGACAACAATTATTGTGATGCAATTCATTCATTCATCTTCACCCACTTGTCAGAGGACAGACTACCATGGCTACTACCTTGGTGGTGGCAGCTTCAGCAAGGAAGCACAGGTATTCCTATGCCAGCCGTGGGACATAATCTCCCCATCTTGTCCTTGGTCCACCTCAGGGACTCTTCCCATTGGGCCATTGTTTCCTGTCTGCCAATCCAGAGGCACTGTTTCCCTGATGTCCTCGCGTTGTTGCAGAGGCGTGTCAACCTAGGCAACTTCACAACATCTAGAGCCTTTTGAAACTCTGGGCGTATGTCATCCACCCCCGGGGCCTTGCCGCCGTGGAGCTTTTTAACCACCTCACTGACTTCAACCTTACAGATAGGAGAGCCCGTTTCAGTGTCCCCATTCTCTTCTTCCTCTTGGAAACACACTCACATCCCGAGACAAAGTGAGCAATGCCCCATCTCCACTATACACAGTGTTGATGGTGCACTGCTTTTTCCTCCTGAGGCACCGGATGGTGGACAAGAATGTCTTTGAAGCCGTCTGGAAGTCGTTTTCCATGACCAAACTCCTCCCATAAGAGCCGTATGCTTCTTGGCCAGCCGGTACCCATCAGCTGCCTTTCGAGTCCCCGAGCCAGGTCAGACCGGCATGTTCCCCACCATCGGAGCCAACCCACTACCAGGTAGTGATAGATTGACAACTCCACTCTTCTTTTCTCCTGAGTGTCCAAGACATGCAGCCGCAAGTCAGATGACACGACTACAAAGTCGATCACCGAACGTTGGCCTAAGTGAAGTTCACGTATGGACACACCTCTGCTTGTTCATTATGGACAATCTGCGCAAATGCAGAAGTCCAACAATAAAACACCACTCTGGTTCACAGGTGGGGGTGTGGGGGGTTCCTCCCAATCATGTTGCTTCGTGTCTCACTTTTATTACCCACATGTGCAGCTAAATCCCCCAGAAAAATAAGGCAGTCCTCAGAAGAAACATTCCCTAGCACCCCCTCCTGGGACTCCAGCAGTTTAGGTTGTTTTTTAATGCCCACGGAAATACAATTTACATGACCCAGAATAAAGAATTGCTCTCTGCAGAATTCAGGATTGTTCTCTGCAGAATCAACACTTTTTCTTTCACTGATTTTTGGGGGGACTACTCAGTGGGTCAGGTGCACAAAGAGCTGGGTAGCCTCTGAATACGAGGACTTTGGCAGTCCATTTCCAGGCTACAGAGGCTGGCCCCAAGGATGTGTAATGTCACCATTTTGAGAGAGAGAGAGTGTGTGTGGTTGAGAAATGCCAAATCGATTTAGCCAGGCTCACCTTGATGCACAGCTTAGGCTTTGGTTTCATTGCTCTTGGGAGGGGATATTTGAGTAGAGTTTCAAGTCAATCAAAACATGAAATTACTTTGTGGTTTCTCACATAAATTTAGCACGGTTAAGCACCATAGTGGCCATTTGGCAACCACTAATGTTGGACCCTGTCTGTTTACTGGAGTTCACCACAGGAGACAAGAGGGAAGCATTGATTTGCCATGCAGTGAGGGCTCAGGTGCTCACTTACAGACTGGGTGAGAAGCTCATCCTGGAGGGGCTCAGAGCAGAGCTGCTGCTCCTCTGCATCAAGAGGGGCCTAATGAGGTGGCCTGGGTATCTGGTTAGGCACCTTCTTGACTCTTTCCTGGTGAAGTGTCTTGGGCATGTCCAATTGGGATAAGGCCGTGGGGCAGACCCAGGGGATATAGGAGAGACTGCGTTGCCAGGGCGGCACAGGAAGGCATTGGCACCCCCAAGAAGAGCTGGATGAAGTGGCTGGGGAGCAAGTACACCAACTACTTTTGGCACAAAATCCGAGAAAAACACAATAAATTGAAGTGCATAATTTACCATGCCGCAAAATCTGGCTTTTAAAATTTGTATTTCTTAACTCATTTGCTGCCATTGACAGTTATATACAGTATATTTTTACCTTGGAGGTTCTGGCAATGAATGTTCAATGGTTATCATTGACAACAATAGACATCCAATCCCTTTTTGTTGGCCGCCAGTGATTTTTCATTAAGCACTTAATCAATAAAGTTCCCTTTCATTCAGAATTTCAAAGGGAATGTTTCCCATTTCTGATTTTTGTTGTTGTGAAATATTTTCTAGTCCATAGATCCATAGATCAGCTTCAGTTGTATCTGATCCTTTATCTGCCTCACTACTTCCTTGGGCTTTATTTTTTGAATCATGTTGGAGTGGGTTGTAATTCATTATCCTGATGTTGGAGTGGAATTTTTCTAGACAGGAAAACAAGCGCATTAACATAAAAAAAGAGTAGCAAGGACTGAAACAAATATGTCTGCCATGCTTTCTAAGCGGCATGTCAGAGCTCAGTGCAGCATTGAGACTAAGAGGGGGCCAGATAGTAGGCCAAGCAGGAGTTACATAAACAAGCTTATTTGACAGGAAGTGCGTTGGCATTAGAGATGCTTAACCCAGCCCTTATTCTTTATTAGGAATCCCTGACAGTGCGTGTGTGAGAGTGCGCGCGCACATGTGTTTGTGTGTCTCTGGGCTTGTTGAGTGATGTGCTGGGATTTGCTCTCTAATTTATAGGACCGTGTGACTAGTAGTGCATCACCGTGACACACAGGAAGTGATTCGTCCTGCCGGGTGTCTCGTCCTGAGTGGGTGCTAATCCCGTTACAGCATGATGTCATCTGGGAGCTGGACAGCTTAGTTAGGTCATTCATACTCACATAGGAAAATAAACACAGAAGACCACTACTATATATATATATATATATATATATATATATATATATATATATATATATATATATATATATATTAGGGCTGTCAAACGATTAACATTTTCAATCGAGTTAATTACAGCTTAAAAATTAATTAATCGTAATTAATCGCAATTAGTCGCAATTCAAACCATCTATAAAATATGCCATATTTTTCTGTAAATTATATATATATTCTGTAAAATAAATTGTTGGAATGGAAACATAAGACACAAGATGGATATATACATTCAACATACGGTACATATGGACTGTAGTGGGCATTTCACTCTACTGTCATTTAAATCTGTCTATGCTGTCCTCACTCCGAAGCGTCTACTTTTTCCAAAGCTAGACAGCTAGTGAACGACACCTTAGTAATCAGACTTCTTCCTTTTTCATCTGATTTATTAATAAAATGGCCTCAAACCATTGCCCTCTTTAGACCGTCGTAAAACTACAAAAAAAAGTAGACAAGCATTGCAGTAGCAACAACGTTAGCTTAGCACGCTATACAGGTTCACTAAACATAAACAAAAAGTGTCTCATACAAAAAATATAACATTTCGCTTACTAACATAATATGTACATTCTTTACAACAACCATACTTACGGACAAATCTTGTCCAAGGATCATATAAGCACAACATTACAACGTAGGCGTCAGCCCGAGACGTCGTGCAGCCATATTGAACTGGCAAGAATACAATAAACCATGTCGCAAAGCAACCACAAGAGTTCGCTGTTAGACAGCACAAAAAGCCTTGCTGTAAAACTTACCAATTTATGTGCAAAAATAGACAACACACCATTTTTTGGAGGGATCAACTGAGCTAACGGTTAAAGTCAGGTAGCAATTGCTAGCTGGGATAAAAATAGCATACTACCATTTTCAATGTTGGATTACACACAGTTAATTGTAAACCATTACCAGTGAACATACACTCCCACAAATGATATATTTTTAAATTGGCCAAAATAAAGAAAAAAAATAAAAAGTACAAATAGTTCCAAAACTGAAAAAGCATCTCTTGAAATTGTGGAAAAAAATGAATACTCACTCAGTGTTCAATCACTTCAGCCTCGGGCTGAAGCGAAAACATTTCCTGATTTGAAAATATAAAACAAATGCACTTTGTAAAAAAGTGTTAGTAATACTGCATTTGCTAGTTCTCACGCTGTACATTTACCATAACTTTCCTAATAGTGATCAATGATAACTTCATTGTTGGTTGTGCTTGTCTTGTTTTTCCCGTAATGTCGGTTGTTGATTTAGGCGCATAACTTCTACTGCACTGCTCCTTGGGGTATGTGTTGTTTTTCGCCAGTCTTTTTTGAAAACACTGATGGTAAAATACTGACAAGCATGCATCAAAAGTGTTGCCAGTCGTCTGTCAGTCGTTTAAATAAGTATCTCGGAAGATGCTTTCACGTTACATAGTTTTTCTATTTTGTGTGGGGACCATCACACTGATTAAAATTAGTGCTGTCAAACGATTAAAAAATTTAATCTAGTTAATCATATGTCAATTGTGTGATTAATCATGATTAATCACATTTCCCTCAGAATGAATAAAGTTGCTCTTCAGGAAAAAAAAATCTAGGAAAATACTATAATTGACTTAAAAATTGTTTTAAGATGAAATGTATGATGTGTGAATGAATTAATAATTAACCAAATAGAGTTTTAAAATTTTATTTAACAACTCAGCTCGTATAAAATAAAAAATCAAATAAATTGTCTGTATTATACAGCAAAGAGTTTTAACAGATTAAAGAGCCTCAGACTAACAATGTGGCTCAAGTACCGTTTGGCATATTACCCAAAATTGACTCCCACTTTAAAAAGCAGACAAGCACAATACAGTAACAATAGCTAGTATTTCAAAAAATGTGTAAACAACTTGTCTGTTAAATTCAACATTTGAAAACAAATAAATGCAGCACTTGCAGTTTTACACTATATGGCCTGAAAGCTGTGTGATAATTTTTTTTTTTTTTTTTTAAACAATTTTCACACACTTAACTGAAAAACATTACACTAACCTGTGTGCAAAGGTGTTTAGAAACACTAAGTTAGCCATACTCTTATTATTATTTTTTTTTAAACCAACTTCTCAGGCAAACTAGCTTGTTGACATTTTCAGATAGAGCAGATCTTTTCTTTCTTTTCTTTTGAACAATGTACCCTGTCAAAGAAAATAGTCTCTCGCAAGGAGGCAGGTGTGACCAGATACTTTTTTTGCAAGGTGGGCCAGCTTACTGTGGGCACTATTGTGCGCAGACCACCACTGTAGTGGACATGAGTCCATGGTGGCACTGCCTTGTACCTGTCTAGTGGTTTGTCATTGGTTGTTGCTGTTTGTTGTCATTGGATTTTCAAGGCCCTCGTCTTCGACTATGTTAATGGGTCTACACTTTACAGTCTCTGGCTACCCATGTAGCGATAGCAGTAGTCAACCTACTTGGTTTCTTTTTGTTGGCAAGTCCGAGTCCGCACTCTGCCAGTGAAGCTTGATGACTGTGGCTTGTTCCTGCAGTGTTAGCGTCATTGCTAACACTAGCGAAGATGTGCCTTGCCCGAAGGTGGTACTTTAGGCTGGTTGAGCTTCGATCCGAAGGACAGTTCATCACAGCAGTATGTGCACACAACTTTGGTTTTATCCAGGTTTCCATTAGGCAGCTTTTTAAAACGGAATTTGGCCATCATCCTCACTCATCATGGCTGGCTGCATTATGTCCTGCATTGCCGCGCGGAGAATGTAAACATCAACGTGTGGGACTACGGGAGGCAGTTGTGGCCAAACTTAGTGTGAGCGGTAAATTGCGTTGTTATTTTTTTTAATGCGTTAATATTTCCAGATTAATCATGGTCGTTAACGCGTTATTTTTGACAGGCCTAATTAAAATATAACTTTTGTCAAGGGAACAGCTGATATATAATACATGGTGAAACATCGTTTTCTTTTATGTTGACAATGACGTAAAGTATTTCATTTTCTTTTTGCATGTTATGTATGTACAGTATATCACTATCTTTGATGAGTTAAAAAAAAAAATCTCAAGCATGGATGGATGATGATATTGAAATAACATCTAAAATTTCACAATATAAACATATTTTTACTCTGTGGTCATTGTTAATTATCATTGAGGTTTTTAGAATAAATACCAACCTCTTCTCAGCAAGGTTGAACCCTTCTGAGAGTTAGTGAGCCAGGGGGGTTACTAAATATTTTCTCCGCTCATTTGTCATCAATTTATCAGCAACTTCTACTTGCTGCACACACGTCATCCCACAGGAGTCTTGTTTCACACTAAATCTTACGATCACTAACATTTCCTGAGAAAAATAAATAAAGTAGGCCTTTTTTGAAGAGCTCACGTTTATGCCCTGCTCTCCTTTTCTGCTTAAACACTAGTCGGCGCCTGATACTTGCTGGAAGCTGTGGTTGCATTCAAGAGGCGAGATGAGTGGAAGCTAAAAGCTTTTCGGAGCTGCTTGTCTGGGTGTCATTTTTCAGTCTTGACAGCACTTGTCTCTCATTTGTCCACTAATTAAATGCTAAATGAAAATTTAACAAAGCCTCATTAGTCCCAAGAGAATATCGGATATATCAGCATTCCGACTGCCCTATGGCTTTTAAAAGGGGTGCTTTTAAGTTACTTTATTTGTTTTGTTGATCTGCTTTATACTGTATTGTGATTTCTTTTGTTAATTGCAATTGCATTTTGGCAAAGGCATGCAATACAATCAGCACCTAGTAAATATCTGACAGGTTGTATTGTGGGTGGGTTCTGTACGAATATATTTACTGTATTTTTCGGACTATAAACCGCTACTTTTTTCTCATCGTTTACTCTGCGGCTTTTATAAGGAAGCAGCTTATTCATGGATTTTTTTTTGGGGGGGGGGCAAACGTGCTTCATGTTTTCCTGTGGGAAAAAAAAAAAAAAAAAAAAGGGGATCAATCGACATATTTGAAAAGAATGGCTTTCCAAATTTTGCCATGACATAGCTCTCAGCTGCTACACTAGCACCAATAAAGCTTGCCAGAAGCACGTCAGACTTTCTCAAAAACCCAGGATTTTATAGGTGAATATGGCTCCATCTGATACTACAGTATATGCTGCTTCAAAAGAACAATTCTAAATGGATGGGCATCCATTATTTGCTACGACAAGAGAACGCGATGCTAGTATTGATGCACGGTTTTCAACTGGCATTCGGAGGACTTTATTGCCACAGTATGCTACAACAAAGCTGCTATATAAGGGCTAGCGCTAGATGTTAACTGTTTTTAAGAGGATTTCATCCACTTCAAGTTTAGAAGGCAAGTTAAAGTGGATTATGTATCTTTGCAAATTATTTTAAAGTTAGTTTGTTTTTAAGCATTCAAAAACACAAGTTGGTGATGTTGATGTGTGTTTATCTGGTTAATTAATATATTTTTAATCAATCAAATATTTCTGTGTATCATCCAGGTAAATATCCAATGTTAAGATATGGAGACCTGTGGCTTATAGTCAAGTTTATAGCATATTTCTGGATGTATTTTAAAATCTTGTGAAATTTAGCCGGTGCGGCTTATAACCAGGTGTGCTTTTATAGTCCAGAAATTATGGTCTTGGTTTTTAAAAATGCACTTTCTGGTTTTCATCCCAACAGAGTGCTGGAGTGCCAAGGTCTTCCAATCGTCAATGGCCAATGTGACCCCTATGCTGCTGTCTCATTACTTGGCCCTTCCAGGTTAGAAAAACTAAGTACACACAGTTGTCACCGGTATGATTTATGAACATATGAAACACAATTGAATGCAGTAGAAACGCAATGCAGTTCTGGATCGAATCAGATCCACCAACAAAGTAGACATCCAGGTTTTTCCAAAACAGCAACATAACATTTGAATGATAGGAGTAATATCTGTAAATCACTCTGATTTAAAAAACTCGTTTCTTCTCTATTTCTGCTTTCTTCAGGTCAGAAGCAAAGAAAACCAAGGTGAAGAGGAAAACCAACAACCCGCAGTTTGATGAGACTTTCTATTTTGAGGTAAAGTGTGTTAGCTCTGTATGTCAATACTTAAGTGGTGTGATTGTGTACAAAGGCAATTCCATACCTTGGATGAGGCATTCACAGGTTCAGCACAAGAGTCGCTTATCTCATTATGCTGCATATTTATTCAGTTGATTGTAGATAGATAGATACTTTTCCAAACCAAGCAGAGAAGTCCAGTTGTGATTCAGTTCCCAGACATACAGACAGATAGATCTATTTGTACTCTATATTTGTATTTTAGTTAGTGTCCTAATCGTGTTTCTGTGTGTATAGATGCTCAGAGTTTCTTCTTGGATCATATTTTACTGTAATCTATTTGTAATAGAATTTATAAAGTTAAAAAAAAAAATTAAATGTATGTATGTGTATTGCATGTTGTTCATAACCAGGGGTCCCCATCTGCCGGGCCGCGGACCGATACCGGTCCGTGGCGCATTTGTGACCGGGCCGCACAGAAATAATAATTTAATAACGACCGCATTCTGGCCGAATTAACCCTGTGCCCCTGCTTAACACACCATTATCTCTGTCTGCTCTAGATATAATACTACGGGATAGATTACAATGTTGTCATAGAAGTCCATTGATTGGACTGCTAGAAGTACATCTTGTTTGTGTATATAATATATCTATGTGCGCTTGTCCTCGATAATAACGTATTACTAGGCCGCGGGCGCAGCACATTTGTTCCCGGAAATAATTAGCCCCCACACGAGCAAAGATAACTGGAAAACAGACGTCTTTTGAGATATTTTTACGGCAAAAAGGATATTTTTACGGTGAAAAGGGCACCTGATGAGCCTACAACCTCGAAGACCCACGAACTGCGAAGGAGTGGATTCGTGACCCGTTTGTGAATAAACAGAGAGATCACAAATGACGGCGACCTTATTAAACGTACATTCGAGACAACAACTCTACCGAGGTTCTGGATTAAAGTCATTCTGGAATATCCTGACATCGCGACAAGAGCATTGAAAACCCTGCTACAATTTCCAACATCGTGTCTTTGTGAAGCGGGCTTCTTAATTAATGTTTAACGACAAGGCGAAGTCGTTAATGGTGAGCGCGGTGTGCAGCTGGTGTGTGCAGCTTACATGGCAGGATGAATCTAAGGAGAACTTTTCTACAAGTCCTTCCATGATCAAACGTAAGTTAATATTCCTTTCTTTCAAGAAAATTTGTAGTGTTTACTTTGGAATCGCTGCATTTGCGCATTTTGCGGCTATGTTTAACGTTACGCTACGCGCATGCGCAGAACCGCATCGTTGCAATTTTTGATGGGTTGTTAAATTTGTCAGAACACCAGTCCGAGAAAAAAAAAGACCCAAATAACACCGGTCCGTGGTGCAAAAAAGGTTGGGGACCCCTGTTGTATACAATCCTAATAATACATGGACAAGGTCCACCAGAAAAAGCTTGAATTGTTCCCTACGAGCATTTTAAAATGCAATAGTAGTCAATAGCCCTGTTGACCCCATCCCCATGTGCAGCTCCTCCCTTTCTTCCCGTCTTCTTCAGGCCAGCAGGACAATAGTGTGATTGATTTCAGACACACACTAAACACTAGCCACGTGTACATGCTGACTTTTATTCATACCGATTCAAATCATTCCGAATGGAAATTTCACATCAGCTGTTTACATGTCACTTCATCTATTCCGATCCAGCGTTTACATGTGTCTGCCTTTATTCCGAAAGGACGTTTGACAACTGCCGTCTGACATGCGCAGATTAATCAAAACAAAGCGTCATGTTGCAAAACATGGAGATCGATCGTCAGATCAGCTGCTGTTCTAACTTTTCGAGTGGAAACGAAACTTCAGAATGACACGCCGTTCATTTAAAAAGTTGTGTGGGTGCGCTGTGCGTGTGCTTGGAAGCCATGTTGCATGTGACGTTACTTACGTCACCAAGTGACGTCACCACGTCAGTACGGAGCATGTGCAGAAAGAACGCAACCAGACACCATTCCGCCTCCCTGTTTACATGATATAGTTTTACTTCTAATCGGTTTGGGAAAAGGAATATTCCACCCCTGTGAATCGGAATGAAATTCCATTCGGTTTGGGCCTGTTCATTCCGAATGAGGTGTTTATATGGAACACATTTATTCGGTTAGAACAAATATTCCGATTGTAATTGGAATATTTGGCTCCATGTAAACGTGGCAAATGACGCATAAATATCTGGATTATTGAACCTTGCACACTACATATGTCCTGTTTTATTACGTAAACATCACATAGTCAGACAAGTTTATGTGAAAGAAGCTGAAAGACGAATGCGGCGAGTCAAAAAGTATATTTTGACCAAGCCCTGAGCCATGAGTGATCTCTGACCTTACAAACAGACAACACCATAAGAGCAATGAAAGAGGAAATTACCTCAAAAGGAAAGTTGTCTTTGAGCATGGACAGCAAAAGGGTGAAGGCCACAGGGAACAGTGACAAGAGATAATGAGACAAAAGAAAGTTACCGAAATGCTAAGATGAAGAAATATGACAAAGTGCATGGATTATATGGCTTACAGTTTAAATAAGAGGTTTTTGTGTGGTAATTTTAGGCAAATTTATGCACTTTAAATCTTTTCTGTTAGTGATTCTTGTAAATTGTTTGTTTATTCTTCTCTTTAATTGCTTGTGGGATACAATATTAGGCAGCGGTGTACAGATGACAGTAAAATCGGATAAAATTATACTATTTGTAATAGTGGGGGTGGAGGGGACTAACAAAATGTTTTGATTGTGGGACCAGAAAATAATTGCGATGTGCTGTATAAAATAGTTCCTTTCCTTTTAGGTTACACGGCCTTTGAGCTACACAAAGCGACAGTTTGATGTCGAAGAGGAAGATGTGGACAAACTGGCTCTGAGGTAAGAGAAGGCGACCTTGCTCAGTGACGCTACAATCAACTGAGTCAGTGTCTTTGAACCGTGGCCTCTGGTTCACTCACAGGGTAGACCTGTGGAATGCTAGCAACTTGAAATTTGGTGATGAGTTCCTGGGAGGAGTGAGAGTTCCCCTAAGAGTTCTGGGTCAGTCTGGAGTACATGATGCATGGTAGGTGTTTGACATGTCCCACACCAGTTAGGTTACACTTGCTTTGCTTTGATGGAGAAATCTTGTTAACTTAAACAGTCTCTTTAAACTGCCTGTGACACCATAAAAATCTTAAATAGAATTATTATGTGAATTAAAATAACATTTTGAGACTATTTGACTATATACAACAATATAGCAAAGCGCAGATAACGAGAAATGAGTCTTTTAATCTGCCAGTTTAGACTCGCCTGTCATAATAGCGCTCTAGCGCCTCCATCTGGGTGATGACGTCGGCAGAGTAACGATTTACACTGATTTAGAATCCAGCCCATTGAAGGGGAAGATTCAGAACGAGGAAAATGCGATAGAGAGCAGCAAAATGTCATGATTGTTTTAATCTCTCTACTCCATTATTTTTACAGGATATTCTTTTTACCAAAGTTTTTTTCCCCAATTGCTAAATAAATTGTATGGTTATGACAAACAACAGTCTTGTGCTAAATGGAATATGAAATATTAAAAATGCATTTTTTTCTCAGTACTAGAGGGCTAAATTACTGCATAATGGTCAAAACAGCAGACTTCTTAAACCTCCCAAACTGTATTTTATGCCACCGGAGTTAGTTCAGCTTTTGTCATTTCCCTTCGAGACGGAGGAAAGAGCGTAAACAAAGCAGGAGGTGTGAGAGCTAAGCGACATGCTAACTCGAACCGAGCGGCTCTTCGAAGTCTCTTTCTCATTTTTCGAAAACGAAAAATCACACACTATCTACCCATCTACCCTGACTCTGTCACTCACGGCGGCGGGATGATTGCCTCACCGATCGGCCAGCCGCGAGCAAGTTTTTGGCATTCTCGGTGGACAAACCGGCCGACGTTGGAGGGCGTGGCTGCCCGAGGCCAAGCCGAGTATAGCGCTTTATATGCAGGCACGCACGTCTACACAATCGAGAACTGGAGACAAGAGCGGGGGGCTGCCCGGGCCCAAGCCGTGGATAGTGTGCCTTTATCGGCTGGCGACCATACTGTGCGACAAGCCGCTGGTCGTCGGCCGAGTGGCCTTCTCGGTGGAGCATTGTCATCCACAAAATGTAAGCCACCTCCTTATTAAAACACATGATCCCAGTATTAGACATAATATAAAACCAGTAGTTTACTCATTTCGTCATCCGTCAAATGGTCTCTAGATTGTCGGACTTCTTTTGCCCATTCTTGGCGGTGAACATGTGCTCTTGGAAATCCAAAAGCCTCACACCACTCTATATGGCGTAGTAACAAAAGCCTGCAGCACATTGGGGTGGCGTGAAGCAAAAAATAAACAAATTAATCCGCAAAATCGGCTGAATCTGCGGTCCTTCTGCATACGATAGTAATGGCTGTATTGTGAAAATGGTTAGTCCGCTGACGTCGCATTTGCCTATTTCCTCAATCTGAGACCGTGGCCGGAAATCTCTCATTTGCGTAGTGCAGGATTTAAAAAATTGAATAAATATATCGATCGCTTCCACACACATCCAAGCGGTCCATTTCATTCAGGAGTAAAATACCGCGTGTAATATGAAATAAACATGCTTTTTTGTGCCACTAGCACTTTAACAGCAGTTGCAAAAATGAGCTCACTGAATGCGGAGTAAGACTGGTGTTATGTCCCACTACAGTATTAGTGACCTGCCCAATCTAATTCGATCCAATGCAATACTGAAATGTTTCTTTTACTATAAGTTGGTTATCTTTTTAAGCTTACACTAGAGGAGCAAATAATACACATTTAAGATCTTGAAGCTAATCAGCATGTTTTTAAAACATAAATCAATATGTCATTTGTTACTGACACGGAGTCCCTCCTCAGGTACTATCTCCAGCCTAGGGAAAATGGAGGGAAGTCTGTCAAGGTGGAAGAGCTGGGATCTCTGCGCCTGAACATTGTTTACACTGAGGACCACGTCTTCCCTTCAGAGCACTACACCCCCCTCAGAGATTTGTTGCTGTACTCTGCCAACATACAGGTGTGTGCAGATTCACGGGTCATGTGTTGCTGAGCCACATTTATATTGTTTTGTCCTTGGGCAGCCTGTGTCGGCATCCACGGCAAACATTCTGGGGGAGGTGTGTCGAGAGAAGCAAGAAGCCGCTATACCGCTTGTTCGTCTCTTCCTCCACTATGGCAAGATTGTGCCTTTTATCAGTGCCATTGCTCACGCTGAAGTTAACCGTACGCAGTGAGTGTCTAAAAATAATGCAGTTTTCTTTTGTGCAGGGGGAGGGTCTGTAATCACTTGAAAGGACGTGTTTTTAATGTGTAAATTGCCTGCAGAAAATAATATTTCAACAGTACTTGAGTCTCAGCCAAACCTAGTTAGTTCAATTAGTTATGCTGGGAGGTACCATTTAATGAAGAGCAAAACTGTTGTTGATGCTTGTTTTTCACAAGATGTGAATAATTAATTCAATTAGGTCAAAGAAATGAGATCATCAGGATTTACAGGCCTAGAAAATGTATTTAACCATCACTCGGTATATGTTGTTATAAAAGCTAACTTCTATTAATATCTTCAGTCATGACCAATTTCTTTTGATATTGCTTTTTTCATGGTTAACACGTACTGTATCTGTTTCCAAATGCTTTAGAATAAATCAATTACTGGTAATTCAAATCCCTCAGTATTTAAAAGTATTAAAGCATTAATACAAACTCAAATTCAAATATAACAAGCTTCTTTCAGTTGTAAACTAATATTTCGTGTTCAAATTAGTTTTATTAATTCATATTTATATTTTATTTAGACACTAGTTACAACTACGTAGCGGTGTAATTAAATTGCGCAGCACTGACATGGATTAGCATTAACGGTCTGTTGTGTGTGTGAAAAGACGAGCAGTAAAGCTGGCCGTTGATTAGGGTAACCATATTTTGATTTCCAAACAAGAGGACACTCGGCCCTGCCTCGAGATACTTAAATTTTACTTGAAGTTCACTCAAAGATGCCTTATCACTTTAAAATATGTAAAGTGTGCCTCCTCCGTCTGGATAGAAAAATTCAGTTTTATTAAAAAAAAAAAAGAAAAAGAAAGAAAATAATTAAAAAATTATAATAATTCGCAGAGGTTACCTCACAGGCTTTGTTATTCCTAAAATAATAAAGCACAAAAACACTGGAATTAAATAGTGATTTAAAAAAAAAAAAGACCTCTTCTGTATTGACAAATCCTTGAATCCTTAAACAAAATAATAGCTGTCTTTTCAATTCTTACTATACAAATAAATAATCTGAAACAATGTTCTAAATAATACCTTTTCTGTAGAAAATCCAGCTTTAACAAAAGGCTCATTTCTCTTTCCAGTGAAATAATGTAAATCAAACCTCAAGACTATCACCACAATTGTCGTTGACAAATTGTTATTCCCACTATTATTATTCTCAATCAATGTTCTCGATTGCATGCAAACGATAACCGAAATAAAAAGACAAACAATTCAACCCGCATGTTTCCAAAGGTAGAACTTCAAAACTACATACTGTATCCTATAATGCCTAGCGCGGCTTACCTCACCGACAGCTAGCACCAGTAGCCGAGGCAAAAATCAAACATTGCTATAAAAATTTCCAATCATCAGCAGCGTAACAATGTGACACCAAACGGGATTTTACAGATCACACACAAAGCTCCGACAGAAGTCAACAGTTGCCGAAAGGGAAGTTTAGCAAGTGTACATACCGATAGCCTGTGAGCTCCTGTCATCACGACTCACGAAGGTTTGTTTGTGAATGACAATCCACAGTTGACGCCGAGATAAAGCCAGTCTGTGACTGTGCACACATGCGCAAATTTGTATCCACAGTAGAATAAAGGTATTTTTGACTTAATTACACTTTTAGTTACATGACCATTTAATTTAAAACATATTGAACGCAAGTTTAACAACTAGGCAGGCTCTTTGGTAACACGTCACAGGCCTGACAGTACCGTAGTATTCTGTGCAAATTGTCATAAAAAAAAAACAGACAATTTTATGAATTTATGAAACCCTGCCGGACGCCCTGGACAGGATGTAAAAAGTGGACATGTCCGGGCAAAGGAGGACGTTTGGTCACCCTATCGTTAATCTCTGTTGGTGTACTTTTCCTTTGGCTAATTTGCTTTCTAACGCAGGGATCCAAACACCATTTTCCGGGGAAACTCGCTTACCTCAAAATGCATCGACGAAACCATGAAACTGGCAGGGATGCATTATCTGCAAGTCACTCTCAAACCAATCATAGATGAGGTTGGATGTCAAATCCTCTACTATATCTATACAAGTATTCTTAATTGACTCCCTTGACAGATCTGCGCAGAACACAAGCCCTGTGAAATTGACCCAGTTAAGCTCAAGGAATCGGAAAACCTGGAGACAAATCGAGTAAGGAAAAAAAAAACTTGTGGCCGTGTTGGCATTTGACAGTTTGTGTAACATAATGACATATCTGATTTGCCTTGCCTCTGCAGGAAAACCTTCGTCACTATGTCGACCGTATCTTTAATGTAATCACCACCTCTGGCGTTCGCTGTCCCACTGTCATGTGTGACATTTTCTTTTCACTGAGAGAGTCTGCTGCCACGCGTTTCCAAGGTAACTGACCTCCTGTATGATTAAAAAGCAAGACAGGAAAAGGCAATAAACAGCATGGTGTATTCAAGGACACTTGATGCAGTTCACTCAGAATTACAGGGGATTTTTATGTGAGGCTATCAGGCTATTGTATACTGTACCTTGTGTTCCATTCTCTGCTGCCTCCATGTGGCTGTAGAAGGCTTCTGCAGTCACACTCAACATTATGCCCAACTGAAGCTTCAGCAATTAACACAATTGTTTTTTTTTACAATTAATATCTCTTTGTAAATGCTACATTGGTCAAACTTCACCTCTTGTACATGTCACACGCAGGTGTACCTTATATTGTAATAAATAAATCAACACTGTGGAATGTCTCATGTCACTCAGACAACAGTACTTCATTGACAATTTTCCCACCTTTTTTTTCTTCATTCCTTCAGTGGATCAAGATGTCCGATACACAGCAGTGAGCAGTTTCATCTTCTTGCGTTTTTTTGCTCCGGCCATCCTATCGCCCAATCTCTTTCACTTACGGCCGCACCATCCGGTGGGTTGGAATTACTTCCTATATAAAATTTAGCATGCTAGGTGTGTAGTTTTCTATGTTAATTGTTCCTATTTCACTGTGCAGGACCCCGCCACCTCAAGAACACTTACACTTATCTCCAAGACTATCCAGACATTAGGAAGTCTCGCCAAGTCAAAATCTGTGAGTACCTTTCACAAAAATGTTGTTTATAGTCGCCGATAGTTAAATCGCCACACTTTATTTCTCCCCGATTCTTTTAAGGCCAATTTCAAAGAGTCCTACATGGCAGCATTTTACGACTACTTCAATGAGCAGAAGTATGCAGATGCTGTCAAGAATGTGAGTCTTTTTAATCGCATCTTATTTTTATTTGACTCCCATTAAACCCTACTGTTTTTCAACATCAAATGCAATATCATATATATTTGATTGTGGGAATAAAATGCAAAGAATTATGGATATTTGGCCTGTAACACTACCCATTTTTGCAGGAGTGTGTAGATGGGTTTTTTTGTCCTCTCCTTTCTAACTTCTGATTGAGTGTTATGATTTGGCCCTTGGTTTCTAAAGACTTGTCCTCATACTGTAAAATTGTAGTATTTAGCATATACTGTAAACAAACTTCCATGACGATAAGTATCAGTTGGTGACAAAGTTGTTATCATTCTCCAGTTTCTGGACCTCATATCCACTTCAGGGAAGTGGGATCAAAAGAGTATTGAAACACCTATCATGCTCAAAGAGGGGTAAGCAACATTTCTATTTGTGATGTGATAACGTGCAATGTTTCTTACTGTCTACAACTTTACTTCTGTTTTATCACTTACAGTTGAGCGTTCCCTTTCTAAAGAGGTCCGATATTTGACTATGGGATCAGTGCCCAGCTAAAATGATTATTTCTAAGATTACGTCACATTACATTTTTAACATTACAGGAGTCCTTTTGTACCTTCTGTACACTGTTACTCTATAAAGTTGTTTTAATTAGGCTTAAAACTAAGGATCCAACAATGCTCGTCTTTGTATTGAACCATTCGATACGCCCTCTTCAATGCAATACGCAAAAACATTCGATCCAAATGAAAAGCTCCCAAAATATTTTTTCCAAATTTATTTTTGTCTCTCGCTAAAATGTCCGGCGCAGCTTTGCCTTAAAAAAACAAACTCTACCGCTAGCAATCCCGCTCCTCTACTCCTCCCCCACACTGCCTGAAAGGTGGGAGGCGTGGCGCATGAGAATCATTGCTCGTGATAAAAGACAGAAACTTCATCTTTCAATGTGGTACAGATACGTTGTTTGGCAGCATTTTGGGTGAGCTGATATACTATGCCCACTAGTACATATTTAACAATATCTACGGATACATACAACAAAGTCCGCCAATATATTGTTGCCGACTTGGCTGCTACTAATAACATCACTTCGACAGCAGACACCTTAAGACCCTGGGACACAGAGTGCTAACTCACGGTTACATGATGAACAATGAGTGGCGAATTAAGAGCGCTGTACTTCAAACTTGTCCTGTTTATGAAAGTCGATTGTCAGATGCTGGTGTTGTGCAGTAATGAGCAGACGGGACTTCTGTGGAGTTTAATAACTTTTTTAATGCCCGACAACACTCGCGCGCACACACTAGATATCATCAAATAGCAATGCTACACAGACCCCTCCCCCAAGTCCTATGCCATTGGCTGCGTCAGCCCAGAGTGACCATGGGACGCGTAGTCCACATACTACATCGATGAATTAAAAATCGCCATGACTGAATGGAAGTTAAGCAGGCCAAAACAATCCATACCAGTGACTATAGATAATGCTGAAAATATTGTTAATTCAGTACGTAACACAGATGGACTCGGACCACTAATAGGATGTTTTGATCATGTGGTAAACATACCTGCTAAGAGAGCAGTAGCAAAAAACAGTGTGCCCCGCTTCATTTTACAAACAGTAAAGATTATTCCCAGCACTTTTATACAAAATTTCTTCAGATCAGTCAGAAGTAAGCACATACATATTATGCACTATAATGCATGTTTATATGATGGCATTGTTATTTTTGATTGTTTTAGAGGATTAAATGTATCAAATCGAAAATCGTGTCCCTCGTATCGAAAATCGTACCGAATCGTGACTTAACTGGATCATTGTATCCCTCCTTAAAACCAAGGGTAGTTTCCTGCCTCATTCATCAACATCCTCATCCTCTTGTGTTTCTGCTACCGGGAGTAGGAGTGTAAAGGTCACTATAAAAAGGGTTGATGGGAAGGGGTCAAAAGGCACCAAGGGCAGGTAAGACTTTCTCTATGCCCTTGTGACCCCTTGTGTGTGCACTGTAAATCCTCCTCAAGTGGTCCACCTCCTCTCTCGTGTCACAGTTAAATGCTGCTACATCTTGCTTTATATCGCTGGAGGTAAATCAGGTGACACCTTTGTATGACACTGTATGCTCAGCAAGCGGATGTGCGTGGGGTCTGCATTAGGGTCAAAAGTACAACGAGAGCTCTAAAGCCAACTTATTTTCCTCAGCAGACATTGCTAACATCGATAGCCCCTCTCGTTCCGCGTCATACCAGATGTGACAGCAGGGATTGGTTACTGTACACACATTCCTGGCTTCTCATATATCTGCCCACATCCCGACTCCTTTGTGCCCTTTGTATCTACTGTCACCTTATCGCTGCACATGAGACGCTCCAGCACAGCTCCAAACAGTTTTGGCCAAGTTAAAATCTGCATGTTTGGGGCTCAGGAATGTGACAAGGCTACAAGTCTCACTGTGGAATCCCGCTGTATCATTTCCCTAAAATAGTCTGGCTCTTACTTTTGAGTCTCTCGTATTCACTTTCCTCTACATGTTTTATCAATTAGCGTGACTATTACTATTCCTGGCAGTTTTCTTAAGTGCACTGTTTCTTATTTCCTCCTATTAGTCCAAGCACTTGTTGCCAGATTGTAAACATGAATTGGAAATACATTCAGGATTAATAATAAACCATTATAGTGATTTATTTGTCTTGCACTTGTGAAGAGATTTTGATTTCTATTTAGCTTCATACTTGTTTTACCAATGTGATCAAACAGTTGTTATTTTTACCATTTGAATTGTGTTTCATGTACAGTATTTCCACAGTACAAAAAATAATTTTAAGGTCGTTTTACGTGCCCAAGTATGGCTTTAACATGTATTAGGTGACAAAATGAGCTCACTCACAAAATAACTGTATAAAAAAGCAGAAATAAATACTTTTCAATAATTGCTGTACATGCCATGACTTTGGATTCCTGTATAAATGTCTTCAGTTTAATGTCTTTATTTCTTCAGATTTATGATAAAGAGAGCACAAGGAAGGAATCGGTTTGGAATGAAGAACTTTAAAAAAAGATGGTTTCGTCTCACCAATCATGAGTTCACTTATCACAAAACAAAAGGTAAAGTTAACTCTTTGTGTCCTTGTGACTTAGAATGTATTGATTTCACAAGAGCATAATGTACAGTGGTATGAAAACGTATCTGAACCTTTTGGAATTTTTCACATTTCTGCATAATATCACCATCAAATGTGATCTGATCTTTTTCAAAATTACACAGATCAAAAAACAGTGTCTGCTTTAACTAAAACAACCCAAACATTTATAGGTTTTCATATTTCAATGAGGATCGTATGCAAACAATGACAGAACGAGGAAAAATAAGTAAGTGAACCCTCTGCCTAATGAGACTTAAAGAGCAATTGAAACTAAGTTTTACATAACAATTTAAGTCAGATGTGTGCCCTGCCCACTATAAAACACACACTTGGTAAGAATTGTCTCGTAGAGAAGCATTGTCTGGTGTTCATCATGGCTCGGTCAAAAGAGCTGTCTGAAGACCTTCGATCAAGGATTGTTGATTTATATAAAGCTTTATCTTTAAAAGTCTGGATGTTCATCAATCGACAGTCAGAGAAGTTGTCTACAAATGGAGAGAGTTAGCACTGTTGCTTCTCTCCCAAGGAGTTGCTGTCCACCAAAGATGATGCCAAGAGTTCAGCGCAGAATATTCAGACAGGTAAAAAAGAACCCTAGAGAGTCTGCTAAAGACTTATAGAAATCACTGGCACAGTCCAGTATCTCTGTGTACATTTCAACTATATGCAAAACTATTGCCAAGAATGGTGTTCATGAGAGGACTCCACGGAGCAAGCCACTCCTGTCTAAAAAAAAAAAAAAAAAAAAAAAACATTGTTGCTTGTTTAATGTCCACAAAAAGGCACTTGGACACTCCACAGAAGTTTTGACAAAATATTTTGTGGACTGATGAAACCAAAGTTAAATTGTTTGGGAGTAACACACAACGTCATGTGTGGAGTAAAAATGGAACAGCTCACCAACATCAACACCTCATCCCCACTGTGAAGCATGGTGAAAAGAGCATCATGATTTGGGGCTGTTTTGCTGCCCGAGGGCCTGGACAACTTGCAATCATTAATGGAAGACTGACTTCAATAGTTTATCAGGATGTTTTGCAGGAAAATGATCCAAAACACAGAAGTAAATCAACTTCAGAATGGTTTCAGAAGAACAAAATACATGTTCTGGAGTACCCAAGTCAAAGTCCAGATTTGAGCACCATTAAGACACTGTGGCATGACCTAAAGACAGCGATTCATACCACACATCCCAGGAATCTGACTGAACTACAGTAGTTTTGTAGAGAAGAATGGGCCACAATTAGTCCATATCGATGGACCAGACTGATCTGCAGCTACAGGAAGCATCTGGTTAAAGTTATTGCTGCCAAAGGGGGGGGGCACAAAATATTAAATGTGATGGTTCACGTACTTATTTTTCCTCCTTCTGTCATTGTTTGCTTACTACCCTCATTAAAATATGACAACCTATAAATGTTTGGGTGGTTTTATTTAAAGCACTGTTTTTTCATCTGTATGATTTTGACTAAGGTCAGATCACATTTGATGGGGATTTTATGCTGAAATGTGACAAATTCCAACAGGTTCAGATACCTTTTGCATACCACTGTACAAAGTCAAAGGAAGACTTGAAAAAAAAGAAAACATTTTCTCAGTTTCTGTAATTTTTCACACGATTTAATTAACATACATTTATGTTCTACATTGCCTGCCGTTAACTGATACAATTTTTAAAAAAGTAAATAGAGAGCTAGTGGCAAATTTGAGTTTTGTCATCACCTGAGCACCATTCTTTTCTGAAAAGACTTGAATTGTAAAAGACTATAATGGATAATGGTCAGAACAGTATAGCATTATGTAACAGAAATTCTGTCTGCATATCTCATTGATGAATAAATGTGTGGTTACTAACTTAAAAACACATGTTCAAAGGACACTATCAATGTGTCACCTGCAGGTAATCATTGGTTACCTCTATTAATACATTACTTCTTACCTCCAGGAGAGGGAGCTTTGTGCAGCATTCCCATAGAGAACATTCTGGCTGTGGAAAGGTTGGAGGAGGAGTCATTCAAGATGAAAAATGTAAGGGCTTAAGAAAAAAAAAATCATTTTACAGATTTCAGGAAAGGTTTTAAATGACTCATGGTTTCACTGTGTTGTTCTGTGTATTCCTCTCTCTCCAGATGTTCCAGGTGATCCAGCCAGAGAGGGCACTCTACATCCAAGCCAATAACTGTGTTGAGGCGCGAGACTGGATCGACATCTTAACCAAAGTCAGCCAATGCAACCGCAAGCGTCTTAGCACCTATCATCCTTCAGCCTACCTCAACGGCCACTGGCTCTGTTGCAAGCTCTCTGCTGATGCAGCGCCTGGCTGTACGCCCTGCACCGGGTGTGTGGTGTTGTCAAAAAAAATCCTCTTGGGTGGTCTTTATCAGTGTTTTTCACTCTCACATTCCTGTGCGCATCTGTTTCTAGCGGCCTCCCTGCCAATATCCAGCTGGACGTAGATGGAGACAGAGAGACTGAGAGGATCTATTCCCTGTACAGCACATACATGACCAAACTTATCAAGATGCAAGGTCAGAACGGGAAAAAAACCCATTCTAATTCATGTTGGTGTTCAACAGTGGTTCATTATACAACTGATATTTTACCTCGTGCGTTCATTGTTGTTGTAATCTTCCACTTTTGACCCACAGAGGCCTGTGGCAGTAAGTCTGTGTACGACGGACCTGAGCAAGAGGAATACTCCAGTTTTGTTATTGACGACCCCCAGGAGACATACAAAACTCTGAAGCAGATAGTTTCAGCTGTGCAGACCTTGGAACAGCAGCACACCAAGTACAAACGAGACAAGTTCAAGAAAACCAAGATAGGCAGCCAGTACGTAGTTTTATTTGTTTGTTACATTCATCATGTTGTTTACAGCAGTGACTCTGAGCCATTGTACTTCCACACACTTGTGTGCTGTGAGACATCATCAGGTATCACATAATTGGTAGAATATTTATCGTCTTTCTATAAATAATGTGTTATTAACGATGGTTTCTATAAATACAACATAATCATAATGTTGTGATCAACAAAATTGCCCAGATTCACATATAATAAGTGAATGTCTAAATTCACATAAGAATTATTTCCAGAGGTGGGTACAGTAGCCAAAAATTGTACTCAAGTAAGAGTGGTGTTACTTCAAAATAACATTACTCAAGTAAAAGTAGCCATCCAAAAAAATGTACTCAAGTACAAATAAAAAAGTATTTGGTGAAAAGAATACTCAAGTAATGAGTAACATTGAGAGTAACTGCTTACAAATTTGTTTGATTCTGTTGTTACATTGATACTGTAGAATAACCCATTACATAACGACATTAAGCCGAAGTACAGTGGAGCAAATAAGTATTTAGTCAACCACTAATTGTGCAAGTTCTGCCACTTGAAAATATTAGAGAGGCCTGTAATTGTCAACATGGTTAAACCTCAACCATGAGAGACAGAATGTGGGGAAAAAAACCAGAAAATCACATTGCTTGATTTTTAAGGAATTTATTTGCATCATTTGTTGATCGAGAAGAGGACTGGGAGAATGTCTTATGGACGGATAGAACCAAAATAGAACTTTTTGGTAGAAACACACGTTCTCTTGTTTGGAGGGAAAAAGAATACTGAATTGCACCATACCCGCTGTGAAGCATGGGGGTGGAAACATCATGCTTTGGGGCTGTTTTTCTGCAAAGGGACCAGGACGACTGATCTGTGTAATAGAAAGAATGAATGGGGCCATGTATCGAGAGATTTTGAGTGAAAATCTCCTTCCATCAGCAAGGGCATTGAAGATGAGACGTGGCTGGGTCTTTCAGCATGACAATGATCCCAAACACACAGCCAGGGCAACAAAGGAGTGGCTTCGTAAGAATCATTTCAAGGTCCTGGAGTGGCCTAGCCAGTCTCCAGGTCTCAACCCCATAGAAAATCTGCGGAGGGAGTTGAAAGTCCGTGTTGCCCAACGACAGCCCCAAAACAGCACTGCTCTAGAGGAGATCTGCATGGAGGAATGGGCCAAAATACCAGCAACAGTGTGTGATAAGCTTGTGAAGAGTTACAGAAAACATTTGGCCTCCGTTATTGCCAACAAAGGGTACATAACAAAGTATTGAGATGAACTTTTGGTATTGACCAAATACTTATTTTCCACCATGATTTGCAAATAAATTATTTAAAAATCAAACAATGTGATTTTTAGGTTTTTTTTCCACATTCTCTTTCTCATGGTTGAGGTTTAACCATGTTGACAATTACAGGCCTCTCTAATATTTTCAAGTGGGAGAACTTGCGCAATTAGTGGTTGACTAAATACTTATTTGACCCACTGTAATATCATTGAATTCCGGCAAGAGAAAAAAAAAACAGCATACGTGCCCTCAAGTGGAGAAAATAGTTCCTAGTTTGAGAAGTGAATAGTTCCTTCATAGTTACTATTATGAAAATTAAAAAGATCATATCTTCGGTTTTCTGTAGTCAATCGGTGCCAAATAAAATCTGGAAGAGAGGTTAAAATCCACACTTTTGAGTCATGTTGAGAGCAGCGCCGTATGTCAAATACTTCATTTGTTACGGTGCTTTAAAGATGCTTCGTGATTAAACAGGCTGGCGTGATCATAGAACGGCAAGCTTGCGTTTGATTGGTATAATGGAGTCATGTGATTATTGTTGCGAAGTCTCACTGGTGAAATTGGTAGAGCTACTCTTGGCATCGCTGGCAAAAAAAAGAACAATAAAGAGAAAAAATGTAACGACTCTTGAGTAGCCCAAAATAGCGGAGTGACAGTAGTGTTTTTTCGTCACAAATCTACTCAAGTGAAACTATTGTTTGGTAAAACTACTGATAGAAGTACATTTTTCTCAAAAAATTACTCAATTTACTGTAACGCAGTACATGTAACGCGTTACTACCTACCTCTGGTTATTACAGTGTATTTTGATATATCTGGTCGACTAATGTGTCGAATGTAAAATATCTGCTTTGGCTGGAAAATGGTCTGGAAAGACTCACAGTTATTTGGTATTCCAGCCCTCAGTTTACCATAATATTCACTCACTGGCCATAATAATAGATAAATATATATATTTAATTCGGGGGTAGTTTGTCGTGTAGTAGAACTTGTGCTGTATAATACCAGGAGTTTTGTTTCCTTAGTTGTTGGGTTGGAATAAACACACAGTTGTTAAAATTAATGCAAGCCAATGTGAGACAGAACTAAGCATAAATATATTTGTTAACAATGCCGCTCTCACATTGCACTATGGCTTATTCGAATGTAAAGTTGTACACATACAGTACTGTGCAAAAGTTTTAGGCAGGACACCTGCCTAAAACTTTTGCACAGTACTGTATATTTTTGTTATATTATGTATATACAGGATATACTGTATGTATATATTTTCCCCAAGTGGAAGCTTCCATGATCCTAATAAATTTAATAATTAAAAAAAAATATATACAGTACAGTGCAAAAGTTTTAGGCAGGTGTCCTGCTTAAAACTTTCGCACAGTACTGTATGTCGTCAATCCTTCATCTAACTGCTAGTTCTCCTTGTTTCTTCAGAGAACATCCGATAGGGGACAAAAGTTTCCAGTGTTACATCCGCCAACAGTCAGAAAGCTCCACCTATTCCATCTGACCTCTTTGAGCTTTTTCTGTGATATTCGCAACCAGCACGCTGGCCATGACAAAAATCAACATTTGGAAGAAGCTTTCACTTGCCGTGCTGAGTTCAGGGGAAATACACAGAACAGGACGGAACAGTGGCGTGCTGAAGATGCATCACTCCACACACAGTATATGGAGAAACAGACGTCAGGTCAGAAAAAGAAAGGAGTGCAAGAACTTCACAAACTCTTCATCCTTTCTGTGATGTGATGACAGAACAAACCTTTTCACTGGACAGCTTTTACAGTGAACGACACGCACTTTAATTGCCTCCAAATTAATGCACGAACAAGACTCGTAGCACATTTTTCAAAAACTAAAGCTCTGGTTTGTCCTTGGTGTAATATTTCCTTTTACATTACATCTGGCTGACCAAAACCTCTGAATGATCAACAGTATTTCCTGTTTTTAATGGGCACCTACTTGCATAGGAATATCTTTGAGGACCACAACAAGGAATATCCGAGACCACAAGCAGCCCGGTACCACAGAGGTGTGAGAGAAATCACACTTGCACCAACTGTCAACATTTATTATCCATGTGCTAACAGATGTTTAGCTTTTAGTTGCTGTAGTGTTTTGATGTCATGCCCTGGCCTGCTGTGAGCGTTGAACTTAATCCAGACAAAAACCTGGAAAGCTATTTTGGTTTTCTCTGCAAGCTTTGCCTGATTTCATTGTTGGAGGTCTTAGACATTATGATGGAGAATGGTCTTAAGTTACATACTAGGTAAGTGCTTTACCCTTCTTCTGAAATCCTATTTTCAGGCCACCAGTACATAATACTTTTGGTAGCAGATTGGATGATCATTTATCCATGCAATGCATGCAGATAGCATATTTTGCAGAAAGTACAAAGGTCATCTGACTTCATTAACAAATATTGGTGTCCACAAGAGCGTTTTTGTAGTGGAATTGGAGTTTGGTCATTTCATCTGAAATTCCAACAAAGGTTGGGATACTGTAACTTTAAAATGTATGCAGAGATGACTGTGTAATGTGTCTCCTTTTTTTCTTAGTTTGAAGACAGAAGACAAACTAACCCTCAACTATGACCGTTGCGACATTTTCACATATTCTCAAGTGAATGAGAGATGTCTTAAGCTTTACTACTACTTAATACGTCTATTGACATTCAACCCATTTCAAATTATTATTGTGAAATGGTAAAGTTGTTGCTAGCTGTGTCGCCTATTGCCATCGTTATGACTTTGTTTTAGCACTGTAGCTGTGTGTTGTCATGGATACATTGGCCTCTCGTGTCAAATATATTTGAGATACTGCCTGTTGCCAAGCTTGCCCATCAGCACCTTGTATTCCGTTGAAGGTACTGGATTTTAATCTTGCTAACATTTTTGTGTCCATGTTGTCCCTGTAACCTTTCTTTGACTAATTCATCATCATTATTACATCATTATTTTTTTCTTGCCAAATCAGTGCATGTGTAGTCACCTCTGTGCTAGCAGGTGAAATGAGACCAATCACATCCTTTTTTTAGTATCTCCAAATGTAAGCACCCAGTTGTGTACCCTCAGTGGTGGTCAGTGCCAGTCTTCATTGATTTTATGTAATATTTTTTTAAAAACAAAAACTCAAATGCATTACAATTTATCTGTTTTTATGAACTTGACACCTTGTCATACAGACATGTTCCTGTGCATCTGAAGTGAATGACTGAAATGTTTTTTAATATATGTGCTTGTGAGTGTATGTGTGCATCAATATGTAACTGACTTGCCAAGTGAATTAACCCAGTGTTACCGGTGAGAAGGCAGTGTGCCAGTTGTGAAATATATTTAAAAACAACACTGCCTGTTTTGATTCTAATAAGACTACGGCAACTGTTTTTATTGGTTCAGTTCTTAGTACTGTATGTGGAACTACAGTTATAAACCTATTGATTCTATCCAAACATTTGACTTGTGTGCACTAACGCCTCAGGTTTTGAGTAGAAATCACACACAACTGAGCCCATTGAGTCACATTACGTTTTTTTTTTTTTTTTTTACAGTCTTGCAGAAATCAGCTAAGTTTTGGGGCAAAACCGTTAAAGGTAACGGCACATTTCCTGGCCCTGAAGCCAAACAAGAAGTGATTGTAATGCAATAATGTTTCCCCCCCACTTTGCAATAATGTTGTACTTATCCCATGAATTTGCAAATTAACAACACATATTTTGTACAAATATTTTAAAAGCAAACTGAGCTTATTGTAAGTGTACATGTATATATACTGTGGGATGAATGGTGAAATGTATTGTACTTTTTCCCTTAACAAAATGAAAATATTAATTCAAATGTGGTGTCTCATTTGTCAAAAAAGTGGGTTCAGCGACTTAGTTTGTTTTTTATGCTTTTTTTCAAATGCAAGAATTAGCTAACTGTTCAGTATGAACGTCACTTTGAATAACTCGTGCAACCTAGATGTTGCCATTTGGTCAGGTTTATTTTCAAATGCAAAAGAACAGTATGTAACATTTACAAGAAATAGTCTTTTAATTCGTGTCCTCATCTTGAGGCTATAATGTTCTCTTGTATTAGAAACAGTACTAGATAAAGTGTCCTCCTGTTTTACTTTAAACTGTTTAAACTACTTCATCGTGTTCTCTGATGACTTCCTAACATCTTTCAGATGATTCAAGGGCGGACGGGTTTGTAAAATGCTGGGCCAACGCAGTACATATTTGTATATATTACACAAGTCTTTGGACTTCTACTGAAAGTATGGTAAACTCCTTTAACCAGAAATTGCTGTTGTCCCAGAGAATACGGGTGAATCTGGAGGGATGCTTCCAACAAGGTGAATAAAAGTTAAATGAAATAATTAATGACTATAACACTATCCAATTAAAATATGTGTATGAATGTCAGCTGAGGAATCTAATTGGATACCGAGCAAGTACTCAAAACTCTGGAAAGTAAAGTCATGGTGTAATAGCTTTTACTGGCGTCATCTTACTTTTGCTTGTCTTGTGAAAAATCTAGTAATTTGTGGCCAATATTTGGGGTGAGATGAATCGTAACTCACCGAACTTACTGTGCATGTTCTTTATTTCCACTCTCATATATCTCGGAAATTACTGTATACATTGATCCCTTGCTATTTCGCGCTTCAAATCGTGGATTTATTTTATTTTTTTATTTTTTTCAATTAAAAAATAAATAAATGAATGCAGTATTTTATAGAACTGGCCTACGGTGGCCGAGAGGTGTCAGGCAAAATGCAAGGTCCAAACACTTTGCAAATAGAAAAAAGCACAAACCCCAATTGCAAATGCTTTGCAAAAGAAAGAAAGCACGAATGCAAACTGCTACAACACAATCCCCAATTCCTAAAGCGAGATTGCAAATTGGCAAAAGCACGAACCCCAGTTGCCACAATGCGACAGCAAATGGCTCGCAGCACGAATGCAAAAGGCTCGCAAGACGAATGTAAAGACCCGCAGCACAACAGCAAAATCCCACATCACGACAGCAAGAGGATGACCCGGAAGTAAAAAAAATAAATAAAGGACGACACTGTATATTGCTACATGTGCTTTGTGGCCATCTCTATGGACCTGCATGAAGTTGACCCCCCACCCCATCAGACGCAAATTTATATAAAATGATCATCATTTGTGCTGGTTTGTGCTGCAACGGTTTTGTAGATACAGTATTATGCTTTTATTGAGATATTAATTTCGAGTGGTGACGTCACTCGTAGCTTTTCCTTGGCTTAGCTCCCGCGGCTAATTGAGTGTACCGAATCGATCAATAACAGAGGGGTGTCCCAACAACTAGCACGATCACAACACAAACAAATTCAGGTTTATTTTGCAGTAAATTGGGAGGCTTGAGATATTAATTTGGAGTGATGGCGTCACTCCAAGCCCCTCATTTACTGAAAAATGGTCCCGAGGTTTGGGATTTTGCTGTTATGCTGCGGGTCTTTGTTAGTGACGGGATCTGTTGTTCACTTGAGTAAACGAATCCATTCCGGTTCGTTCAGTAAAAAGATTCGTTCAAACAAATCGTTCAACGAATCGTTCGCCCCCCTCACCTCCCTCCCCGCCCAAATGAATCGTTCGGTTAGTGAACGGGAAGTGACGTTGCCGAACGAATCACCAAAGACCGCTTTGCAGTATAACTGAACGGGAAGTGACATTGCTTGGTCCCTCCATCTCTTGCACACAGGCTCCTCATTGACCACTCATAGTAGTTTCAGAAATGAGTGACAGGCGATATCATTCTGCTTTCACAGACAGCCTCGTCTCCCTCCCGCTGCGGCAAAAGCGAGGGAGAACTTCCGCGTCGTCTGTCCTAGTTCAATGGGATCAAAGTCATGGCTCGTGCTTGCATTTCGATTTAGGACACGGTTAAACATTTTCCTTTCGTGGGGGGTTTGGGGTCGGGGGCGCACGGACTTTCTTTAGCATGATCTTGATCACGTTATACAATGCTGCTGCTACCATCCAACGCGGCATGCTCCCTGTCATGAAAATAAAAATAAATCGAAAGTTTAATTTCTAAATATGGAACGACCAACACATTATATTTACCTCTCGCTCTGTTGTATTTTAGTTTTTATGCTCATCACTGTTATTTTAGGTCACTATTGTTAAAACTAAAGTGTAAATAGCTAGTTGTCAAATGTGCTGCTCTGAAATAAAAACAATACTACATTTTGATATTCGACAGTTTAATTGCAAATCAGTATTAAGATGATCATATTGAATTTTTGCACTGGTATTAACAAATAAAATAATCCGGTCAGCTCCCCTGTCGTCCCCTCATCTCAGATCGTCAAATGCTGACGAGAAATAATTGTTTGCTCTTTACGATGTTGCCTTTCTACTCTCATTAGTCTGTTAAGAAAAATGTAGACATATTGCGACATCTCCCGTGTCCGCATGCGTTGTTTTTGGGCGCTTGAGTAGCACATGATGGACGGATGGACATAATTTGTCAAACCAACCAACACCTGACATGCTCTGACACGAAAAAAAATAAAACAGTCGGAAAAAATTGACATGTATATACAGTTTCATTGCAAATCAGTATTATGGTGATCATACTAAATATTTTTTTCTGTGCACATATGAGGTAAATGTCGCTGCCATGAAGCCTCCATATAGTGACAGTTCTCTGCCCCCTTCACTGCCGTCACGCGACCGCAGCTGACTTTTGCTTGCCTCGTAGCTACCCGTGGTTTTTTTTGTTTTTTTTAGCTACCCGTGTTTTACACTACTGTAAATTTGATAGTATGTTGTCAGTCATAGGTAGTCCCGAGTCTGTTGAGAAAAGTAGTACACTAAACCATGCTCGCTAGATTTGTGCGGTGTTTTGTCTGTTTGAGCAGCATTTGATAGGCTCCACATTAAAAAATATGTGACAAAGTCATTTCCTTCCATTTTTTGACTCGTTCACCGCATTACTGGAAAGTCAAGTTAGCAGCAAGCTAGGTCAGGAACCGGAGGACCGAGTCACTGAACGGGAAGTGACATAACTCAGTCTTGCCCCCTTGCGTGCACGCTGGCTGCTTATTGGCTACACGTGGAAGTGAGTGACAGACGCCCTGATTCTGTTTCCGCTCCCTCCCCGCGATGAGGCTGGCGTCTGATTGGTCGTGTGCGATGTCAGAAGACGCTGCCGCTTGCTCAACACCCTCCCACGCAGCGAACAAGCCCTAACTTCATAGAACGAATCAGTGCAGATGGTGATTAGTTCGGTCTCGTTCACCCAAACAATTCGTTCAAAAAGAACGAATCGTTCGCAACCGATAAAACACTACTTTGCATTCCTCTTGTGAGCCTTTTGCATTCATGCTGCGAGTAATTTGCTATTGTGTTGTGGCAATTGCGGTTCGTGTTTTTGCCAATTAGCAATCACGCTTTACCAATTGGGGATAGTGTTGTGGTAGTTTGCATTCATGTTTTTTTTCCTTTTGCAAAGCGTTTGCGATTGGGGTTCATGCTTTTTTCTATTTGCAAAGTGTTTGGACTTTGCACTTCGCCTGACACCTCTCAGCCACCGTACTGATCACGTAGTCACTCACTCTCGCTCCTGCCACTTTTCTTGGTCAGGCAGTGCACTGGAGTTGCTTATAAAGTTAACGATGATCAGAGGTGGGTTACGCATTACATTTACTCCGTTACATTTACTTGAGTAACTTTTGGACCAAAATTTACTTCTTAGAGTAGTTTTACATTGCAGTACTTTTTACCTTTACTTGAGTAGATTTGTGAAGAAGAAACATGACTCTTACTCCGCTACTTTGGACTACACTGGAGTCGTTACATTTTTCCTCTTTATTCTACAAATTGACTTTATTTTTGCCAGCAATGCCGACAGAGATGGTCTCATTTTCACCAATGAGACGTCGGAACAATAACCACACGTTCCGTTATACAAATCACAGGTAACAATTTTTTTTTTTCCGTTAGAGGGTGCTCATGCCCTTTGGACAGGGGATGTTTTTTTCCCCACGAGAAATGTTTCGTATATTTAATTTCAGTCAATATATAAACATATAAAGAGGGGTAAAGGAATCGAAAGAATTCCAAAAGTGGTTCAAAATACTGCATCAGCATGGTAATGTGGTCCCAAAAAACTAATGGTTGACATTGTTATCTCAATAAGGCGAAAGATGAAACGGTTACTAATGTTTTAAGATTAAAGGACAGGTGATGTTTCAAATGTTGTTCTGGTCTGAACTCAATGTTTTTGTGTCATCTTTTTGGCCTTAATATGGTAATGGTTACAGTATAGTAACCGTTAATATAGATGACATGCTGAGAAAAAGAAAAAAACATTCCCAGGGGTTCCTCACAATATTACTCATTGCTTGAGCATTCTTTTCAACCAATACTTTTTTACTTGTACTTGAGTACATTTTTTGATGACTACTTTTACTTTTACTCAAGTACTATTTTTTGGAAGTAACACTACTTTTTCTTGAGTATAATTTTTTGCTACTCCACCCACCACTGACGATGATTGACAGATGTTAAGGTTTGATCTTGCCAGAGATGCCTGGAAGCCGAAACTTAAAAGCGCCGCATGCGTTAATCATTGTTTAACTTGTTAGACAGTTGCTGTGGCAACTCATTGTGTGTAAGTGAGCAGTTTAAATGGATTTGAGTGGACTCACTCAATGAAGCATTTAATAAAGACAAGCATTTTTCTACTTTATTCTTGTTTTAAAAAATAATTCAGTGGGACTGTATCATGTTCAAAACTTATCATAATTATTACATTTGAAGAGCTTGAAAACCATTTATTAAAAAAAAAAAAAAAATATATATATATATATATATATATATATATATATATATATATATATATATATATATATATACGTATATATATATATATCGGAAAACAGCTGTCTTGAAGTTCCGCTGAGACCCCCAATTTGGTCAAATTTCAAAATTGTCCTATATGCATGTGTTATACATCATTGGAAAGCTTAACATCTCAATTTTCTGGGAGAAGAAAAATTGAACAGGAGGGCATTTTTAAGAACATTTTTTTATCCACTAAACCCTAACTCGAGGTGAGACCATGAGAGAGCATAATTAAAGACACCATTATTTTAACGACATATTATCACGTACTTACCATGTTTCGAGCCAAAAACTCCGTGTAGCATCTCTCACCGAGTGTCAAGACTTTTTGGGGATTTTATGGGTGAAACATAGTAATATAACAAGGGTCGCAATGCAGAAATCGCAGACAAGGAGTGGTCGATTTTTTTTTTTTTTTCAAAATTTTACCCTTTTGAATGTCAATTTTTCTTTGTTTGGATCGATTATTTATCATCTAAAATTCTGGGGGGAAATGCGACAGTAACAAAAAAATACAATTAAGCAGTAGTTTAATATTTACAGACAATATTTTTTTCATTGTGACGTAATTTTTTTAAAAGTTTAAAATATGCAATTGAATTTTTTTTTTTTTTCAAACTTTGATTTAAAAAAAAAAATTGATTTGATTGATTGATTTGATTTGATTGAGTAGACATCAATTAATGATTCTAGGCCAAAAATGATAGACATTTCGACTGAAAAATATAATTACTTACCTTCTTTTTATGGCTGGGTTGAAACAAAAGCGCTTGTGCGTTGTCTGTAAATTGGACTTATAAAACTTATAAAACAGCGTAAAACTCACAAATTTAAAATAGTTTGGGGGTATGATGCGCCATAAAACTGCTATGGCAGCATATAGACATATTGTTCTATCAAACACAACAGTTCTTTTGGCTTAAAATTCAGCTGTTTATTTTAAAGAGAGGTGGAAGAGCAGGAACTGCTTTTTCAGCCTTGTCTTTTTTCCGCCATAAACATACATAAACGTTTTTTTTTTAAATTATTTAATCATTTTAATTATTTAATTATCTATTTCCAATGCTAAATCTGAACAAATACACTGAACACACACACACATTTTTTTTTGGGGGGGGGGGGGGGCGCTACTTCAGGGTTTTTCACTTATTGCAGCGGGTTCTGGTCCCCATTAACCGCGAAAACCGAGGGATCACTGGGTTCTACTTTTATGTACAATGTACATTGTTGTTTAAATTCTCTTGTTAGCAGAGGCGTCGTGTCCCATTAGGCAAACCAGGCAATTGCCTAGCGCCCCCAGCCAGCAGGGGACCCCAGAGGGCCAACAGATTTAGCACAAGCAGCTTTACTGCACTGTCGCAGCGACAAGTGCGACAGTGCCGGTGAAAGCCTTGTGTTTGAGTTCCCTGAAGAGGCCCCTTCACTCGCTCTACCCCCCACAAAAGTGACTCAGAGTGAGAGTGAGCGGCGATTTGGCTTTTTTTAAAATTGGCGTATATTCAAAATGATGAGAAGTTATCCTTCTGGAAGTGACAAAAGAAAGAAAATAAAAGTAGAAGAGGTGAAAAGGAAGCAAGACAGTGGGGTGAGTGTACTATGTTACTGGAGTTTTATGTCTTAATGTAGTAGAAGCCGGGCACGTTGAGTGTCCTAAAAAGCGCTCTATGAGACCGAGGCGTTATCATACTTTTATTAAATATGCTATTACTCCAAGTCCAACTGTCCCCCTTACTTGCACACGATCGAAGGGCCCCATGTTGCTTGTTGTGTGGGGCCCCCGGGGACCCTTGCTACACCTCTGCTTGTTAGAATACTGTATGTCTTAACATTGCACATAATGGAAACATTGATTTACTGATCAATTCAGTTCTTGGCGACTTGTGAGACAAACAAATCAGGAATTGCACTGGCATGGAGAAAAAACAGAACCAGGCATTCATTGTCAGCCTTCCATGACAGAATGGAGATTTAACTTATACAACTATTTGTTATTAATGCTATTTTATTTATTTTTCATCAACTTTAGAGTGTGATAAGGGCCAAAACCACATAGGCCTATTCATGTAATTTTTTAAATTTTTTTAAATGGGTGTATAAATGTATATATTAATAACAATAAAAAATAAATAAATAAAAAAACAGATACAATTAATAATTTACAATATATAATTAAAATGGAGACATGGCGTATACACACAGTATGCAGGTATCACTTTACACCAAATGTTAATATTGGGACGTACATTACCAATAATGTGATCATGTCCACATACAGTAAGTGGACGGCAAGTTTCTACAGGGTTACAGTTTGTTTTGTTTTGAATGACATAAAATAGTGACTTGCGCCATAGAGGGTTAAAGACTTGAATCAGTGTCTTTACCTGGACTTTGTTCACACAAGCTCCTAATCGAGTTTTTCCAGAGTGGAGGTACTTTTGCTTTAGCTAGTATGGTTCCATTCCAATGAAGGGTTTGTTGTTGTCCGGCCCAATTGAAGCTGCTGACCTCCCGGCGTGCATTGTGTGGACTAAATCTGCTTTCTGCATGAGTTCCACCCACCAGCATTTATTAGTGCGCACACACGCACCTAGCTGCGTCCCCCTCTGCCCCCCTCCCACCCCAGTTCTGGTTTAGCGTTTTCGGGAAGAATAGGGTTTGAAGTCAGTCTTTTACCGGAGCCATGCGGGGCCAAGCGGGACTTCACAGCTCGACTATGTGGAGACAGAATCTTGTGCCAGCATGTCTCGTTTTTCTGCTGACGTTCGCCGACGCCTCGCGATGTAAGTTTGCGACCATATTCACTGCCAAACGTTTTTGTCTCGAGCGACTTGGGAAATTTAAATGACATTTTATTTTATTCACCCTAAATCCAAAGAATGAACACGATGAGTTTAAAGATCCAAACAAACAGCGCACATCGCGAGCTGCTTATACTAGCAAAAGGTCATTTCTTGGAAATCTCAGTTTCGCAATGACCTCTTTTTTTCCAGGCCAGTTCATATAAGCGCAATTTGGCTTGGCCACTTCATCCATGCAGGCTCATCTGCCATCTGTCAGGCAAACATGACTAAATTCCGGCCTGGATCACTCATATGTTATTGTAACATGAAGCTGCATGAATTCTTGAAAGAATCCCGTGTCCGGGAACTGCATGTTGTGCAAAAAAAAAAAAGCTCACCAACTTGTTTGTTGACACTTGTGTTCATCCCTGTGCTTTCATGCGTGTCCCAGTTCTGAGCCAGAGCAAAGCATCGCACTTCTTGAGCCGACACAAGAGGGCCAACTCTCTTTTTGAAGAGCACAAGAAGGGCAATCTGGAGAGAGAATGCATTGAGGAGCTATGCAACAGAGAGGAAGCAAGGGAGATCTTTGAGAACATCCCTGAGACGGTAAGAAAGGCCACCTGTGTAGGAAGAGGCCAGAAAAAACGCAAGCATTAACATGCAACTATTCTATTTTCGCTCTTGAATGAATTAGATTAGCTGGTTATGTGTCACCAGAGGTGGGTAGCAACATGTATCCGGTTACATTTACTTGAGTAACTTTTTGAGAAAAATGTACTCCTAAGAGTAGTTTTACTAAGCCATACATTTTACTTGAGTAGATTTGTGAAGAAAAAACGTGACTCTTACTCTGATGCTTTGGTCTACACAAGAGTCGCTGCATTTTTCGTCATTTTTGTGTTTGATAGGACAATATGTCCATATGCTGCCATAGCAGATTCATGGCGCATGAAGCCCCCAAACCATTTTTAATTTGTCCCTTTTACCCTGGTAACCCCTGTTTACAGACGTCGCGCAACTGCTTTTGTTTCAACCCAGCCATAAAACGAAGGTAATTAATTGTATTTATTATTCAAAATGTCTGTCAATTTTAGCTTAGAATCATTAATTGATGTCTAATATTTTCTTTAAAAAGAAAAAAAAATATTTACTCGCATATTTTAAACTTTTAAACAAATTACGTCACAATGAAAAAAATGGTGTCTCTAAAAAAGTCACTGATATCTACCTCATAACTATCACTTAATTGCAATTTTTTGTTACTGTCGCTTTTTTCTCCGATATGTTAGATGATAAATAATCGATCCTAACAAAAAAATGTAAAAAAAAAAAAATAATTGAAAAAGAAAATCTCGACCACTCCTTGATGTCTGTGATTTCTGCATCGCGACCCTTGTTATATAACCATGTTTCACCCATAAAATCTACATCATATTCGACATTTTTTTTTTTTTTTTAATTTAGTTTTTTTTTTTTGCCAGCGATGCCAAGAGTAAAGTCCTTTTCACACACACCGAAATGCCGTGAAAATCGCATTTAAACAGGTAACTCTTATGTGTGAAAACAATTTCCTGGGTTGACTGACACGGATTTTACACGGACATTTCACTGGTCGCGTCTTAGTATAATAATCTGGGACTTTCCCTTGGAAGCGGTGTGCGTGGGATGCGTTAAATTCCTGATCACAGCACGATAGCTGATGATGTAAATATCATGGCGGGCCGATCGTCACTTCCTCTTTCTTCGCAGTAAGACAAAAAGCAGTAAACAAACATCAGAATTATCAACACAGCAAGCTGGAAATAGCTAAATTAAACTGAAAACATCATAGAGCGTAGAGCAGAGGAAGAGAGTCCATCGTCCATCTTTGGAAATGTGTGGTTTATTTTGTTGTCGATGTTAGGGTCCGCTAGTGCGGAAACAAGGTTGTACTTCAAAACAGAAAACAACAGAGGGACGCGTTCATGGGTTTATTAAATACAAACAAAAATACCCCGATCGTGGAAAAGGGGGAATAACACAATGGATTCTTGACAGTAGGCCGACGGGGAGCAATAATACTAACCTAAGCGGTAGGCAGAGAGCCGATAAGAAAACAAAAGCAATAAAGTACACTTAAATACGTAGGGGATTTCAAAACAAGGGCGGTAGAGGTGTCGAATGGCGCTCTTGGATCGCCTGGGCTAAAATACAGTCTTGATGAGCTCGAAATGCCTGCAGTTATGACGTCGGAAACGCTCACTCTGGAATAAAACACAATTTGACCAACATTGTGACAGCCTATGCCGACCAAAAATGACGTAATGTCCGGGTTATAAAATCGCGCCGCCAGCCCTCACCGCACAGAGAGCGCCAGTGGGCAACAAGGGACAAGTCTGTGAAAGTGTCCTACCCGCCTCATTCGCGGGACATCTCTACATGCATGAAAGCAATGACGCGACTAAATCCCGCGTCACCTTACACGGGAACTTCCCTGGATATGTGTGTGAAAAGGACTCTACCAATTTCACCAATGAGACGTCGCAACAATAATCACATGACTCCATTATACCAATCAAACGCAAGCTTCCCGTTCTATGATCATGCCAGCCTGTTCGATCACGTGGCGTCTTTAAAGCATTGCAAAAAATGAAGTATTTGACATAGAGCGCTGCCCTCAACATGACTCGAAAGCACAGATTTTAACCTCTCTCCCAGTTTTTATGTGGCACCGATTCACTACGGAAAACCGGAGATATGATCCTATTAATTTCATAATAGTAACTGTGAAGGAACTAATCACCAATCGTACTAGGAACTATTTTCTCCACCAGAGGGCACTCATGTTCTTTGGACGAATAATGCTTCATTTCTGTCATTTTTTTTCTCTCACCGGAATTCGATGATTTTTATTTTTTATGTTTGTATTTCCTTGGATTAATGTGGTTATGTAATGGGTTATTTTACAGTATCGTTAGAATAACAGTTCATATAGATAACTTTATGCTGAGAAAAAAAATACCATTATTAAAAAAATAAAAAATTTAAGCAGTTACTCACAATGTTACTCATTACTTGAGTATCCTTTTCATCAAATACTTTTACCTTTACTTGAGTATTATTATTTTGACGCAATGCTACTCTTACTTGAGTAAAATTTTTGGCTACTTTACCCACTTCTGTGTGTCACATAGTTAATGTTTTGAAATGGATTATTTTAGCCTCATTTTTTATGTTATTAAATAAATACTGTAGTTGCTTTACACTAACATTATGCAATTATAATGTAATTTTGATATCCATGTGGCTACTACTAATATTGTTACCACTAGTGATAACTCCGTTCACACCCAACGATTAATGTTAATATGATTCACTCTAGTATTTCAACTTAAATCAAAATCTCTGTTTACTAAAACTATCGCACTTGCCTTACTTTCGCTGCAACATCTTAAAGAAAAACACATGTTCTTTTTCAGGAGTACTTTTACCCAAGGTATGTTGGTAAGTTTGCAAAGTGACCAATGTTCTGATAGATTGGACTATTGAACTATTTCTAACAATAAAAATCTATTTTTAAGTGTGTCTGGGCTCCCACAGAGTTGGCGCCAGCAGCGACAATTCTGATTCTGTCATCCCATCGGATCTTCGAACCTGCGTGAAAGGTGGCATTTGTTTGACAGTGGTATTGTTTAGTTCAGTTTAGTTCTCAAACACAATAATGTATGTGCTGTAGAAAACTCCAATTTTACCCAAATTGTCTGAAAGTGATCTAGCTGCGAAAAATGCATGGCTTTTTTCAAAATCTACTGTATCTTTACCAGCAACATAAAGTGACAGGAAAAAAGTTCCAATGCTCTTTCACTAAATGGCAGAAAGTGCATTGATTAACCTGTGTATGCAACTGTTTCCACCAATTGTCATTGCATACACTCACTGGATAAGTAAATATGTGAATAAACCAAGATGAGACACCAATTATTTCAGGACATAGTTTTTTAATGATATTTCTGTCGGTCTGCCGTAAGATTTCCCGAATGAAAATTATTGTTAATTATCCATGAACGTTCCTGATAAAAGTTAAAGGTTCTTTATTGATAAATTTCTGTTACAACTTAAAATTCTCCATGTCATTGGGCAGAAATCAGCAATCAATGCACGCCATTTCCATGCTACAGGGAAGGAACTGAGCGCTGCGTGGATGGTAAAGCCTCCTATACGTGTGTGTGCAAGCCTGGCTGGAAAGGGCAAAGCTGTGAGAAAGGTAAGTTTTTCTTAAAAACTAATTTTAATATGATAGTTAGCCTTGCAGCGTTTATACAATTTGTCCATTGCACAGACATCGATGAGTGTTCAGATTCCGAGTTTCCAGCAGGATGTAACCACAATTGTTACAATATTCCTGGAAGTTTTCATTGTACGTGTAAAGACGGCTACTATCTCAGCGACAACATCAACTGTGTGGGTAAGACAATTCCATTTTTCAGAAGTATTTGTTCAAAAATACTGTTTTCATATAGAAGTATATGAACACTACACAAAGCCTCAATGTAGCATTCTTTGAGTTTATGTGTGTAGTTACATTTGTAATTCCAGTGTATTGAAAAATTAAAATATAAATGTGCTTTTAAAAGATGAATATCAGGTTTGACTGACTGCTAGAGATTTAAATTTTCATTTATGATTTAGGTTGAATTCTTAGGTGCATCGAACCCTGATACATCATAATGAATCTTACACCATTGCAAACTGCAACGGAGATAATAAACATGTTTTGTTCACATATTAGGACAGATGATTTTACTGTGCCCCCTATGGTAGAAATGCAGCTGTTTCAAAGTGATGCTCAGTAACTAAGCAAATAACTGTCATGTCCATTCACCCAAGAATGCAAGTGTCCATCAATGCATCCATCTAGCCGTTCATCGATTTATACAACCATTCAGGCAACTATCTTGCCATCTATCCATTTTCTTCCACTTGAATGGAGTTGGGTTGTATGGGCAGCAACCTCAGCAGAGAAGCCCATCCTTCCCTCTACTCGGCCACTCCGTTAAGCTCTTCCTGGGATGTTACAAGGTTAGGCAGGAGAGACCGTACCCCATTTTCACGAGTTTTCCCTTAGACCGGCATCCGGTGTGACATGCCCGGAATGCTCCACCATGGAAGTGTCTCGGAGGAATTCAAGTCAGATGCCCAGGGCACCTGATCTGACTTTCTAACACCTTGAATTTCATGGAGCAGCAGCTGTGATCTGAGCAATCTCAAATGGCCAAGCTTCCAACTGGCTAAAAAGTCCAAAAGGACTCTAGTTGCCAAGTGAATGTATAGACACGCATGTTTGAACCTGTTGTTTGCTATAGACAAAGATGACCACATAAGTCCAATAACAGAAAACATCTTGGGTTGTGAATGGGTGGGCCATTCCGCTTGATTCATACTCCTTGAGGCTTCACTGTCATTACCCATGTAAGCATAAAGGTTTTTGGCAATTGTATGTCCACAACTTTCACCATAGGCAACTCCATGTGGAATAGAATCAAACTCCTCTCAAGAAGATTGGTAACAAAGCCCAAACTTTGTGTTGAGCTGAACCTGACTATGTTTAGTCAAAGCTTCTCGGCCTCCCTTCTAGGCAGGTGACATTGGCTGGCGATTGGTCTGTCAAGTTCCCTGCCTTCAGCCACCACTCCATTCTCTTAGCACCAGATCCCCTCCGTTGTTTATCCTACAACTTCTAATTGACATCATCCCTCTTATTTGTTGTTGCTTGCTGTCTCACATTACTGAATAGTACTCTAAGTTGTCACTGTTTATCTTTAGTTCAGTTCAAAGTCTCTGTAAACATACACTGATGCAGTGAGAAACATTTACTTTACTACATTTTCAACAGGTTCAGGATGTTTCCAAATAGTTTTTCCACTCTGTCCTGTTAGTTTATCTTCACTCAGTCTTTTGAGACATTTAGTTCTACATTATGTAAGGTTTGTGTGATGGATCAAGTCAAACGATCTGCGACTTACCAAAATTTAAACCTTTACAAAATAATGGTAAAACATCTGCAAGGTGCTCACAACCGGTAATTACCTGTATATGAGATGATAATAAATATGATCAAGATCAAATCAATGAAAAGATTTTTTTCCCTCTCTCTCGCTGTCTCTCATCTCTTTTCAGATATCAATGAGTGCCTAATGTATCCAAGTATTTGTGATGAGCCTTCTAAATGTGTCAATACACCTGGCATGTTTGATTGTGTGTGTCCAACTGGATTCAAATACAACTTCACTTCAAAAAGCTGCATTGGTGAGTAGAGTAGTAAAGCCTATGCAGATACAATCATGAAAAAATTAGGACACCCCATTAAATATTCAGTTCTTTATTAAGAAATGTTCACATATCAATGTCTGATCTTGTTTTTCTTTATCTCTGGAAAATAAAGTGATTTAAATGCAGGTAAACAACAAACATTAACACTGTTTTACTCATTAAATCAAATATATCAACAAAATTCATATTCTAACTGAGGAAAAAGTTAGGACACCCTACCACCTAATAGCTAGTGTTACCCCCTTTGGGTGAAATAACTTCAGTGAGACGCATTTTGTAGCCACTACCAGTCTTTGACATTGGTCTGAAGAAAGTTTTCCCCACTCCTTAACGCAGAATAATTTTAGCTGTGAGATGTTTGAGGGGTTTCTTGCATGTGCAGCCCGTTTCAAGTCACCTCACAGCATCTCAATTGGATTAAGATCTGGGCTTTGACTCAGCCATTCCAGGGCTCTGTTTCTTCCTTTTGAGGCAGTCCTTGGATTTACTGGTATGTTTTGGGTCATTGTCTGTTGCAGGGTCCAGTTTCGCTTCAGCTTGAATTTTTTTCACAGATGATCTCACATGTTCCTCAAGCACCCTCTAATACAGGATAGAATTCATGATGGATTCAATGATGGTGAGCTGGCAGCTGTAGCAAAGCAACCCCAACCCATTACATTTCCACCTCCATGCTTGCACAGTTGGTATGAGGTTCTTTTCCTGGAATGCTCGATTGGGTTTACGCCAAACATGTCCTCTGTTCTGGTGTCCAAATAATTCAATAATAATTCTAAATTCATCTGTCCAAAGAACATTATTCCGGAAGTCCTGGTCTTTGGCTACACTCAATCTGGTGAACTTCAGTCTGGCCTTCATGTTCTTCTTGGACAGCAAAAGTTTCCTCCTTGCGCACCTCCCATGAAGGTTTAACTTGTGAAGTCTCTTTCTAATTGCAGAGGCTTGCACTTTCACATCAACAGTTGCAAGAGCCTGCTGTAGGTCCAATGATGTCATTTTAGAGTTTTTGGAGACTTCTTTTAGCATCTCGCTGTCTGCTCTCGGGGTGAACTTGCTGGGACAGCCAGACCTGGGCATGTTGGCAGTTGTTTTGAATGTCCTCCACTTGTAGACTATTTTCCGGACAGTGGAATGGCTGATTGTATATTCTTTTGAGATCTTTTGAAATCCATAACCAGACTCATAAGTGTCTACAATGTTCTTTCTGAAGGCCTCAGACCACTCCTTGGATCTCACCATGGTGTCTACCCTCACTTTAACAGTCACTATTGAAAGTATTCTGCGTTGAGGAATGGGGCAAACTATCTTCAGACCGATGTCAAAGACTGATAGGCTACAAAAAGCGTCTCACTGAAGTTATTTCAGCCAAAGCGGGTAACACTAGCTATTAAGTGGTAGGGTGTTCTAACTTTTTCCTCAGTTAGAATATGCATTTTTGTTGATATGTTTGGTTACCTGCAATTAAATCACTTTCTTTTCCAGAGATAAAGAAAAACAAAATCAGACATTGATATGTGAACAATTTTTAATAAAGAACTGAATATTTAATGGGGTGTCCTAATTTTTTCACATGTCAGTCTTACGCTTAATTAATTCAATAAATCAAATATTCACTTTGAGCTTTGGTGAGATGTGATCAAGAAGCAGATTGAGGTCACGTGTGGGAAAAATACAAAAGTTCCAGAAATTCAACTCAAACTGTAGGTCTCAATTGTCCGTATCTGTCTAGTTCTGAATGAATTCTGAATTCATCATTGCAGATGTTGACGAGTGCCAGGTGAGCATGTGCGAGGGCACTTGCATCAACAATGTGGGCAGCTACAACTGTCATTGCGATGGCCGCCAGGGTCTCCGCTTAGCAGATAACAAGCACAACTGTGAAAGGATCCCAGTTTGTGTGCATTTGTCTGACTATAAATACGCTGAGATGTTGTACCTGGGGGAGCAGTTTGTAGGGCTTCCTGTGATATATCTTCTCTTCCGTCTGCCAGAGACAACAAAGTGAGTACAAAAAACCTTAGTCACATGTATCATGGAATTAACTGCACTCTATCATACAGGACAGTGGTACCTCTACGTAAGAACGTATCAACATACAGAATTTTCAGGTTATGACAGGCCTCAATGGGAAAATATTGCTTCTTGTTAAGAAAGAAATTTCAGGATAAGAAAGGCAGTAATACAGTATGGCTGGTACTCGCAGCTCCCAGAGTTGACTGAACGTAACATACTTATCTACCATTGGCTATTGACTAGCATTCTTGGCATCCAATTGGCTAAGAGGGACCTCTACTGTATGCGTATCTGTGTATCCCAGCGTCCTCTTCATTTGCCCCTGGTGTTCCATCAGCTTTACATGAGTGTATTAACTTTGATTATTTACTCTATTCCTGGTTTTTTACATTATGCACAACTCGGATTTTATGGTTATTGTGCAATAATCTAATTGTAACATGTACTTCTTACATGTTTTCATGCATTTTTATGCATTATAAAAGATTTATGTCTGGATTGTGTGGGGCTTGGAATGGATTAGGGCATTTACATGGAAAATGCATCTCTGCTTACAGAATTTTCAAGTTAGGAAACTACTTTCAGAACCAATTCATTTTGTAAGTAGAGGTACCACTATATATGAAAGCAAAACAGTTAAGTAAAAAAAAAAAAGTCTTTCTCAATTACTTTTTCACCACCTTCCTTGTGACATTATGAATGTACAGTATATGTTTTAGTGGGATGCCCATTAAAGTTTTTTTTTTTTTTCTGACTGCCAGGTTTGCAGCAGAGTTTGACTTCCGCACATTTGATCCAGAGGGAGTCATTCTCTTCGCAGAATCCTCCCAGGATTCGTGGTTCATGCTAGGACTACGAGGCGGCCGCATCGAAGTCCAGTTCAAAACTCAGCACACGTTAAAGGTCACCAGTGGAGGCAAAGCCATCAACGATGGACAGTGGCATGTGGTAAAAAAAAAAAAAAAATGTACACAGGATTAAAATGTCGATATATTACACATTTTTAGCATGAGTGGGAAAATTCAGTAAGCGTTCTAATTGCCAAAGTGTAAATACTATTCAGATAATAGATTGCTAATGACAGCAACACATCACAACGTGCAGATCTCTGTGGATGAACTGGAGAAGAGCATCAGTGTGAAGATCAGCAAGGAAGCTGTAATGAGCATCACCAGTCCAGAGAGCCTATTCACTGGGGTTAATGGCAAACTGGAGACTAAAGTTTACATTGCTGGTCTTCCCAACCGCACTAACAGCATCATAAAACCTGTAAGACGACACCTTAACGTGCACCATTTTTATGTGCGCTTTGTTGCATCTGTTATAATTAGTGTTGCACCGATACCATTTTTTGGCCCCGATACTGATCTCAGCCGTGCAACATCGGCCAATACCGATACCATACTGATACCACTCAGTTTATATATATTTTTTTTTCCAAAGAGCTACATATTTGGATGTGAAACAATTGACCACAGCATCCTGTTTCTCTGTTAGCCTCCCTCTTTGTGCACCAGCAGCAAATAACTCAAGTCCATCTATAGCAACGCACAAATGATTTGCTTTCTTCTACAGCACCTTTGAAACAGGTCTCAAATTACTGTGGCTTTTCTGTCAGTAAAACACAAGAAAAGTAAAGTACCTTTGACTTCGGGATGCTCCAGTTGAGCAGCAATGGCTTGGCCGGTGTGTGTGCGATCCCTTGAATTCATCGCATGAAGTACTTCGCTTTCTAGTCGGCTGTCAAGCTAAGCAAGGAAAGTTGGGAGACTTGGCTGCTCTAGACGTAGGTAGAAAAGCTTATGCCCCCTGCCATCTCCAGCTTTTCTAAAACATGTCTTGTTACTTCATTTTTTAGTGCAGGATAGTCGTCTCCTTAATTTATTTGCGACTTGGGACCTTATACTTACTGTAGGTACTGCAGCAGCCATAAAAAGCAGGATTCCCACACTTTCAACAAACAGAAGGGGAAGGTTACAGACAACAGTCATTTCAGTGATTTTTTCGAACATCTGGCTTGCTACTTCACTCTTCTCGTCCCACTGCCCAGGGATTGTTGCTGCGGTCCATCCCCAGTCATTGTACTCGGTGCTGAAATATTCCAAAACCGCCGACATTTTCTTCTCCTACTCCTAGTTTTGTTTTTCTTCCATATGAAAAATCTGCCCCGGCATTGGTTAAGAGCAACTGTTAGCCTGCTCTCATATGTCTCATTTGCAGGTCAATAGTGATAGCTGCTTGGTATGCAAAGTGTGGGCAGAAAGTGTCAGGAGAAAAAAGGCTGCGTTCAAGTGTTACCGGACCGGTAAATTGTGTCGGCGCCCTATTTGTTGGTACTCGCCGACACTATACCACTATTTTGGGTCGGATCGGCCCCCCTCAGCCGATACTGGTATCGGTGCATCAGTAGTTATAATACCAGCTTAAAAAGAACATAAACTGCATGAACAACTTGTCTGACTGATAGATCAACCCACGACTTGATGGCTGTATCCGAGGTTGGAACATGATGAACCAAGGAGCATCTGGGGTGAAGGAGGTCATCCAGGAGAAGAAAAGTAAACAATGTCACGTTCATGTTGAACGCGGATCATTTTTCACCGGTGAAGGCTTGGCACGCTTCAATATTGACTATAGTGAGTAAGTTAAGTCATACTTTATCGTTGCTTGTAGGTATTTTTGTTGTGTTTACCATAAATAAGACTTCCATTTGAAGTGCCAAAGTGTTAGCAAAGATGGGTGTGTAGTGTTATGAGAGGAAGAAGAGCATCCAAATGGTGCGCTTGAAATTCAATTGAGTTCCACATTTTCTTCTTGTCAACTGTTTGGTGCTGATGTATTTAAAGCACATATTTTTTTCTTGTGTTTGTTTGTAGATGACTCTGGAAGCTGGAAGGTGGATTTAAGGATGAATATACGGCCTTCAAGCAGTACCGGTGTCATCTTTGCTCTAGTTTCCAACAACAGAGTCCCACTGTCGCTGGCCGTGCTAACAGAGGGCGAATATGACGCTGTATTTTCATATTAAACATTTTTGTTTGTAACTAAACATGTTTAATACTGCCCGTTGACAACGTGCGTGAAATTGATTTGTTTCCCCTCTGTGTTGCAGAACCTGCAAGTTTTCTTGGACGGCGTTTCGGTGGCTACACTGCACTCAATGCTGTTGTGTTATCCTGACCGATTAACAGTGTTGCTGAGTGTAACTCAAACAGAAATTTCAATCTCAGCCAACTCATCGACTGTCAAGAAAATATTGCCTGATGCCCAGCAGGTGGCACTGCAGCACCTCAATTCCTCCATGCAGAACCCAGTCAGCACCTACATTGGTGGGATACCAGGTCAGTTACAAATTAACGATACATAGTTTTCTTTGTTACATAGTCAGTGACATACGGTGATCAAATAAAGGCAAATGTGCCAGCACTAATCATTTCAGTCCCATTTTGCCTTTGAGAGTGCTTCCAAAAGCATTTCAAAGCAAGCTTAAATAGTTACGGGAAATGTTCCCCCAAAGCATTTCCAAGTGACCATCCTGATTGATTCCAGGAAGAAATGGTCTGCGTTTCTTTGTGGTCTCATTAGTCGGATCTGCAGATGTAAGCAAGTGTAAGAATTTACACCGGAGGCTTTCTTTACGATGATGAAGGGAGATTAATTGTAAAATTCATGTAGGTTCATTCAGTCACAAAGGTCTTTTTGTGCTGAAAATGAATCCTAGTACAGTAGTTAACATTCGGTGACAAAATATGCATTCAAGCTGTTTATCATGAAAAAAGCATGTGTGGAAATGTTTTAAGTATGTGATAGAATGAAGATTAAACTTTTGTGTTATGTATAAGTTATATCAGGCTCCCCATATGCTTAGTAATGCACTGTCTTGGCTGCATATGCATGCATACGCTATGATCACTCAATATCTATTGTTTCCTCCCTCCCTCTTAGATGATGTCCCATTGGATTCCACCCCAGTAACAGCCTTTTATCACGGCTGCATGGACATCTCTGTCAACGGCCAGATGTTGGACTTTGACGAGGCCTTGAGCAAACACAACAGCATTAAGTCCCATTCCTGTCCTCCTGCTTTGACCTCAGAAACAGATGCCCCTCAGCCACATGGAGAGTGACCTTGATTAACACCCCCGCCACTCACACTAGGCAGCAGTGTCCTCTCGCTTGTGGGATATTTAAAATGTAGGACACGGATTGGAGGATGTAGGAGGTAAAAATTTATCAAGAAAAGGAGATAGTTTTCAAAAGTCATAGTTGAATTTGCCACACCTATAATGCTTTGTTTCAATTACGTGTGATGTATGACGACAGCTACTTTGCTGGAAGCTGGATGATGTACTTGTAACATTGTTGCAATCAAGGAATTCCAAGAAATGTTCGCTAACAGCAAAGCTCTGTAGCACGCATAACATGTGTTGAGCAAGAGAGTAGTGCTTGTTGCACATGAATACCAGGCTCTGAGGCCACCTGCTGCCTTGCCTCTGTCGCTGGTTGTCGATGTGCTTAGTATTCCCATCGAATCACTTGTTTGGATGAATAACTTGAAATAAACATTTTTAAAACATTTTTTAACCATCCAAATTTTTTTGTTTGTTGGTTTGTTGGGTTAGTTGCCAGTCATACTCAGTGTTGTTAATAACTGCGTTAGAGTATAGCAGCGTTATTTTTTTCAGTAATGAATAGTGACATACTTTTCCCATCTTTGCAACGCCATTGCTGTTACTGAGGATGTGAAGGGCTGCGTTACTAATTGATTTTGCCACACATCAGTTGCCTCCCTGCCTGAAGAGAGCAGATCGGGAGGAGGGAAGGGGGTGGTGATGTGATTCCAAACGCGATGATGATTAGCTGGGTGGGCAGCTCATGTCCTGCTTCACTGCACGCTCTCGCAAACACAACAAGAAAGCGATAATGGTGACGGGCCAGAGAATTTCAAAGGTAGCGTTCTCAAACTTGAATTATTTTCAATATTTAATATTGTTATTTTACGTAATATTTAAGGATAGTGTTCTGCTTATTGTGCAGTAGGCCTAAGAACAGTTTAAGAGATTTGCACTGCTTAATGGTCAGTTTTCAGTTTACGTTCGTGTTTTCTTAACAGCCTAATATATTTGATCCAAATACCAAATGTTCCAAAATACTGTATGTAGTGTTTTTATTCTTCAATCAGTTCATATAAACATCTTTGAGGTGAAAAATGTTGCGTGTAGAACATGAAAAGTAACGTCAGGTACTAATTTCTCTTACATGAGGTAAGTGAGTTACTAACTTTTTGCGTTAAGTAATTTGTAATTGTAACTACTTACTTTTTTCAAGTAAGATTAACAGCACTGCACTATAATATTATTCAGTCATAAAAATACCCAGATTGAGTCTTCAATGAATCCAAAGTAGCGTATTTTTCGGACTATAAGTCGCACCTGAGTATAAGTCACACCAGCCCATAAACGTGCAATGAAAAAGAAAAAAAACATATATAAGTCGCACCGGAGTATAAGTCGCATTTTTGGGGGAAATTTGACAGAATCCAGCACATAGAACAGATATGTCATCTTGAAATGCAATTTAAAATAAAAATACAAGAGAGAACAACATGCTGAATAAGTGTACTGTATGATAATGTTACATGATGCATGAGCAAAGAAATGTGAACGTGGCCCGTATGTTAACGTAACATAGCTATTAAGAGTTATTCAGGTAACTATAGCATAAAGAACATAATAACAAGTTTACTACCAAACCGTCAATGTCATTCCAAAACACCTAAATATCGTGTGAAATGATATAATAATGTGTTGATAATTACACACATAAGTCGCTCCAGAGTATAAGTCGCACCCCCAGCCAAACTATGAAAAAAACTGCGACTTATAGTCCGAAAAATACGCTACACATAAAAAAAAAACTAAGCATGCAATGGAGAGCATGCAAAGACCATTTAAGACTCCAGGGCCACAATTAGAACCCCAGCTAAAACCCTATTGTTCGGTGAGGCAAACGTGCTTCTGAACCAGTAATGTACATATTATAGGTTTAGCAATTTGATTGTTATGTTATTACATAATCAAATTTAAAATTCATCCTCGCAGGGTCAGAGTACTGGCCCTGAGTGTCCATCTTCTGATTGGTTGGTCAGGGTTGAACTTCATGCCAACTTCAAGCAAGCTATATGCACACAATAAGTGTAATATTCAGCATATGTGGTGAGTAAGAGGTGGATTGAGTACATATTGACAGCCCAAATACTCCTGCACGGCCTGCCAGTCTTCATTCTGTCAATTTGCTGAAAGGTGCAGAATTTAAAGTCACAAAATCGTTTCATTGCAGCAATGGCCCCACAAAGTTGTGCCACAAAATGTTAAGTCCATTTTGATGAAGGCCTGTTTATTTCATTTTCTAAATAGGCCTATTGGTTTTTGATTCTCTACCATTGATGGCGATGAACCTAAAATTCATTTTAAAAGAGTTAAAATAAATTTGACGTTTATCTCTGTCAATGGCAGTGAATCAGCAGTTAACCCTTTGTTAACCCTCTCCCAGTCCAAATTATTTGGACGTCTAGCACCGTCAATGGGACATGAGCATTTACAGCTAATCCCCCCAGTTTAAATGAATTGGACATTTGTTGTCATTAGCAGGCAATGAGTTAAATACTAAAACAACTGTACAGTATTGTTTTTTGAATATAATTTTATTTAGTTTTTTGAATCAACATTTTGTTAATGTATTTAATCATAAGATATTTATTTAAAATTAATATAAAAATACAATAATAATAAATAAAAATAATGAGACCTGGTGCCCATTTATGCTGACATGACATTTTGTAGGTCACTTTTATACCAAAGTTTACAGAGGCACAAAATTTATTTCCCAATATTATAAACTGTTGCATGTATATGTCAAAATTAGAGTGGGGTCTGGTTGAATTGTGTTATCTGTGTAGTTTTTTCTTTGACTGCAGTCGCATTTGCAAGTAAATTTGTTCTGCAAACAGTAGGTTTTGAAATTGGTCATGTTGTGACATCACACCACGCCTTATTACGCAAGTACCTGTCCTCTTTGTTCTTCCTCCACGCCCACTAATATGAGGATGGCTAAGCAGTGAAAAAAGCAATCTGGAAGTTGCCACTTCCTTAAACTGTGGCACATTACATTACAGTATATAAAGATATAAAGATATTCCTCAATCTGAACATGTGCATTTGCAGTGATTTTGTACAATAATTTGGTCTGCGACCTCCAACCCCTGCTACTGTTCGCCGTCTAGCCAGCCGAGCGGCACTGTGCTCGGCTTGCACGCTGGTATAAGTCGACTTCATCACCTGGTTCTTGACTTACTTTTTTACCCTGTGACCTCCACCTTCCACCTCTCTCCGAAATCTGACCGGACGAAAGGTACATTGCTTGCTGCAGACCCGGCAGCATGGGCGGGCATTAGGGGGCTAGGCCCGCCCTGAGAGACTGCTGTGCCCGCCCTAGCTCGATTAGACTGTACTGTGTATTTTTTTTTTTTTTTTTTTTTTAATCTTCCACAAAAACACACACACTGAGAAGACGAACCCTCTATTCATCCTATCTTGATCGGTCGTCATTCAATTCAACCAATCTGAGAAGCGTATGAAGGCAATTTTTGCCAATCACAGATAAGGGGGTCAGGCCGAGTAGCCGGCCATTGGGTGCTCATGTTTATCAGTGCGTATGTTATGTTTAAGCTGAAGCACTTTAGTTAAATAAATGCACACAGAACTGGACCATTGTTTTTCGCATACCTGTCAAGTTGTACTGTTTCGGCGTAATTTGTACAAGTGAGCACTGATTTTTAAATGTGTACACCGTACATTCAAAATCTGTACGTTTTTCTTTCTCCGTTCGGATTTTGTCACCGTTTTGGCAACGAGACAATGTGCGTTACGATGCGTTACTACGGTGGTTGAATGACGCAAGAAAAGTCAGAGACACTGAGAGAGAAGAGTGTTGTGAAGCTGTAGTAAACGCGATGCTAGGCTAGGTGGCTCCAATATTTCCTGACTGTAGCCGACAGCCTACAATCTACGCCTAGATATCAAATGCTTATAGAACTAAATGCTAAATGACAGACGGCGGCGTTAATTAACAGCCGCCATTTTGAAGCAGTAGACTTGTCAGAAAGGCTCTGTTGTAGTTAACCTTCCTAGCGAACTTAAGTAACTTTTTATCTAAAATACTCCTAAATCGGCAAAATCTTGACTTGAATCTACTGTATCTTTAAATGATGAAACAGTTTTAAAATCTAAACATGTTGAAAGTAGACAGAAGGGAACTGATGCAAAAACGGTAGCAATTTTAACAACTTAAACAGTTGATTAAAAACATTAAACGATTTCCAAACATATTAAAGGTTACTATGTTTTATTTATTTTTATTTTTTTTAAATTGAAAAAAACAAAACAAAACATGAAAGGTAACACCAGTTACTTTGCCAAGTAACTAATTACTCTTACCTTCAGAAAACTGAGTTACTAACTCAATTACTTTTTGGGAAAAGTCATTTGTAACTAATTATTACCGGTACTTTTTAAATTTAAGATTAACAACACTGGTCATAAATATGAAGTCTGCAGAATGAAAAGTGACGAGAGCCGAGATTTCATTCTGCCAATTTGTTGCCGAACACAATTTGCCTGCAACTATTGCTGATCACTTCTCAGAATTAACAAAAAAAATGTTCCCTGACTCAAAGATTGCATCGGTAAGTCTAACTACCTTTAAGTCAAACTGAATTGCGAGCTGAAGTGCTATGAAGTGCAGCCATCAAGACATAATAGAAATTGCCAAAAGTGCTACCTACAATTATAACAAAAGTCACTGTTAACATTTTAGTAATCATGATGTAGCTGAAGATATTGATTCTTTGATTGCACCTGGTTATATGTTAAAATATTACCAATAAATTCATATTATTTTAAAAGTTGAGTTTTATTTTTGTTTCAAATTGCACGCTATATACAACGTTGTAAGATTATTCACCAATTTGTAAGGGCATACGTCACTATTTGTAAGATTGCCAACAGCCTCGGGTTGACAGGTATGTTTTCATTTGTCTTAGAGATTTTACGATGAACTACCACTTGTGACTTCAGAAAATATTTCAGTGCACTGATGTTGTAATCTACAGGTAATAACGCCACTGTTCAGGCTAAATTTACGTTGAAGAAGTGTGCCCCTCCCAAAAAATGTAATGGCCCCCCCGTAATTTCTTTCTGCAGCCTGGTCTGACTTGCTGGAAAGAATCGGCCTCCTCGCCTGGTTTTGATTAACTCCTGTAAGCCTACACCTGGATACCTGCAAAATGACGATGACCACCAGCTTTGTATGGTGAGTGAATGTTTTTTTTCTTCCATAACTGAAAGCATGAGGGTTTTGAAGCTTGGTGTCATTGAAGAACGATTGAAGTGCATGTCCCTGCGACGCGTCAAGGTCAGTTTACGCATTGCCCATTAGTGGCCCACCAACCAATTAGAGCAAAGAGTTGAGATTACAATATTGAATATTCAAATTGGATCCAGTAGGTGCATATTAATGAAATTTCGGAAGTCTGCAGAAGAGCCCAAAAAGGACCAACAAAATAGCTTGAAAAATTACATTCTCGGCCCTTTCATCGGAAATTATTGTGGAAACCTAATAAAATAGCATCCAGTTTTAAAATAAAAAAATGCAATGTTAACCCTTACATTCATGAATTATGATTAATTCTTTAATGTTTTTATTACATTCATTTAGAACATGGTCTTGAACTTGTATCCGTGGGGCCAATTGTGGCTCATGGAATAATATTCTGCGGCCCCCATTTCACATCCAATGGTAGTATTTTGTGTTGGGCAATAGAATATTATATAAATAATTTAACAAATGAATTAATCGAAGTATCCATTTTGAGGGGGGAATCAATTGTTTGAAGAAGTCCTTAATGTAAAAGATTTTTGTTTTAAATAATTAAAATTGAAAGGTAACGAGTAATAGATATAAATATAGCTTAATAAAACAAAATTTTAAAAAAACAAAACATATTGTAATAAATGGGGCAAAAAAGAATAATAAAGACATAAATTCACATAAGTGTGGCCTGGATGTTTTGATGTGGGATTTTTTGTTTGTTTGTTTGTTTCGGAACTTCACATAACTCTTTGGCTGCCATTAACATCAATAGACGTCCAATCCATTTTAATTGGGAGGGGTTGGAAATGAATCGCTTCCAGCCCCTCATAGTTGAATATGGATTTGCCGTCAATAGGTGTTTTCAATATCAATTTCTCTCTTTTACTAACTACCACAACACACTGTGACATGGGCTGGCAGTGAATGAGTAAAAGCAATACTAGGTAACTTTTCAACCGTCATGAAATATTTTCATAACATTTGTGATGACATGTTGACTGACTAGTTGGATGACACCTTTTTTATATCTCGAGGGGGTCTGTATCTCTTTCAACAGCACTACTTAACTTTGAGGGGAGGGGCAGGAAACCTGCCACACAAAAAATTACAAATGTGCTGACTGCTTTATGGCATACGTCATTTCCCCCTTTCATTATAAAGACGGAAGTCGATGCGAACACTTTCGCGCAAATTCTGCAAAGATGGCAGAGCAACGAAAGAGACAAAAAGCAAAAAGTTTTGTCCGAGGAGGGGAGGGGGGCTACCAAGGATAAAAGGATACTCAAGAATAAACACTGGCCTGGATTTCACTCGCTGGCGTGAGTAAACATTGTGGTTTGTATTATGTCAAATACTGGGATCAGGGCACACGTTTTAATACGGAGGTGGCTTGCATTTTGTGGCTGACAATGCTCCTTGTCCACCAAGAATGCCACTCGGCCAATGACTCGGCTTGTTGCACAGCCCAATTAATCCTCTTCACGAGAGCGCTAAACTCTGCTTATGCTCCTGCGGATCTTCATATCGTCCAGACTTCAAGCCCCCTCAACCCTCTTCGTGTGCACGGCAATAGACCACTATCCTCGGGTTGGGCTCGGGCAGCTACACGCTCCTCCGACGTCGGCCGGTTTGTCCGGCGGTCATTCTCTAGCTGCTTCCCCGGCAAACGAGCTCCCCTGCCCACAGCAGGGGTACGACGAACTGTAACTTGCTTGCCACCATGGGGGGGTTGCCGATCCATGAAGACAACCGACAACCCAGCCGCCGTATGACATGATCCGCTGTAGTTTTGTGTGATTTTTCGCACCGAAAGGCGAGAATAAGACTTGGAAACTCCGCTCGGTTCGGGTTAGCATGTCGGCTTGCTGTCACACCTCCTGGTTTGTTTACGCTCTCAGAAGCCAGGAAATGTCAAAAGTCGGACTAACTCCGGTGGCATAAAATACCATTCGGGGGGTGCAAGAAGTTGACAGTTTTGACCATTATGGTGTAATTTTGCCATGTCGTACTGAATAAATGCATTTTTAATATTTCGTATTCCATTTAGCACAAGACTGTTATTTGTCATGACCATACAATTTATTTAGCAATTGGGGGAATATACTTAGATTAAAAAAATATCCTGTAAAAATATTGGAGTAGAGAGATTGAAACAATGACATTTTGCTGCTCTCTTCGTCACATTTTCCTCTTCTGAATAATTCCCCCTCAGCTGCATTCTAAATCAGATGAAACCGTGACCCAGCCGACGTCATTCTCCAGCTGGGGACGCTAGAACAATATAATAACAGGCAGGGCTAAACGGCAGATTATAAAACCTAATTTCTCGTCATCTGCGCTTTGCCAAATTGTTGTATACAGTCGAATTGTCTAATAATATAATTCTAACTCACATAATAATGCTCTTTCGACGCCTGGTCTTCATGGGGTTAAGTCAAAGGCATTGGTTTGCATAGGGACGGTAGGGACATAACAATACCAGCTTTTCAGGATGCTCAAATTGTCCCCACCAACCTTAAAGCAACCTTATATGCATTTTATAAAGTGCTCAGTTCTCCAAGCAATTTAGATTGTATTCCCATATGTTGTAAGGACAGACCCTACCATTATTAAGTGAATTATTTTTATTATGTTCAAACTTACATTTACCCCTTATCACGTGTCCACCCCCCCCCCCAAGACCACGTGTGATTGGCTGATGACTTGACCCACCCCGACACACACACGCCCGCTCACACAGCCCCAACAAAAATACATGTCGACAACATTCTGCCTCCTCCGCCCTATTCAAAGAGGAGGGAAATTAGAAGTTTTTTTCAGCCAGCAACAGCCACTTTAAGTAATTTAAAAAGACGCCAATGTTGTGGAGGTGGGAAACACACCACTAATTTTGTTACTGAAGTCCGACTTACATCAGAGTTAGCATAACATCAAACTGTGTGAACTTACTAACCTGCAAAACTCGAGGATGAAGCTGCTTAGAGAGAAGTGTCCTTTTGTTTGTGTTTTCTACTGTTAACGTTCATTAAAATGTGAAAAAGGTAGTGAACTCTGAAACTAAAGAACCAGAAAACCTTGAGCAAGAAGCTACTTAGAGACAGGTGCTGCATAACCTCATATGTTGCTCACACAACACAACATACACACCAGTGGCGTTACCAGGGGGAGCAGGGGTGGGCAGTGCCCACCACAGACACGTTCTGCCTACCCAAAGAAAACTGGATGTAGCAGTAACGGCAGTCTGGGCACCGCGTATTGTACCCCATTCATATAGTACTGATGTGTTCTAAGTTTTAACCTTTGCTTTGTTACCTCCTCTTTCACCTTAAGAAATTAAAAAATTAAATGAAATGTTGGTTTTGTTCCTAGGGGGCGCTACACACATTTACGCATATTTTGATTATTATTAATATTTTATATATTTTTTTTACATTTAACCAAAGTTTTCACCAGTGTTCACCTGGCTTTTGAGTTTGGTGAGTTTTGAAGCATTCTGAGGGGGTCAAAGTAGGGCTCAAGGCGTCGGCGGGACAAATAATGACTGCTAGGGGGCGCTACAAAGTGTATTTGGAATTTGTCTTTACACGGTATAAAACATTGCACCTGTCTTGACCTGCCTGCCGATTTTGGTGCATTTTGAAGCATTCTAAGGGGGTCAAATTAAGCTCAAAGGGGCTGCGGAACAAAGATTAACTCTAAAAATAATAATAAAACCGAGGAACCACAATAGGTTACCTAAAAAAAACATTGTCACCTGCATGTCCGTACTGTTCAGTTATGGATGTGTTGTAAGTCAAATAAAATCAAATCAACTTTTATTTGTTTAGACCAAATCACAACAACATTTATCTCAAGGAGAAAACATACAAGTTTCAAGGTGCAGTAGCCCTACGCTAGATTTTGACCTACTTGAGCAAATGAGCATTGTAGCTTTTTTTTTTTTGCCCCCCTCAGGTAAGACTAATGCCCACCCACACCTGGCATCCTGGTAACACCACAGATATACACAACATAATCAAAAAAACTGTTAACATAATTTTTTTTTTTTTGCCAAGAGCTACCCACACTAGCGTTGCGATCGACTGGTCGATCGTGATCGATGTAATGACCACCCCTAATTTAGCTTATCAATTAATTAGGTTCATATTCGTAAGAAATGTAGCCCTGACCCCCGTTCACCCATTCTGTTTGGTTTTATTAATTTCCCATTCCTAGCATAAAGTGTACATGCAGGTTATGCTGTTATATCATCCCTACCAATGTTGAGTCCAAACCTACGCCCTTGTGTTAAGTATTTTTTAAATTAACAAAAAAAGTGCATATTAATAGTTCAACCTGATTCCATCTATATTACAAATATCCACGTAGTTAGGCTCATGTGGTGTAAAACTTCAAATGTTGTTGCCCAACCTCAAGTCCCGTTAGGGGCTTTAAAAAAGACAGATGATGGGAAAAAGTGCTCGTCTGCATCAAATAAAGTGATGCAGCTTCGCTCGCACCCCTGACAATAACTCGTTGCCACACACACACACACGCAAGTGCAAGGAGGAGGAGGAGAAGGAGGAGGAGGAGGAGAGGAGCCAGAGGACAAAAGTGCGGACCGCAATGGAGACGAGCTAACCGCAGCTCGTGGAGGACGACGGCGGCTTAGCACTGAGAGGCATGCGGGGGGAGCACGAAGCTTCTTGAGCCCCCAAACACATCTCGGCGATCATTTACAAGTACCTGAAGACCTGCTAACCTGGGGGTACATTCTTATATACAGCATTACAGCCGCAGGAGAGGACAAGGGTGAGACTATTCCTCAGAAAGAAGTTTACGGTGCTGGGCACGGACACGGCGGTTACACGATGCGTGTGAGCCGGACAAAGTGTCTCTCATTGGCCGCGCTGCTAATCCTGCTGGCCGCCTGCTGCTCCCCCAGCAGTAGTAAGTAAACATTCGCATGCTAGGTGGCACTTGCTAATGGCACGCCGCAGTGCTAAGTGTCCCAAAATATCTGTGTTGTGAAAACAAACGTGAGCGAACCCCCGCACGGTGGAACCTCGGACCACCGTGGAGGGGACACCTTCACTTTACCTGCCTTTTCTCAAATACGTGTGTTGTTGTCTTCTGCAGTGGTAGATTTTTCAAATATTTTGCTACTTCAGTGGATCTTTTTTTTTTTTTTTTTTAAAGTGTAGTTTATTTGATTTTTAAGGCAACTTTCAAATTGTACACTCGCATAAAAATCAAAACCCAGATATGTGCATTTAACTCTTTATAGGCAATTGACTTTTTTTGGTAATAGAAAAACATTGATTTATATATGAGCAGTTATTATTTGTTTTTAATCTATACGTAATATGATCAATGTATCAAAAGCTGATGAATTAAAAAAAAAAAAAAAATACAAATAAGAAGAGATACACTCCCAAAAACACTCTAAAGTTGACTTTAAAAAAAAAAAAAAATCAGTGTTTAGATCAGTGGTTCTTACCTTGCTAAAGGGACCGAACCCTACAAGTTTCACATGTGGATTTACCGAACCCTTCGGAATTAGATAATAAAGTTACTTTTGTCAAATTCCAAACCAATATATCTAAGCTAGCAAGCTAATAATTTAGCAAATTCCCATTAAAAATTCTCATTTTGACAGCATGTTTTATAAACAGGTCAAAATTTGAGACCACACTGCCCATTGGTCTGTTATATTCCCTCATATCAAGTGTGAGTCGACTTTCCACTGAGCAAACCAGTTCCTCCTCCCACAAGCTCGAGGACTAATAGTTAAAAGAAATGGATTAAGCCTGTAAATTGGGAGCAAACCAGATTTAATCAGTGTACGAAAATAGGGCTCTGGATTTCTTTACCTTCGCCGAACCCCTTAGACTTACTCTACGAACCCCTGGGGCTCGATCGAACCCAGGTTAAGAACCACTGGTTTAGATCATTGCTTGCTATTGACGTCCAAATAATTTGAAGCGGAAAGAATGGCTGCCAAGCTTATGTTTCAATGCCATTCATCAGCCCTCCCAGTCAAAATGGATTGGACGTCTCGCGCCATAAATGGCAGCCAATGAGTTCAATAAGTGCCCTATAAAGGGTTGAATATTTAAATCAAAGGAATACTTCAGGGAGTCTTTTCGACAACATTATCAGTATTTTTACTCAATACGCAGTCTAAGTACTTTTCCCTCCACTATGATCATTTTCAATGTTCTTTCCAGTCTCCCTGTCACAACAAAAGGCAAACCAGTTCCTAAGCAGACGCAGGAGAGCTAATCAAGTGTTTGAGGAAACCAAACAAGGACACTTGGAGAGGGAGTGTGTGGAAGAGAGGTGTTCCAAGGAGGAGGCCAGAGAAGTGTTTGAAAATGACCCCGAGACAGTGAGTCAACATCAAATTGTGGTTACAATTACAAATTGTTCAACATTTCTCCTGTCAGCTACTACTGTCTTCAAAACTCAATGAAAACAATACACTTTCTGGCCAGAACATAAGGTAGACTGGCCGTATAAGACATAATATAATAAAAGAAAAGATAACGTTAATATACTGTTTATTCATAATAGTGCCTGATTTTGACTCATAATGTCTGGAAAGGAATTGATAGCTGTACTGTATGACAGCAGTGTCAAAATGAATGTGCTGTCATGCCCACTGTAATTATAATAGTAACTCTTAAAATACACATTTGTTTTGGATTTTGTAGCTTTTCCTAATGTTTTGACTTGAAAGACTACTATTTACAGTGCACAAACTGAAATCATGACCCAAATCTTATTCTTTTGTTTGTTATTTAAGACTTCTGGCTTAAGTTGTGCTTGTTTTATAATGACTGATGACTCATAAGTCTGAGCTGCTGGTATTGATGCTTCCGTCAGTGCTGACAAGCATGATAATATTGGAATGGGATTTGATAGACATGTTTTTCTTGAGGAAAAGAATCTCTTTGGTTTCTATCGTGGTCATTGAGTCAGAATGACTAAATCGTGGTTTGGGCCATGCAGCATTTTAGAAAACACTGCAGTCCACACAATCCCTTTAGAAGTATGCATACAAACACGTAGTCATGAATGTTATTTTTCTCTTATCATCTCAGAGCGAAACAATTTCACAATTCCACTGAATGCATGCTTGCCTAAATTCTCTCCGTGGAATGTAGCAAAAGCATGTGCCACATTTGGTCCTTGACGTCCACACTCGCCCCCCTTAAATGCATGTCAACAAACCTAATAGGCAGCTTAATTTTCTAATTATAGAACAAATCTAGGTTGAGAAACGTGTTTCATTCTGCTCAGTCGTTCGCCCCTAATCTGCATACATTCCCTCCCACTCTACTGTATTTACTAACAAACACAATGTATCACGCTGCATTTGCTCAGGGTCAGTCACAGTGGATTAGTGTCCATGCTGCATTCATGAGTGTGCAGATCATCCTTTCCAGCCATGTACATAGGAATGAATACACATACACCCTCTAAATATTGGGAACTGGGTATGTTGTGCCATTATAGTAGGGCTGCAGCTATCGATTATTTTAGTAGTCGATAAATCTATCAACTAGTTAGTTCGAATAATCGAATTAGGAACGTTTAATGTGTTGCAGAATAAACTTAGGGAGATGTGAAACAAAGACTTGCTAAGATTGCACTTTCAAAAGAGCATTAAATACGAATACAAAATAAAATTCCCGAGTGTTTCTTCAAACTCTGCAGGATTTTACTTTCATTTGAAAATAAATTAAAATACCTGAGCTTTGTCTCAAACTGTATAAAGAATAAATTATTGAGGATCTAAGAACAACAAGAGAATTGGCTAACTTGCATAGCAAAAGTCCGCTACCTTAAGTGCTATAAAGTGCAAATTTTTTTTTGTTTTTTTTTTGGGCAATGCTCTTAACAAATCGCTCAAACACATATTCCAACAAAAACGGCTAAACATATCTATAAACTAAATTACGTATGCATAAAAAAGCATTAGTTCAAACAAAACCTTTTGTTGATCTTAACAGGGAGCAGCTGGATTCAGCCATGTTAAATAAGTTATGTCATATTCACTGTTTCCACTAGAGATCAGTGTATCCACCCAAATCAATAAAACTAAATGCAAACACTTTCAAAACAAACCACTATAATGCCACTCGAATTAAACGAATACTTGAAACAGCAAAATTTGATTCGAAGCCCTTTTTCTTTAGCACTAAATTATACGCAGATTAAAACCACAATGGTTGTGGGGAAAAAAAACATTTTATGAGAACAGCCACTTTCTTATGCTTATTCAGTGTTTTGTGTAATGTGTAGGTCATGTACTACGTGATACGCCCCCTATCGATTGTACTTACTCTATTTTTGAGAGGTGAACAACGCAAACAATGGCTCTGATATTATGTGTGACAAGGGCAAGACCTTGAAGCTGACCGTGTAAGGTTGATGACGTGTAGCTTGACAAAAGGTCACATTGCTGCTCCATCTCAAAGAATTTAAACGCCAACACGTACACTTGCTATTGAAACACATTAATTTGGGTTATGTTGTTTTCTGCGATGTCGGCACAAAGACTGCAGTGACATACAAAAGGGCATTAGTCATTCTGAACGAGACCGTGATGCTGCATTTTGCTCTGCTGCAGCTCTGACTCTGCAAAGATAGAAAAAGAGAGAGGTGATTCTGCCGAGTCGTTCTCTGACACACATATACGTGCACCTACAAACATGCAGGACATACCTTTTTTATCAGACATGAGAGGGATCAAAAGTGATAATATAATTGAACTTCCTTTTAAAAGTCGTAGAGTGAAGTGGCTGAATTGAATCTTGTCATCACGTTTCATTCATTTCACAGAACCTTTGATGTGTTTGATTTTTGCTGCAAAGTCTGATGACAGTACTTTTGACACCCTGACTGAGTCTCACCTGAATTTGTGTAAATCGGCAGATGTTTTTTGAAGCGGTACAGCAACAGCCAGGAGGCATTGACTCTACTGCTTCTTATCAGGAATGCAGAGAATTTTCAGAAGGCCTCTGGCAAGGGGTGGCAACCTTTGTGAGGCAAAAAGCAAGCTGGATCCTAAGTTATTGTATTTTCTTTTATGAAAAGTCACCGGAACATGACACTATTGTGTTTGCAAAGAGAGCTTTTTTTTGTAACTATTGGTTGATTAACATTTGTTAATGCATATACCAAATTTTCTGTGGATTTTCATAAAATCCTTACAGCTTTTGAAGTGTGAAATTGTTAACTTTATGAATGTATTCATATATAGTATTTATTTGTGATATATCTAAGATATGTTTTTCTTCATGTCTTCATCTCCTTTAGGACTACTTTTATCCCAAGTATTTGAGTAAGTCATATTTTGGCAACACTTCTCACAAACAAAGCCTGACTGATCCAATTTTTAATTCATTTTGCTTCTTCTCTCCTGCCCAGATTGTTTGGACAAATTTGGAGGTTCAGCAAAGAAAAAACCTGATCTGATCACATGCGTCCACAGTAGGTCTAATTTTTCTGTTTCTCAACGTAATTGTATTGGCATACGTTTTAATTTTTACTTAATCCCTCCTGATTTGGTGCCTTTACTGTGAATATTCTCACATCTTCAGCAGGGCACCTAGTTTTATTGGGAGCATCAGGGGCAGTGGGGCTGCACTGCAGTAGCGAACGCTGCAGTGCAAAATGTCACAAGCTAATTACAACTTAAAGTAGACCGCTTCCTGTATCTATTTGAGCCACCGATGCTTTATATGAGTAACATTGCAGCACTGATGTAGTGCAGTGATGCTGCATATCTGTGAAAGACATACGCTTCTTCCTTCGTCACACACTCAATGACTATTCAGGTGCTTCCTTCGTCAGAAGTGACGTGAGTAAAGCCCTACGTGACTGGGGTAAAAAAAAAAATCTGCTGCATCAGTATACAGCAGACCTTATTGAGCTTCAAGTGAAAGGGATGGTGGGCTGTGACTCAGCTGTTCTACTTGCATGCATTATGCTACTCCAAGATGACAGCTATTCTTTTCCTGTTTTTAATGTCAGCACATCAGCTGCCTCTCCAACCTTTATTAATCTTTGTTCTTGCTCCTCTGGCTTCTTTGCATGGTGGGCGGTAGATTCGGTATCACCTAAGATGTTCGCATTCCTCCGTTGACGGTAAAATGATGTCATGCATACTTTTTGGCTGGATATCGGCACGTTAGATATATTATCACAGTAAGAAACAGATCTTTGGCTCTGTTCTTATTCATCTTGCCGTGCACAGTGCACGAAACACTATGCAACTCAAGTTCAGTAGCTGCACACATCTGGTATTCGTACGTGTGTTATTATTATGTTGCAACTACTGCCAACAAGCAAGTCTAATTTTTCAAATTTGATGTCAAAACTGCTGATATAACTGCAATTCCACTGTTTAGAAACTGTGTGGGATTCATCCACTTGTACCAACATCTGTGTCTTCCTCCAGGCCTTCACACCCGCACTCTGATCTCAATCTGGCATGCACGGACTTGCACGGATTCCCCTGAAACCTAAACGAAACAAAGATTTTGATGAATATCGGAATAGAAACTGTAGCAACATGTTAATGTGTTCTTAAGAGCCAGAGGGCACATTTACTGGGAGGAATTGACCGGTAGAGCATTTAGCCAGCATGAATTATGCTGTTTATTTTCTGATATGCACAAATTTAGAAGATTTGTCCAGTGTCACTATAATATGAATTATGTTGCCTGATTTTTGTTTTCCTCACTACAAGACATTCCAGACCAATGCTCCCCTTCACCCTGTAACTCCAGAGGAACCGTGCGCTGCGAGGACAAAAAGGGTTCCTTCCTCTGTCACTGCTTCACAGGTTGGACCGGGGACTTTTGTGAGAAAGGTACTGTCTCAGCATTATGAGAAACTTGTTTATCTGGGACAGCAGTTTCTCATCTTAAGCACACTTAGAAATTCCCGCTGTATAGGTTATCTTTGTCTTCATGCACTGCCATTGACAGCTACAGTATACTAGGCATTGAATTTAGTATTTTAAAAAAAAGTTGAAAAATTAAATTACAAGCCCAGCTCCTTCTAACTTGGCGCCGATAGGCAAAAATAAGTCAGCGATTAATTGACGTGATGAATGAGCCTTTCGAAGAGGTGTAGCATAGTTTTTTTGCATTGAGTATACTGCTTATACTGTAACTCTGCTTGGCCTGTCACGATAAATTACCGGATATCGACTTATCGTCCATATCGGTCGTAAAACTTTCATTGGTCTATTGCTTTGAATGGCAGTGATTCTTAATTTATGAAATAACATTAAAGCCCTAATAACAATAGGTACCATCATTTTCGGACTATAAGCCGCTACTTTTATCCCCTCATTTTGAATCCTGCGGTTTATAGTCCAGTGCATCTTATTTGTTGATTTATTTGGGTTAATAGGTAAGACTTTATTTGACAGCAGCATCATTAGACTGCCTTAAGACCATCATAATTATGACATGACACTGTCATGGGCATTAATGAATGCTTATGACACATGTCATTAAGTTTCATCCGGCATATTTATTTTGTCACTAACTCCATTAATGTCCAGCTCGGATCTTTTACATCCATTCAAAAGTGAGATAATTTGCCAGGTGACACTTAATGGCATCTGTCATAAGCATTCATTACTGTCATAATGATGACTGTCTTATGACAGTCTTATGATACCGCTGTCAAATAAAGTGTTATTGTTACCGGTTAATATGGTTTGGTGTACAGTGATATGAAAAAGTATCTGAACCTTTAGGAATTTTTCACATTTCTGCATAAAAGCACCATCAAATGTGATTTGATCTTTGTTAAAATCACACAGATGTAAAAACAGTGTCTGCTTTAACAAAACCACTCAAACATTTATAGGTTTTCATATTTTAATGAGGATAGAATGCAAACAATGACAGAAGAGGGGAAAATATGTAGGTGAACCCTCTGCCAAGTGAGACTTAAAATAGCAATTGAAACCAATTTTTACCAAACAGTTTAAGTCAGGTGTGTGCCCTATCACTGATGAGTGGTTTAAAGCTGCCCTGCCTACTATAAAACACAAACCTGGTAATTGTCTTGATGAGAAAATTGTCTGATGTGCATCATGGCTCGGTCAAAAGAGCTATCTGAAGACTTGCGATCAAGGATTGTAAAATTTGTATAAAGCTGGGAAAGGATACAAAACCATCTCTTAAAGTCTGGATGTTCATCAATTGACAGAGAAGTTGTCTACAAATGGAGAGTTTGGCCCTGTTGCTTCTCTCCCAAGGAGTGGCCATCCACCAAAGATGACGCCAAGAGTTTGGCGCAGAATACTCAGAGAGATCAAAATGAACCCTACAGTGTCTGCTAAAGGCTTACAGAAATCACTGGCATAGTCCAATAGCTCTGTGCACACATCAACCATATTTAAAACTATGGCCAAGAATGGTGTTCATGGGAGGACTCCACAGAGGAAGCCACTGCTGTCTAAAAAAACATTGTTGCCCGTTTAATATTCGCAAAAAGGCACTCTGACATCCACAGAAGTTTTGGCAAAATATTCTGTTGACTGATTAAACCAAAGTTGAATTGTATTGGGGGTAACACATAACGTCATGTGTGGAGGAAAAATGGAACAGCTCACCAACATCAACACCCACGGTGAAGCATGGTGGAGGGAGCATCATGATTCGGGGCTGTTTTACTGCCTCAACAACAACTTGCAATCATTAATGGAAGAATAAATTCAAAAGTTCATCAGGATGTTTAGCAGGAAAATCCTAGGCTGTCTGTCAGAAAGTTGAAGCTAAAAAGTGGATGGATGCTGCAACAAAAAATGATCCATAACACTGAAGCAAATCAACTTCAGAATGGTTTCAGAAGAACAAAATACACGTTCTGGAGTGGCCAAGTCAAAGTCCAGACTTGAACCCCATTGAGATGCAGAGACATGGCCTAAAGACAGCGATTCATGCCAGACATCCCAGGAATCTGACTAAACTACAACAGTTTTGTAGAGAAGAATGGGCCAAGATTAGTCCTGATCGATGTGCCAGACTGATCTGCAGCTACAGGAAGTGTCCGGTTGAAGTTATTGCTGCCAAAAAAGGGGGGGGCACAAAATTTTAAATGTGATGGTTCACTTATTTATTTCCCCCCCTTCTGCCATTGTTTGGATACTAACCTCATTAAAATATGAAAAACTATAAATGTTTGGGTGGTTTTAGTTAAAGCAGACACTGTTTTTACATTTGTGTGATTTTGACAACGATCAGATCACATTTGGTGATTTTTATGGAGAAATGTGAGAACTTCGAAAAGGTTCAGATGCTTTTTCATACCGCTGTAAATATACCATAGTGCAGTGAGGACAGCAGAAGCTCATAGTCCGGTGCGGCTTATTTATGAACAAATGTCGTTTTCGTGTCAAATTTGGTGGGTGGCAGCTTAGTCAGGTGCCCCCAATAGTCCGAAAGTTGTGGTAAGTTGTTGATGTGTTTCTTCAGTTTCGGTGTTGTAAGTGGTAATATTCCTAGGTTACTGTGTGGTCATAGTAGGGATGCAACGATACAGTTTCTTCCACAGTGTCTTTAACACTTTAACACCTAAGCCTATTTTGGCCAGTCAGGGCTCAGTACGATTTTCGATACGAGGGACACGATTTTCAATTCGATTCAATACATTTAATTAAGTGTTAAAAAAAACAAGAAAAAAAAGTTATTTTGCAAACGAGCAAAAATAACCGCCATCATATAAACATGCATTATAGTCAGGGGTGCACATAAGTGGTCCGTATGCGCGCATGCGTACTGGACGTAGACAAAAGAGCTGGCCCTCAACGGCTTCCTTACGCTTTTGCGTACCGATGGCTGACCACTGTATTTGCGGCGGACACGGAAAAAATCACTTCTCAAAATGTCAAAGAGGCAGGCCCCACTGAGTAACGGCAATTATTTCCATGTTCCCCCCCCCCCCCCGTCAAAAGACAGACGGACGACAGAGACGTCACCGGAGCTACCGAAAAAAAGGACTTTTGCTGAAAAGTGGCTGCAGGAGGTACCATGGCTAGAAGCAAATTATGCTCGAACGGAAATGTGGTACAAAATTTGCTGTGAGAATTCCAATGTCGCTGATAAGAGCAGCACATTTTATGTAGTAGGGTCAAAGAATTTCAGCCATCCAAACTTTGAAAAGCACGAAAAAAAAAACAAGCATGTGGCAATTAAGCAAAGGGTCGATGTCAGACAGCACCCCACTCTCCCTATGGACAAGTGGCGGAATAAAGTTAATGAAGAACAGCGCCATGCACTGACAAACGTGTTTTTGCTCGCATTTCACAAAGCTAAACATGCACGTTCAATGAGCTCTTATGAGGAGGAGGGCATCCCACTTTTACAAAGGCTTGGAGTTAATGTGGTAGCCGCATAATGCCCTTTATTTTGAATTAGTGCTTTTATGTTTATTTCTTTACATTTCACTTCAAAGTAATGTGCCAGTTGATGTTAATCAAGCATTAATTGTTAAAATAATTAATTAAAGGTAATTGGCTCTAAGTAAAGCTTGTCATAATTTTATTGCAACAGGCGGGTCGGCTCTCAAGCTCAATGAGGACCAAGTCACATCTCCAGGTCCTCCTCTGAGAACCTGGGCAAAAAAAAATATGTGCACCCCTGATTATAGTGCATAATATTTATGTGCTTACTTCTTACTGATCTGAAGAAATTTTGTTTAGAAGGCTGAGGACAATCTTCACTGTTTGTAAAGTGAGGCGAGGGTACTGTTGATTGCTATTACTCTCTTAGCAGGTATGTTTACCACATTAGAAAAACATCCTATTCGTGGTCCGAGTTCATCTGTGTTACGTACTGAATTAATAATTATTTGCAGCATTATCTATAGTCACTGGTATGGATTGATTTGGCCTGGTTAACTTCCATTCAGTCATGGCGGTTTTTAATTCATCGATGTAGTATATGGCCTATGCGTCACATGATAACTCTTGGCTCACGCAGCCAATGGCATGGGATCTAACGTAGCACATCTAGGTTGCTTTTTGATGTTATCTAGTGTGTGCGCGCGAGTGTTGTCGGGCATTAAAACGCCACAGAAGTCACGTCTACTCATTACTGCACAACACCAGCATTTGACAATCGACTTTCATAAACAGGATGAGTTTGAAGTACAGCGCTCTTAATTTGCCACTCATAGTTCAACATGTAACCGTGAGTTAGCCCTCTGTGACCCACGGTCTTAACCTGTCTGTTGTCAAACCGAGGTTATGCGTTGCAGTCAAGTCGGCAATGACATATTGGCGGTCTTTGTTCTTTGTATCCGGAAAGACAATCTTTACTCAATATGTACAGTATGAGTGGGGATAGCATATCGGCTCACCCAAAATGCTGCCAAAACAGCTGATCTGTACGATTTTGAAGCTGGCAAGCCGCCTCCTTAAGTTACTGTCTTTCCTCACGAGCAATGATCCTCGTGCGCCACAGCTCCAACCCTTCATGCAGTTTGGGGGAGGAGGGGGGCTGCTAGCGGCAGAGTTTGTTTTTTAGCGAGCGAGACGAAAAAAATTAATTCGGAAAATACATTTTGGGAGATTTTCATTTGGATCAAATGTTTTATCGTATTGAATCGAAGAGGGCGTATCAAACGGTTCAATATAAAACCGAGTATTGTTGCATCCTTAGGTCATAGTATAAATAGTTAATAGTAGATCTGATTTGTCTATCAATGGCAGCCAATGAGGTAATGATAAACATCAAAGCTGATGCTGTTGATTGTAAAAGCTGTACATAGATAATAGCCATTATCTTGGCAGGGGTGCCAATAATTCAGTTAGGAAAACAAACAAGCAAACTTTGATTTAGTCAATTACATGAATATTATGTTTGGTTGCAGTGGCCGTTTTTTATTGTGTACTTTTACAAGGTCGACATTAATTCCTGCAATTTTCAGAGGTCAATATGGTGTAAGAGATATGAGGGGAAGGATGCTGTCTCCCTGAGTATGCTGAGTGTTAAGGCTTCCACTTTAAGATGTGGAAATAAAAGATAAAATGTCAGAGCACAAACTGGAAAGTGTGCCCAGTGTGAGGTTGCGGGGAATATGCTTCACAGTCACTCAATTCACACTTTTCCACCGTGACTCATTTTACCACCTTACCGAGAGTGGAAATCAAGGAAGATTCTGTCTACTTGAGTCTTTTCCACTGGAGAGCACTGTGTCCCAAACACTAAAATAATATTTAATACTTGCTGAGCATTGAGAAATGCAACATTTGATCATGTGAACACGTGTTACTTGCAGAGGCGAGCAAAAGTAATTTGCGCTATTTCTGCTTTGTTCACATGGCCTGTTCTTCATCACTGCCCACCGTATCGGCTTCTGGCAGATGTTGACGAGTGCGCCAAGAATAATGGAGGATGCGACCATGACTGCAGCAACACAATGGGGAGTTACCATTGCACCTGTCACCCAGGTTACATGTTGCGAGGACACCACATGTGCGTTGGTGAGCAATAAGACAAACATATGACATGTGTTCAACCTGAGATTGTTTTGTTATTAACCCTTTTATGCACGAATTTTCTTTTTTTTTTTTTTTTTTTAAACAGGGCACTCATTTAACTCAATGGCTGCCATTGATGGGGCTAGCTGTCCAATCCATTTTGACTGGGAGAAGCGAATGATTCATTCATTCGCCTATCCTAGTCAAAATGGAATGGACGGCTGGGAGGAGTGAATGATTCATTCATTCGTCTATCCTAGTCAAAATGGAATGGACGGCTAGCCCCGTCAATGGGACTGAAACATTAGCATACACAGCCATTTTTCCCGGTTTAAATAAATTAGACATCTATCACAGTCATGCATGAGTAACTGTAATTTTCTGACTATAAGCCACTACTTTTTCCCTCATTTTGAATCCTACGACTTATAGTCCAGCGCTTGCCTGGCACGGCCAGACTGTTCTCCCTGTATTTTTCAAACACTGTGAGAATAGTCTGGGACCCAGCCCATTAACGGCCTCTCGAGCAAGCACAAAATCAACAGTCCAATCAGATTCGTTTATTTGCGTGACGTGTTTTTAACGAGTAACGTCACTCTTCCGCGTCGGAAGTTGTCTCCACAACAACACAGATGGCGAACAGGAGAGCCGAAAATATGTTCCAATCCACAGTAAAATCAGTTTTAAATGACCAAAAACACATCGACACAAGTCATTGACAACAGTCTGTCTCACGCTAGCCATGTTGAATAAACTCCGCTCTCCTCGTATGTCTACTTCCGCGCCCTCGTCGCTGTACTAACGTCACGTCCGCCCGTTGCTGATTGATCCACTCCGCTGTTTGTTTGCTATGGCTTGCTCCACCCTGGAAATTTTATCCGCTGAATGGTGGCCAGACTCAATAGCTGGAACAGCGGTGAGTCTGGTGTACCAGGCTAGTCCAGCGCGGCTTATTTGTTGATTTATTTGGGGTAATAGCTAACATTTTATTTGACAGCGGCGTTATAAGACTGTCATTATTATGACATGACAATATCATCATGACATGACAGTGTCATTTGGCAAATTATGTCACTAACTCCATTTATGTCCAGCTCGGATCTTCTACATCCATTCTAAAGTGAGATAATTTGCCGGATGACACAAAATTATGTCTGTCATGAGCATTCATTAATGCTCATGGCAGTATCATGTCATAATTTTGATAATCTGATGACAGTTTTATGGCGCCACTGTCAAATAAAATAGGTAGCAATTAATGAAACAACTAGAACAGTAAGTGAAGAAATAATTAGCACAGAACATGAATTTTGATTGTTATTTATATCTGTAGCGCTGCAGTGCATGATAGGAGGCATGTTGGACGACAACTGTGTTGACAGCAGGTGGCAGCAGAGGTTGTTTGTCTCCCCCAAGAGAACAGTGATGGCCAAATGAAGCTTCTTGAAGCAATGAAGCTTTTCAGCCAATTGGTTCAAAGTTTCATGATGGTTGATTTGGTCATTATGACAGTCGTATGATGCTGCTGTCAAATAGTGCCACCGGTTAATATCCTTTTGTGTAAATATTCCATAATACAGTGAGGATAGCTGCTGCTTATAATCCAGTGCAGCTTGTCTCTGAATAAAGGGCATTTTCGTGTAAAATTTGGTGGGTGGCGGCTTATATTCAGGTGCGCCTTATAGTGTGGAAAATTACGGTAAATACTATGGTGGGGGTGGGCTCATTGCTCTAGTGTTACTTGGAGCCGTAACCAGTGTGTATTTAAGTTTGTAATTTGATTAACAATAACAATGAAATAATAAGTTTTTTAAAATGACTAAAAATAGTCACTTGCTACAAAGGGTTAAAGGTCTTAAATGGTTTTGAATAGCTGTCCACTGTATTGACCACTATTACTTGTTTCTGCGACTGACTGTAAGTTATCTAACGGTCTACATGTGTCCCTTTTCAAGACGTAAACGAGTGCAATGACATTGGCGTGTGCGGAACAGCCATCTGTGAGAATAACCAAGGAGGCTACGAATGTCTGTGCGATTCTGGCTACATGTTCGACAATGAGAGCAAGAGCTGTGTGGGTAAGTGTAACCAACACACACGAATTTAATGAGTCCTGCTGGAGAAGCGGCTTCAGTGTCAGCAGGTGCTGATGCAGCTGTGTTGTGAGGTCAGCAAAGGAATGTGAGGCGATTGCAAGAAATTAACTTTTTAAGTAGGTAATAGGTTGTCATCAACTGTCCTTTCACATACATTTTAGTTGATAAAATATAACACTTTTTATCAGTTGTGCTTTCTGTTTGACGAGGCAGTAAAGTAAAAGAAGCAGTACGCTCATTTTTTCATATGTGAACCCCAAAGCATTTTACTTTTTTGTGTTGGAAATAGAACTAACGAACACAGTGTCTCTCCTCTGAGAATGAGAGTGTTTTAGTTGTTTTATAGCCAGATTATCCATGGCCTTGTAAGGTTATTCATGTGGGGTTGGACGATAATGGCTTGGTTCACGTCAAATCCCACTTGTCTCAAGTGTTTACATTCCTCTCTATCCTGACAGGAAGCCAGTTCCGATGTTTTTTGTTGTTTTTTGAGTTCATTTTAAATTGAGTCCGTAGCTTTACTAACGTGCAAGTGTCCGTGCATCAGTCATCATTTGCAGCTCTCCTCTCCCCTTTCGTTATCGCCTCCCAGATGTGGACGAGTGTGAGAAAAGTGTCTGTGCAGAGGAGTGCCAGAACACTCTGGGGAGTTTCCGCTGTTTGTGTGACGGCCGTCAGGGCATGAAGCTTGAACAAGATCTTAGGAGCTGTAAGGTGAAATACAAATAATCAGCCTTTAGATTTGTGCTCATTGACTTATTTGACTTTGAAAGTCTTTTCTCTTGAAACGCAACAATGGTGCATGTTCTATCTTGTCTAAAGCTGGCATGAGTTACAAGGTCGTTTTTTTTCCCTTCAGGCTATAACTCCCTGTATCACACCAGCTCTAAAAAGGAACTCTCGGTCTCTCTATCTGGGCCGCATGTTCAGTGGCTTGCCGGTGATGAGGCTGCGCTTCCGTCGAAGGATCAACACTGGGTGAGTAAGTGTTTGAAAAGAAAGTGCCTTTTCCTTTGGCCTCCTCCACATTTAACCCTTTCATGTACAATTCATGATTTTTTTTTCAACTCTTGCAAGGCACTCATTTAATTAATTGGCTGACATTGACGGCATTAGATGTCCAATCCATTTTGACTGGGAGGGGCGAGTGTTTCATCTGCCCCTTCAACTTTATAGTGTGACTTGGGGTTGTAACAAGTGTGTATTTCTGTTTTAGCTTAATTTAGTTTTTAATAAAATTGTATTAATTTCTATATTTATGATTCATTCATCTTCCGAGCCACTTATCCTCACAAGGGTTGCGGGGGTTCTGGAGCCTATCCCGGCTAACTATGGGCAGTAGACGAGTTACACCCTGAATCAGTTGCCTGCTAATCGCAGTTATTTATCATTATAAAAAAATATATATTATTGATCAATAATTTTAAAAAATATATACCCCATTTTTCAGGCTATAAGTCGCACCTGAATACAAGTCGCACACAGAGGAAAAGAACATATAAGTCACACTGAAGTATCAGTCACATTTTGGGTTGGCAATTTTTAAGTTAATTAGAAACCAAAAACAAACATTGTACAATTAAAGTAATAATTGTAAAATTAAGACATAAGGTACTTTTCACGTAACATAATACGTTTTCAGATAATTGTAGTCTAAATAACAAATCTCGCTGCTGTCAGAGTGGAAAAAAAAACATTAGTTACTCCTGAGCAGTGTTGTTAATCTTACTTTAAAAAAGTAATTAGTTACAGTTACAAATTACTTCTCCCAGAAAGTGAGTCAGTAACTCAGTTACCTCAACGTAAGAGTCATTAGTTACTCAGCAAAGTAACTGACGTCACTTTTCATGTTCTACACGTTATTACATGATCTATTCTATAACGTCTTTCAGATCAAATATGTTTATATTAATTGATTGAATTGAACTGTATTTTTCATTTAAAAAAAAACATAAGTCACCCCTTTTTACATTTTTTAACATTTCACCTATATAAAACTGTAATGGTATATAGACTTTCAAATGCTGTGAGAAGAAAGCCTTTTTGTTTTTCCTGTTGTACTGAACCCGCACCAAACCGTGAATCCCGTACCGAGGTACGTACTGAACCGTGACTTGTGTGAACAGTCTTCCCTCTCCTTTCTTTGATCTAGTTTTATTTTTTTTTAAATCACGCAAGGTCTATGTATACGTCATTCAAGAAAAGTTAAGGCAAGTGACTTTTTTGGTAATAAAAAACAAAAACAAATTTTTATTATATTGTAGCATCTACAAGGACAAAGCCCACTTGGGGATGATAATGCATACTGAACAGGAAAACAGTCCATTATTTTCTGTTAATTGTACTCACATGAACGCCACGAACTGTATGTACTTAAAAAAAAAACTTGCCCGAGAGTTTAAGATGACGTTCAACACGCTAAATGCTAATGCTAGTGAGAACGCGAATGCTATGCTAACGTTCCGGGCAACCTAGCATCGCGTTTGCAACGGCGTCACAACCCCCTTCCCTCCTCCCCTCGCCCGCTCTGCTCTCTCCGCGTCTCTCAGACATCTCTCGTCATTCAACCAAATTGTAGTAACTCACGCCTTCACATCCTCATTAACAGTAACGGCGTTGCAAAGATGGGAAAACTAATTAATTAGATTACTCACTACTGACAAAAATAACGCCTTCAGTAACGCCGTTGTTCTCTAACACCGTTATTAACAATACTGCTCCTGAGTATAAGTCACAGTACAAGCCAAACTCTAACCCATAAAATCCGGTTTTAATATGTTGTTTTTTAAATTACCAAAAATAGTGCAATATAAACGGGATAAAGGTCTTAGTTTCATCTTTTGAATAGCTGTCCACTGTAGTGACCATTGTTCCTGAAAGGGTTATAGAATAAGAAAAATCTTTTGCCATGTTTACTCTACTGACATCATGGAGAATATTCTCTATGTAGATACAGCACTTACATATAAGGCTTCGGCATTATCAAGAGATTCAAATTAGATTTTTGTGGTCTTGCTCAAACTCCTTACCCTCGCTGTAGTTTTTCCTCAGAGTTTGATTTCCGCACCTACGACTCTGAGGGGGTGATCTTCTTTGCCGGAGGCCACCTGAACAGCTCCTGGATTGTGCTTGCCATTCATCATGGAAAACTGGAATTGCAGTTGAAGTATGGTACAGTCAGCCGAGTTACCAGCAGCGGACCTGTTGTCAATGACGGCCAGTGGAGGAAGGTGGGTGCAATATGCTACCAGACTCGTCTGCCATGCTGGTCTGTTGCAGTTGGAATTACTTACTTTACCGTTTTCTAACCAGATTTCAGTAGAGGAGCAGGGACGGAGTCTCGTTATTAAGATTGACAGAGAGGCGGTCATGAAGATCGCTGTAAACGGTGACCTCTTCACACTGAAGAAGGACATGCATGAGCTCAACCTCACCGTGGGAGGAATCCCCTTTAAGGAGGCCAGCCTCGTCAGCAAGGTCTTTCTTCTAGCGTTTCTTTAGAAGGCTTTGCCTGGTCATCTCCAGCTGTGCTGTGGTTTTTAGGTTAACCCTCGTCTGGATGGCTGTATGAAGGAGTGGCGCTGGATGACTGGAGAAGACAGGTCGATGCAAGAAAGCATCATGACCAACGAGAACATTCAGTGTTTCAGCACCGAGAACCCGGGAGCGTATTACCCCGGCACAGGATTTGCTTTCTTCAACCTCACTTATGGTGCGCAGTGTGTTCGTGCGTGGTGAGTGCAAGCTCAGTAGATCTTTCCATTTTTTCATCTAACAGGGCTTCCTTCTTGTCCATGTTTAGAGTCACAGAACCTGAGTATCCAATTAACCCTTTATCCAACTACTGCTATCGGGGTGCTTTTTGCTCTCGTTCACGAAGACACTGTGCCCCTTTCCATTGCTCTAGCTGACTATCACCCTGGCACTGATGAGTGGAGAGATGTAAGTACATCTAAATTTAACACTAAACATGTTTTTAATGTTTTATTCAGGTTTTTAATCAGAGAATAAACTCTATTTTTAGTTTGTTTTGGTAACAGCAGGTGGCGTGGTCATTGCCAGCTCACCAGCGCCGCTCTGTGATGGTGAGAGTCATGAAATCGAGGTGAAGATCTCAGGCAACCACACCCAGCTCTTTGTCGACGGAGAGCCTGGACGTAGTGAAGATGCAGAGGTTGATCTTCTTTCGCCGTCCAGCACCTTCATTGGAGGCCTCCCCGGTGAGTACAAAATAAACGAGGATCCATTTATAGGTGTTTCGTAATATTGTATTTGAATATACAGTGGTATGAAAAGGTATCTGAACCTTTTGGAATTTCCCACATTTTTGCATAAAATCACCATCAAATGTGATCTGATCTTTGGCAAAGTCACAGATGAAATGAGTCTGCTTTAACTGAAACCACCCAAACATTTATAGGTTTTCTTTTTTTTTTTTTATGAGGATGGCATGCAAACAATCACAGAAGGGGGAAAATAAGTAAGTGAACCCTCCGCCTAAGGAGCTATAAAGAGCAATTGAAACCAATTTTTACCAAACATTTTTAGTCAAGTGTGTGCCCAATCACTGATGAGTGGTTTAAAGCTGCCCTACCCACTATAAAACACACACCAGGTAAGAAATGTCTTGAAGCATTGTCTGATGTGCCTCATGGCTCGGTCAAAAGAGTTGCCTGAAGACCTGCAATTAAGGGTTGTTGATTTGTATAAAGCTGGGAAAGGATGCAAAACCATCTCTAAAAGTCTGGATGTTCATCAATCGACAGACAGAGAAGTTGTCTACAAATGGAGAGAGTGCCACAAAATATTAAATGTGATGGTTCACTATTATTTTTTCCCCTTCTGTCATTGTTTTCATACTATCCTCATCAAAACTTATAAATGTTTAGGTGGTTTTAGTTAAAGGAGACAGTTTTTTCATCTGTGTGATTTTGACAAAGATCAGATCACATTTGATGAGTTTATGCACAAATGTGAGAAATTCCAAAAGGTTCAGATACTTTTTCATACCACTATAGATATTAAAACAAACTGACATCACATAGGACATAAGCCAAGTTATAAAAAATAAATCATACCTATAAACTCTTATTGAAGGTGTTTTTCAAAAAGTGCTTGTGAATGACAGACTTTGACAAGAACATTGATGATTCTCTCACACTTTCTCCCAGATGTTCCTCTGGTCTCCACACTGGTATCGGCACCCTACAGTGGCTGTATGAAGGTTGCAGTTAACGGACAAATTTTGGACCTGGACCAGGCAATCCACAAACACAACGACATCCGCTCCCATTCCTGCCCCCTGCTGGATTCTAACCAGTGAGCCTGCACGGCGCTCTGTCAAAGAAAATCCAGAAGCGGGGGACATCGTTTCCATAATATTTATAAGACCAAGCCTTCAGGAGTGAGGAGACCTATCTGATTGAAATGTCATCTAAAGCTCATGTTATGGTCCAACTGGGGCTAAAGACACACTGTCCTTTTGTCATGACTGTGACAATGGTGCTTGCTGCTCAGAGGCACTAGCAAAGACTTTTGCAGATTCATTGGTCAAGTCATTGGTTGGAATTTTTCATCTACCATTTGACAACCAAAGGCAGGGTTAATTACTTGTACTAGTAGTCCTGTTTTGCTTAGTTCAATGTTAACAGCAAGTCAAATCATTGTTTTGTCCAACCTGCCTCATATTTTTACCCTCCCTCCATCAAATCCTTTTGTTTATTCAAGAAAACCTTTGCACATGGTTGCAGGTAGATGTGGTATGCAACATAAAGCCTTATGCATGAGCTCATCTCCACCTGCACCAAATCTACCTGCAACCCTGAAAAAATATATATACCTTGTGCCTACTCGAGCGCTCTAAAAACAGGTTAATTGTGTCACAGCCGCAACATCCGATCACTGAACGACAGAAATGGCAAAAACATGGACTTTGCATCGCTGACATTTCTGCTTGTGCACAAAGGCATCAAAATCTTGCTGGTTCATTACCACATTACTGATAAAATCACTATATATTTCATTTACAAAGATTCATCACAGAAACCCAAGAGGAGAGTGATTCCGTAATAGAGAAAGAGCACTGTATCCAAAGTACCATAAAAGCTACTGTGAGGAAAACAAGTGCGCTGTAGTATACTGAGTGTGTAAATAATTTGACTGTACAATACCTTTAAGTCACTTTACAATAGACTCACTGAGATTTTCTTTACATCAAAGTTACACTTACATTCTTCGTACAAAATAAGATACAGCTGTGATTCTCCCAAAAATATGGGATTAAGAGCAATAGAAGCATAATCAGAATTTGACAGGATTATTGTTTAATTCTTAATTTCGTAGGTGCTAAACAAACCAAAATACAGTAGAAAAAAACAAAGAATGTGAAAATGAGGAGCATTTTTTTTCAAAGGGCTCCAAGTGTTATTTTAACTTCACACTGGTGTTCCATGTCCTATGTTCCTGTGAATGACTGCGAGGATACCACTTTTTTTTTTTTTTTTTTTCAAATTTGTGCTTTTTCCCCCCCATTTGAATGTATTGTATATTACAATCTAGATTTTTTTCTTTTTAGCAGCTCAGTGTACAATGTTACAATTAAAGTTTTAATCTCCCAGGGTGAAAACTGTATTTAAATGGAAAATAAACAATTCTATGACAGTCAGTGATTAAATTGTATTTTCCAAACACTACATTGTGATTATGCTATTAGCGAAGCGTGTGATGTGATGATTACACATGATTACGACCACTGGTAATAACTACAGCTTCACCTACGTACTAGTTCTATGAGTAACACTTTCCTTCTTACTTTGACATCATTACAACTGCACAATCATTAAATTGCAATATAGCAGCCACATTGTGGTTTAGTCTCAAATTCCTGTCAAAAGAAAGCCCTTATTTGTAGTGCATTTGTTGAGACAACACACAGGAACACCTGCGAAGACACTGAAAAAACATGTCAATTGATATACTTTAGTAATGCTGGAGGCCTATTCAATAGACATTAACTAAGTTCACTATTTATATAAACTGATATCTTTCTCATTTCTAGGAGCAGAGGAGCTCAGTGATTTCTCCGGCTATATGGCCTTCTATCAAACGTTTAAGTTCAGAGGAACAAATATGAGACTCAAATGCTATGCTTTTGGGTCAGTATGCATAAGGTGGAGGTTTTTCAAAGGAGCTATGTGATGATCCATAGAGGACAGGCGCATTGGGCGTAAGCATGAAGCTGCCTCCAGGTTCCTGGTTGCCCCCCTGTTGTGGCATCTGGGTGGCGCCTTGTGAGGGTGGCTGACTTTGGGTTTCTTCAGAACACCCTTCAGGGATCATTTGCGGCTGTGGAATTGTAGGCTAAATGTTATTAGGACACCCAAATATCAGGCTATACTGTTAAACACACTTTTTCCCCATAGTTCAGCAGGTCCTGTGTCTTAACTTTATATAAACTTAGAGTGGTATGAAAAAGTATCTGAACCTTTTGGAATTTCCCCACATTTCTGCATAAAATCACCAAATGTGATCTGATCTTTGTCAAAATTACACAGATGAAAATACAGTGTCTGCTTTAAATAAAACCACCAAAACATTGATTTTTATTTTTTAATTTTAATGAGGATAGCATTTAAACAATGACAAAAGGGGGGGGAAAATAAGTAAGTGAGCCCTCTGCCTAAGGAGATTGAAAGAGCAATTGAAACCAATTTTTACCAAACATTTCAGGTGTGTGCCCAATCACTGATGAGCGGTTTAAAGCTGCCCCGCCCACTATAAAACACACCTGGTATGAATTGTCTAGATGAGAAGCATTGTCTGATGTGCATCATGGCTCAGTCAAAAGAGCTGTCTGAAGACATGGGGTCAAAGATTGTTGATTTGTATAAAGCTGGGAAAGGATACAAAACCCCCTCTAAAAGTCTGGATGTTTATCAATCGGCAGTCAGAGAAGTTGTCTACAAATGGAGGGAGTTTAGCACTGTTGCTTCTCTCCCAAAGGGTGTCTGTCCACCAAAGATGGCGCCAAGAGTTCAGCGCAGAATACTTAGAGGTAAAAAAAGAACCCTAGAGTGTCTGCTAAAGACTTACAGAAATCACTGTCACAGTCATATATCTCTGAGCACACAAACTGTATGTAAAACTATTGTCAAGAATAGTGTTAATGGGAAGACTCCACGAAGGAAGCCACTGCTGTCTTAAAAAAAAAAAAAAAAAAAAAAAAAAAAACATTGTTGCTCGTTTAATGTTCGTAAAAAGGCACTTGGACGCTCCACAGAAGTTTTCGCAAAATATTTTGTGGACCGAGGAATTGTGTGGGTGTAACACACAACATCATGTGACGAGGAAAAATGGACCAGCTCACCAACATCAACACCTCATCCTCACCGTGAAGCATGGTGGAGGGAGCATCATGATTTGGGGCTGTTTTGCTGCCTTAAGGCCTGGACAACTTGCAATCATTAATGGAATAATAAATCCAAACGTTTATCAGGATGTTTTGCCGAAAAACCTGAGGCCATCTGTCAGACAGTTGAAGCTAAAAATTTGATGGATGCAACAAGAAAATCATCCAAAACACAAAAGTAAATCAACTTCAGAGTAGTTTCAGAAGGAAAAAAACACTTTCTGGAGTGGCCAAGTCAAAGTCCAGACTTGAGTCCCATTAAGATGCTGTGGCATGACCTAAAGACAGCGATTAATGCCAGACATCCCAGGAATCTGACTGAACTACAGTACTTTTGTAGAGAAGAATGGGCCAAGATTAGTCCTGATGCCAGACTAATTTGCAGCAAAAGGAAGTGTCTGGTTGACGCTATTGCTGCGAAAGGGAGGTGCCACAAAATATTAAATGTGATGGTTCACTTACTTATTTTTCCCCCCTTCTGTCATTGTTTGCAAACTATTCTCATTAAAATATGAAAACCTATCAATGTTTGGGTGGTTTTGGTTAAAGCAAAAACTTTTTTCATCTGTGTGATTTTGACATAGATCAGATCACATTTGGTGATTTCATGCAGAAATGTGAGAAATTACAAAAGTTTCAGATACTTTTTCATACCACTGTATGTGACTTATAATAACTTATATAGATATTTCATTTGGGGAGTTTTTTTTAAAAATGTTATTTCAAACCGACTGACATGGCCAAGTAGTAAACCTTACCTACAGTGACGTGTTCTGCCATATTTATGCATTGTGTAGCTTAACAACCATTCCTGTGTTAAGTTAAAAGACTACTGTACACATATTCAGTTTGTTGTTCTATATTATGTTATTATCTGAACTTGCATTACCATACAAAATTTCTGTTCTCAGTCTGGGTTTTTGAAAAATACATCCCCCACTGCAAAATTGTGACTTATTTTCTCAGTTTTTTTCTTCATGATGCATTTTTTTCCCCTTTTAACTGGTGCGACGTATACTCTGGAGCAACTGATTTTGAGAAAAATACAGTACTTGACAACCACTTTAAAGGGTACACCTGCACATTTTGCTTCTGCCCCCCCAAAAAATCGTGCCACTAGCGAGGAGTTTATGTAACTATGTTTATTGTTGTTATTGTAGTTTGCACTTTGCAGTGATGAAGAACCACACTGCATTACAATTTACCAAGAATTAGTCTGTGCATGTGTATTTATGGGCGGTGTGTGTATGTGGTGTAAATGGTATGTTTATTAAAACTAGCAAAAGACTAGCAGTTCTGGAATACTCATAATGCCCTGGAGTTTATGAATGCATCAACTAAGTTTCGTTCATGATGTCTTTTTTCCGCCCGTGACACAAAAGGCAAAATGTTTTTATTTATCTTTTTTAGTAAGTTTTTGCTTGCACTGTGGGCCATTTTGGTAAACATTGCTACACAATAACACATTTTGCACTCTCGGGAAAGTCAGCAAGTTCTGTGATCTACTGTACCTGCACTGGTACTGGATAGTTGGGGTAGGCAGGAAGATTCTGCCCTGGAGGAGGACAGAAGCCAGCATACGTGAGCATGTGCTGGGTTGGGTTGTACAGGATGTGGGGAGGTGGGGCTGGACTTGGCGCTATTGGTGGAGTAGGCTTCTGCTGCAGGGAACAGTTTAGAGACTGTCAAAAATGTATGCTGAGCATGGACAATCGGTCATTATACTGTACGTATGACAGAAAAGTCTAAATTAACGAAACATGCGTGTTTTGAAATGTGGGATAAAAAAATGCAATACCTGAAAAAAAACTATGCAAAAGCTTCCTGCATGAGTTGCCTTCTTTCTAAAATATTTACATTTATTCTAGTTTAAAAATGTTTTTGTGACCATTGTAAACTTGCTCGGAAATGCTTAAACTTTTGATTTAAGCTGCACAGAAGAACTCTCACAGAACGAACAAAGAACTCGCAGCCATATAGAAAAACAAGTAAACTAAGTGATTTTTACAGTCATTTGTGTGCTCACACACACCTGTTTTGATCATATGGCACAGTGAGAGAGCGGGACTGGTGTTTGCTGAAGTTTACTAGTTTGACTCACACTGGATTTTTGCTGCTAAATCTCAAATTTGCCTTTCTTCTGCATGCATTAGTGTTTCAAAGCCACTTAAAACTTCTCACCATGTCCTTGTAGGCCCCGAGAATGGCTGCTGCAATGATTCCCAGAAAGAGGCCAGTCACATTGAGAACCACCGAGGCCCACAGAAGACGATAGAGGTGTATCACATCCCAACAGCCGTCGACCCCCGTGAACTCAAAGTACTGAGGGTGGTAATCCGTGCTGTAAGGTTACAAACAAAACATTCTCAATCCAAATTATTACTAAATCCTATCCTATAGCTAATGCATATAACAACATGCATGTACAGGTAAATGGAAAGAAATTGTATGATATAAGGTATCTGCAGATTTTACCTCTCACAGTTGTAAAGGTAGCAACAGAAGCAGGTGTTGCTTCTCAGTTTGAGCTTGCAAGATTTGTCGAAGGGACGGCAGGTCACCTGAAAGTTTGGTGGATTCAAGTAATTAGTTATATCGAATTGTTGAGTTGAATTCTCAACTTTCACATCACTTTCACAGTCATAGTTAGCAGTCATTCAACTTTTGTGCATCACGATGAATTTAGTACACTGCAAATGTATAACATTTTAATCAGATTATTTTTCTTAAATCTAGCCAAATAATTTTCTCCATTTTGTTTAGAGTGTTATAGACTAGTTAACAAATTAATGCGTCAGATTATTCCACTTACTTTATGTAAATATTACTATTTTTCTTATTAAGCCCATACATCTAAAAGAAAAAAAAATGCTTTCAAATATTGTTTTGAACAATATCTATTCTTGAATTAAGAACATTTCTGACAAAGAAACCTTTTTAAGGATTAAATATACAAATGTATTGCTTAAAATAAGTCTGTTTAAACTCATTTTCAGCTCGCTATTTTTCTTATTTCAAGAAATCTAAGTGGGTCAAATAACTTGAAGCACTGACAGATATTTCACTTATTTCTAATAGATTTACACTGAAAACAAGGGAATTAACTTGATTTAAGTTGTTTGTTTTTGCATTATCATGATCTATTGTGTGACTGCAGTAAAGCCAAACAGCCGCAAGATGCCGCTAAAATAAAACCTTTGGCTGGAGTTTGTGGTACAGGAATACTGTATCCTGAAAACATCGTGTGCTGTGTGTGCGCGCGTTTCACCTCAGTGTAGTAGCTCTCAAAAGCATAGCCAGAGTTACTAGTGTAAAAGTCACACATGTCCTCTTGCAGAGGTCTTATGTCCTGCGGGAGGATTAAAGGAAAAAGAGACAGAACCTGAATGAAAAGACTTCCACTTACTCACTAAAGTAAACAACACAAGTGTTTTTTAATATCCAACTCTTATTGCAACCCTTGCAATTCTGTCAGATTATGCTCTATTTCTCCCAGACAGGGCCGGCCCAGCCTATACGCAGACTATGCAGCTGCTTAGGGCCCCTGACCACTAGGGGGCCCCCAATCTGGCAATTGTTTAATTTATATTCTATTTTGTTTACTACAGTTTGCTTTATTTGACTTTTGTGAGTTTTGATACTTGATTACAAGTTTAAAATAATAAAAGCTCTTCCTTAACTTCTTTCTTTCCTCTTTTAGAAAAAGGTTTGGCGCTATATACTGTAAGTACTGACAATCATTTGGGGTGAGAAGTTTGACGTATGCAGTGCAACAAAATCTGATTAATATACAAAATATGGACGTATGGGTTGGATTGCATGTATGGGTTTCACAGTACACTGTGACGAAATGGTGGGCCAAAAATATGGGCCCCTTTGCATTATTTTGCTTAGGGCCCCCAAATGGCCTGGGCCGGCCCTGCTCCCAGAAAATGATTGCAATTGCAAATGCTTTGGTAGTAATATCTTCATTTATATTGCTTGATATGACAAACACACAAAAGAGAATAGGAAAAAAATTAAATCGTTATCATTTTACACAAAACTCCAAAAATGGGACAGACAAAAGTGTTGGCACCCTTGGAAAAATCATGTGATGCTTCTCTAATTTGTGTAATTAACAGCACCTGTGGCACAAAACAGGTGGTGGCAATAACTAAATCACACTTGCAGCCAGTTAAAATGGATTGCAGTTGACGCAACCTCTGTCCTGTGTCCTTGTGTGGACCACATTGAGCATGGAGAAAAGAAAGAAAACTAAAGAACTGTCTGAGGACTTGAGAAGCAAAATTGTGAGGAAGCATGGGCAATCTCAAGGCTACAAGTCCATCTCCAAAGACCTGGATGCTTCTGTGTCGACCGTGCGCAGTGTCATCAATAAGTGTAAAACCCATGGCACTGTGGCTAACCTCCCTAGATGTGGACGGGAAAAAAAAATAGACGAGAGATTTAAACGAAAGATTGTGCAAATGGTGGATAAAGAACCTCGACTAACATCCAAACAAGTTCAAGCTTTCCTGCAGTCCGAGGAATAGGCGGAGTTTGACTTTTGGGGCAGGGGGGGCACAACATGTTGATGACCCCGAAACGCAGTGTCAGCAATGCCAGCTGTGTGTGGGTGCTTGAGCATTTTTCTGTCTTACCTAGTGAAGAAGTACACGCCGATTTTTGTGTTACGCATAGATATCCACCACTCTATATAGTGACAAGTTGGCAGTTATAGCACTTTCACTTTCCAGTCACTCAAACCATTGCGAAACGAATCCTTTCCGTGGTCAGTTTGAAAATGGCGGCAGGTCAAACGGCAGATGGCATCCTTTTTGACTGAATATTCCAGCCAGGAATATTTATAATCATAAAATGAAAATGAGCGTTTTATTTCCCCCATCATTTTGGAGGGGAATTCTAATTAAGGCTGCTTAGGACAGCTATTCTTTTCGCCAAGATCGTCATCCATTAAAAATGGTACGCCCGCCAGAGGTGGCTCCGTTGTATAATTATTTGGCGGTGCTCTCTGACGCTTCAAGATCCACATTTTCAATCATTGGTTCTTCCTTAAGTGTTGTTATCGCTTTTGAAAGCTTAGGCTTGAAAAAATTGCGTATATCCATATCTCCTCTTTGGTCGTCGACTCGTCAGGTCGTTTTGGATTAGCAAAGCCAATGACTTTCTAAGGTACTAGTCACATGAGCTGTTTGAAAAATCATGTTGACCCATTGTAAAAAAAAATTTTTTTTTCATTTGATTCATTTTTGTTGTTTGTTTTATTGCTTTACAACATTTATGGAGTAATATTTCACGAAAAACTCTTAGTTTTAAAATCATATATAGGAAAGTCAACTACATAGAATGACACTTTTCGGCCAACAGGGGGCCCCTGCAAAATCCGCTTATGGTCCGAGGGTACAACAGTGTCAATCCGTACTATCCGTCAGCATCTGAATGCAAAGGGACTCTGTGGTAGGATTCCCAGGAAGACCCCACTTCTGACCCAGAGACATAAAAAAGCCCGGATGGAGTTTGCCAAAACTTACCTGAGGAAGCCAAAAATGTTTGGGAAGAATGTTCTATGGTCAGATGAGACAAAAGTAGAGCTTTTTGGGAAGAGGCACCAACATTGAGTTTACAGGGGGGAAAAAAACGAGGCCTTCAAAAGAAGAGAACACGGTCCCCACAGTCAAGCATGGCGGAGCCTCCCTGATGTTTTGGGGTTGCTTTGCTGCCACTGGACTGCTTGATTGTGTGGATTGCATTATGAAGTCTGAAGACTACCAACAAATTTTGCAGCATAATGTAGGGCCCGGTGTGAGAAAGCTGGGTCTCCCTCAGAAGTTATGGGTCTTCCAGCAGGACAATGACCCAAAACACACTTCAAAAAGCACTAGAAAATGGTTTGAGAGAAAGCAGTGAACACTTATAAAGTGGCCAGCAATGAGTCCAGACCTGAATCCCATAGAACACCTGTGGAGAGATCTGAAAATGGAAGTTTGGAGAAGGCACCCATAAAAAATCTCAGAGCCCTGTGGCAGTTGGCCAAAGAAGAATGGTCTAAAATTCCAGCAGAGCATTGTAAGAAACTCATTAATGGATACCGGAAGTGGTTGTTCACAGTTATTTTATCTAAAGGTTGTGCTACCAAGTATTAGGCTGAGGGTGCCAATACTTGTGTCCGGCCCATTTTGGGAATTCTGTGTAAAATGATAATGACTTAAAAAAAAAAAAAAAAAAATCCATTCCCTTTTGTGTTTTTTCATTGCAAGCAAAATAAATGAGAATATTATATTACTACCAAAGCATTTGTAATTGCAATCATTTTCCGGGAGAAATTGAGCATTATCTGACAGAATTGCAGTGGTGCCAATACTTTTGGCCATCAGTGTAAGTCTTACAGATTTCGGTGCTGTATGCACTAGTTTACATTAGTGTGAATGGAGCAGTTTTGTTTTAGGGTTAATGCTGCAGATTAGCAGCAGCCCTCCTGCACCAGTATGATAGAATGAATGAGGTCATTAAATGATTTCATTGTGCTAGGCTTGAAGAAGCAATGAATATAAATTTTACTGTCCTGTGAGGATGTGAGCATCCTTTAATAGCATTATTGATCAATATCAGCAATTCATCTCCAGGAACTGAATGGCTTTCTAAACTGCTCTGGGTCCACCTCACACTCATTAAAACACATTTGATATATTTTTTTGGTTGATGAGCCAAACTGAGCTCTGCTCATTTTTATTTTGTCAAACCCAGAACACCTTTATACTGTGTTCTTGCATGGCGTACATTTCTAGCAGAGAACATAATACCAAGTCAACCGGAATGTTGTCCTTTTTTGTTATGGATGGTGGTGTTGTTCTAGCCTGGCAAGCCAGCCTGAATTTTGTCGTGGAGCCATCAAAATACTGTACATGGCAGCTGGCAAGTCAGTCTAGTCTTCTGTAGTTTCAATGGGATTTCCACTCCGGTCCAATCTGACTCATGAAGGAGGGCAACGGTGACTCTTTTTTAACACTCCAGGGAGTTTTGGAAGATGCTGTGACTTTTCATCTATTTTCCCGTATATCCAGCAAAGAGGTTGTCGTAGGAGACTCAGTGGCACTTTTTTCAGTGTCCCGCTATTGCTTTTACAAGTCGTGTTCAAAGGGGAAGAGAAAACACGTAAACAAGCATTGCACATACACTCCGAATTGCTGTCAGAACGCGTCAAGGGCAAAACTAACTCTGCAAATCTTCGAGCTGACTTTTTTAACTCATGTTGTCTTTTCAAAAATAAGCACTGTAAATGACAATACACCAGGTACTCTTGTATTTTTCCTACAAAAACGGCAGTTACAGTCATGGACGAAATTATTGGCACCCATGGAATTTTTCCAGAAAATACAGCATTTCTCACAGAAATTACTGGGCACTGGTCTCCAACCATTTCTTGGTACTATTTGAGGTATGTTTTGGCTCAATGCCCTGTTGGAACACCCATGACATTTTGATAGTCTCCATATTTCTTGACTCCTTGCACACTGTCAAGGCACCCAGTGCCAGAAAAAAAGAATGAGGCCTACAAAACTAAATATTTTGGGGTTGTTTTACTGCCTCTGGAGTTGGGTGCCTTGACAGTGTGCAAGGAGTCATGAAATATGGAGACTATCAAAATGTTTTGAGCCAGAATGTAGGGTGTAGTGTCAGAAAAATGGGTCTGCATCAGAGGTCCAGGGTGTTCCAACTGGACAATGACCCAAAACATACCTTGAATACCACCAAGACATGATTGGAGACAAAGCGCTGGAGAATTCTGAGGTGGCCATCGATGAGCCGGGATCTAAATCATATTGAACACTATGAAGAGATCTCAAAATTGCTGTTGCAAGAAGGCACCCTTCAAATCTGAGAGACCTGGAACAGTTCACAAAAGAAGACTGGTCCAAAATTCCATCTGAGAGGTGCATGAAACTTGTTGATTGTTATAGGAAGTGATTGCTTTCTGTTATTTCTTCTAAAGGATGCGCAACCAAATATTGAGTTGAGGGTGGCAACAATTTTGTCCAGCCCATTTTTTGCATTCGGTGTAAAATTGTGTACATTTTGGCTTTTCTCTTCAGTTTTTTTGCATTTTTCCAATGCACATCCAAGAAATAAACACATTCAATTCATAGTCTACGGCACATTCATACTGAAAACATCTGTAATTGCATTAATTTCTGTGAGAAATGCTGTATTTTCTGGAAGAATTCCAGGGGTGCCAATAATTTCGTTCATGACTGTATCACCATGATTGTTTGTGAACTATAAATTGACGATAATTGACAGCATGAGGTGCATTGTGTTTACGTCACATTCGTGCTTCTTCAAATCTTTCAGGTTTAATCTGTGCTTGCTGGCCCCACGTCTAGCGTATAGTTTGAAATCCAGCCCAAACCACAGAAGACCAGACTGACTTGATATGTATCTTGTATTGCTAAAGTCAGAGCAGTCTACTCAGAGGAGGGTAGAGTAGCCAAAACTTTTACTCAAGTAAGAGTAGCGTTACTTCAAAATAGTACTCTAGTAAAAATAAAAAAGTATTTTGTGAAAAGAATATTCGAGTAATGAGTAACATTGTGAGTAACTTTTTAGTTGTTTTTTTTTTTCACAATTGAATTTTTTTTTCTCAGCACAAAGTTATCTAAATGAACTGTTGTTATAATGATACTGTACAATAACCCATTACATAACCACGTTAAGCCAAAGAAATACACAAAAACTAAAAACTGAAAATAAGAAATTATTGAATTCCGGTGAGAGAAAAAAAAAATGACAGAAATGAAGCATTATTCGTCCATGAGTGCTCTCTGGTGGAGAAAATAGTTCCTAGTTTGAATAGTGATTAGTTCCTTCACAGTTACTATTATGAAATTTAAAGGATCACATCTCCAGTTTTCCAAAGTGAATCGGTACCAAATAATAAAAACTCTTAAATCTGCTTTTTCAAGTCAAGTTGAGGGCAGCGCTCTACGTATGTCAAATACTTTATTTTTTATGGTGTTTTAAAGACGCCACATGATTTAAAAGGCTGATCATAGAGCAGGACGCTTGCGTACGGCTGTTATAATGGAGTCATGTGATTATTGTTGCGACGTCTCATTGCTGAAATTGGTAGAGTTACTCTTGGCATCGCTGGCAAAAACAAAATGTAAAATCTAGAATAAAGAGGAAAAATGTTACGACTCTAGGAGTACATTTTTCTCAAAAAGTTACTCAGAGTACATACATGTACACAGTAAATGTAACGTGTTACTACCCACCTCTGAGTGTACTTCATAGTCATTTACCTTCTTTTTGAAACTACTTACCATAAATTCTGATGCAATGATTCCATCTACGATGGCACAGAAAAAAGATGCAATAACTCCCATGCTGATGAAGATAATGGCAGCCATGAGCTTGGAAAGAACAGATGAGCAATGAGAATATAAAGTTATCTCACAGCACACAAATAACTATTGGATGATATATTATTTCATTTTATGAGCATAATACATATTACAGTATACAAATTAATATGAAAGTATTGTTCTCTGCCGTGTGTTTCCTGATTAGACATTGACTATACAGTAGGACGATCGTGGAAATGTATGATGACATAGTCTGGGAATAAGATATGTGCCTTGTGAGTAATTATAGGAAAAAGTGATCATCGGTTGAGTATGATACGCTTGGACACGTGAAGGCACACAACACCCCCCCCACACACTTTATATTGCAAAAATCATATTGTAACAAGATATAATTATACCATTTATTGTTACTCTTCAGGCACTCCATCTAGCCAATTGACAAATGACTTTAAAATATTCAATGTCAAATTATAATTATTATTATAAGAGAGCGATGTCAATGATATACCGTACACAAATATCATTAATCATCAGTGGTGGACCATCAGGGCCAGCGATGCGTTCTCCTCTAGCCTAAGATTATGATCACATTTTGAATATAAAATTAACGCTCATCATAAATATGATATTTATTATACTAGTTGAATACATTTTAAATGTATGTTCCGTAAATATACAAAATGATTCCTCATAGGCATATCAAATTATATCCCTATTTTGAAACAATCAGAATTCAGCAACCTTGTGTTGCCAGGTTATATTAAATCTTTCCAAAGCCTACAGAATCAATAATGCTGGCCCTGTGAGTGAACATGCATATGACGGAAAACACAGACAAGACTGAAAAAGCCGTTTCTGCTCTTGCACCCCTCTTTAAAATAAAATGCTGTATTATAAGCCAAAAGAAATGTTGTGTTTGATAGAACAATACGTCTATATGCTGCCATAGCAGATTCATGGCGCATTAAGCCACCGAACTATTTTTAATTTTTGTTTCAACCCAGCCATAAAAAGAAGGTAAGTAATTATATTTACTCTTGGAAATGTCTGTCATTTTTAGCTTAAAATCATTAATTGATGTCTAATATTTAGTTAAAAAAAAAAAAAAAAAAAAAAAACGACTATAAAAATTATTCACTCGCATATTTTAAGCTTTTAAACAAATTGCGTCACAATGAAAAATTTGGCGTCTGTAAAAAAGTCACTGATATCTACCTCATAACTATCGCTTAATTGTGTGTTTTTTTTTTTTTTTTTTTGTTACTGTCGCATTTTCCCCGATATCTTAGATGATAAATAATGGATCCAAACAAAGAAAAATTGAAAAAGAATGTTTAACAGGGTAAATATATAAAAAAGAAAATCTCGACCACTCCTTGTTGTCTGTGATTTCTGCATCACGACTCTTGTTATATCACCATGTTTCACCTATAAAATCCCCCCAAAATCCAGCTGTGCCCATTCATAGCTGTGTCTTGACACTCGGTGATACATGCTGCATGGAATTTTTGGATCGAAACAAGGTCAGTACGCGATAATATCTTGTTAAAATCGTGGTGTCTTTAATTATGCTCTCTCATGCTCTCGCGTCCAGTTAGGGTTTTGCTGTTTAAATTTTTTTTTTTTCCAAAATGCCCTCCTGTTAAAAAATTTTCCTCCCCCGAATAATTGAGATTTGAAGCTTTCCAATGATGTACCGCACATGCATATTGGACAATTTTGAAATTTGGCCAAATTGGGGGTATCGGAGCGGAATTTCAAGTCACCTGAGTGTTTTCCGCCAAATATAGTTTGTGGATAGTAGCGATAGCCAATCAGATCACGAGTTGCGTCAGCAAGGCCAACTAGTTGGCCTCGTTGAACATGACATGTACGTGTCCTGTAATTGAATAATCACTTGCCATACCCAGCAGCACTATGCAATGCAGATCAACAAAAGCACATCATAGCTTTTTACAAGAATTGAAGGAGAAGAAAATGTAGATTGAATGGGAGGGACTTGTAAAGCCATTTTCAAAATGTGCCTTCAAGAAAAGCTGTCTCGTGTGAGACGACGTCAGCCAACCCACGAGCTAGTTAACTTATCCCATGCAGGAAAAGGGTTTCTGCGCCACTTTCACTGCAAATTCTAATTGTTTGAAAATGTTCAATATGATCTTTGGAGCTTCACTGGATATGCGAACTTAAAGGGAAGTTCAGAATTTTTTACATTAGGCTTTATCTTCAGGTTAGCAGGATTTAATTAGTCAGTGGAGTTGGTTTCGACAAATTCCATGCAGTTTGTTAGTTATTTGTTAGTTTCAGGACTCCGGAGTGGCTAAGCTAGCACGAGTCAATTGGGTTGGCTAGCATGCCAATTAAAAAAAAGAAAAAAAAGATGAACAGATAAAAAGATAGTAACAGAGCTAACTGTTCAAACGTAGCCATGTCGTGGTCAAAGAGTAAACAGTACACTCCGTCAGGGTGATTAATTTGGTCCCTTTCGTTACCAATAAAAAAATCAGCGGTCAAAAAACTGATGTGACATCACTCCATTCTGCGTGCCTACACAGCCTGTTCCCTGCAGAGCTGCTGGATTACAAAGATTGCAGTTCATATTCCATTTACTGACATGCAATGGTAAATTTTAATAACTTTATCCTGAAAACATAGTCAAAAATATTAATTGCATGGTCATTGGTGATTCTCATGCATGCATATGACGTTTTTTATTGGCATGATAGCAAACCCCATTGACTTTTTAGCTTAGCCACTCTGGAGCTTCGAAACTATCAAACTGCACGGAATTTGTTGAAACCAACTCCACGGACTAATTAAACCCCCGCTAACTTGAAGATTAAGCCTAATGTAAAAAATTCTGAATATCCCTTTTAAATTGTTTAAACAAGGAAGTAACTAGCCACAAAGCACATCTGGACACTCACAAGCTATGATGTTTTTAAAAACCTTGGAGGACACAAAGCTTAACAAACAGGTAAATTTGACAGTACCCCATAGAGTGGTAAACTTTAATTGCTGATGCGGGTTTATTAATTTTTAAAAGCTCCGCATGATATACATGATTAAGGTAATGCATAATTTTGTGGTGTATAAGTGTGTACATTATTTCTCCAGCCGTGGTGTCATAAATGATGGAATTATAAGAGGGTATTTATTCAATGAGGACAAAGTAGGACATCACTGACCTAGATGTGAAATGTACAGCCCGCCAACTGTTTATCATTGATATATATTCGAGCTGTGCAAATACGGTTTGTTCGTTTTTTCTTTCTTTCTTTTTTTTTGCGTACACCCTCTCTCAAATAACATGGAATAAAAGTGTCTCTACACAGCTGTACTGTGACGTTTGGTTAGTAAATTGTCTATTTCAAGTTGTTGCGGTAATCATGTTTTTTTTTTTTTTTTTTTACCATTTGGTGTCTTTTTGCGTTTGACTAATTCTTGCTAAATCATGGTAACCCTATGGAAAAGAAAACCAGCCACAAAGAAAGGAGAATTTCACCGACTGAGGCTCAGTTACATTGCATATTAGGTGCCATGAATAAGTGCCTGATTAACTGTAAATTCAAGGTTATCAAGTAGACCCGTGCGGGCCATAAAGCGAGCTAGGAAAATGCAACGGGCAAAAGGGCATCAAGAAAAACGTTCAAATAATATTTGATGATAGCAGTATTCAAAAATTATACAAGACAATAAAACAAAAGAACAATAATACATATAGTAATCAGTCTTTAAATAATAATGAAATCATTTTTCTAATGCACCTTCTGCCCGTTTCACTGTTTGCTGTGATGCGGTAATTTTACCACTGTCTCTAATCTCCATCACCTCTACGCAGACCAGTGAGCTACCTAAAGGTGTTATTTTTAGCTTCCGCAATTGAGTGACGTTACAGTGACGACGTCATGAAAAGACAAAAGTCCTTTTAGAAAGAAGAAGAAAAAAGGAGAGCATAAACGTGAAAAAGACAGAGGTTTGTTGTGATGAAAAATAATTTTTTTAATTGCATAAACACGTATATTTAGCACAATTGCAAGGTAGCGGTTATTTACAAAGAGTTGAGATGACATACTGCTAAAGATAAATTATATTGTATCATTATATTGTATCAAATATTTTCAGTATTCAGCCAGCTATGGATTAGTGTTGGTTAAATTTACTCCCTCTCCCATTTGAGAGAAAGCTGGACAAAGTGTATGGGGGACTAAAATTGTGTCTTGCTGATTTTCATGATGTGAAGCACTTTTACCTTGTGTTAAATTGTGCTATTCATATAAATTTGCCTTGCCTAAAAGTGCCAAAGTTAATTAAATAATACAGTGGGGAGAACAAGTATTTGATACACTGCCGATTTTGCTGGTTTTCCCACTTGCAAGCCATGTGGAGGTCTGTAATTTGTATCATAAGTTCTCTTCAACTGTGAGGGATGGAATCTAATACAAAAATCCAGAAAATCACATTGTATAATTTTTAAATAATACATTTGTATTTAACTGATTTGATACATTACCAACTAGTAAATATTTCGGCTCTTAGTTTTTTTGTAAGAACCCCTCCTGTTCTCCACTCATTACCGGAAGTAACTGCACATGTTTGAACTTGTTACCTGTATAAAAGACACCTGTTCACATGCTCAAACCAACAAACTCCAACCTCTCCACAATGGCCAAGACCAAAGAGCTGTGTAAAGACATCAGGGATGAAATAATAGACCTGCACAAGGCTGGGATGGGCTACAGGAAAATAAGCAAGCAGCTTGGTGAGAAGGTAACAACTGTTGGAGCGATTATTAGAAAATGGAAGAAGTTCAAATTGATGGTCAATCTGCCTAGTTATGGGGTTCCATGCAAATCTCACCTCGTGGGGCATCACTGATCATGAGGAAAGTGAGGGATTAGCCCAGAACTACACGGCAGGACCTGGTCAATGACCTGAAGAGAGCTGGAACCACAGTCTCGAAGAAAACAATCGGAAACACATTACGCCGTCATGGATTAAAATCCTACAGCGCACGCACGGTCCAGCCAGTCAAGCCAGTCCATGTCCAGACACGTCTGAAGTTTTCCACTGACCATCTGGATGATCCAGAGGAGCAATGGGAGAAGGTCATGTGGTCGGATGAGGCCAAAATTTAACTTTTTGGTCTAAATTCGGCTCGTCGTGTTTGGAGGAAAAAGAAGGATGAGTACAACCCCATGAACACCATCCCAACCGTGAAACATGGAGGAGGAAACATCATTTTTTGGGGCTGCTTCTCTGCCAAGGGTACAGGACGACTGCACCGTATTGAGGGGAGGATGGATGGGGCTATGTATCGCCAGATCTTGGCTGACAACCTCCTTCCTTCAGTGAGAGCCTTGAAGATGGGTCGTGGCTCGGTCTTCCAGCATGACAACGACCCAAAGCACACAGCCAAGGCAACTAAAGAGTGGCTCCGTAAGAAGCATCTTAAGGTGCTGGAGTGGCCTAGCCAGTCACCAGATCTGAACCCGATAGAAAATATATGGAGTGTTGCCCGGCAGCAGCCCCGAAATCTGAAGGCTCTGGAGAAGATCTGCATGGAGGAGTGGGCCAAAATCCCTGCTGCAGTGTGTGCAAAACTTGTCAAGGACTACAGGAAACGTTCGGTATCTGTAATAGCAAACAAAGGTTTCTGTACCAAATATTAAGTTCGATTTTTGTGATGTATCAAATACTTATATCATGCAATTAAATGCAAATTTATTATTTAAAAATCATACAACGTGATTTTCTGTCTTTTTTGTATTAGATTCCGTCCCTCACAGTTGAAGAGACCTTATGATACAAATTACAGACCTCTACATGCTTTGCAAGTGGGAAAACCAGCAAAATCGGCAGTGTATCAAATACTTGTTCTCACCACTGTATGTTGCCTTGGGTACCAAATTGGTCAGGAACAGCCCTGCCTATCAAGGCATTGTAAAACTGGCCAAATTTGGTCCCAGCCGCAGGTCATAGAAACACTTTCTCTAAGATTTTGTGTGTGTGTCTTTCTACAACCCCAATAGGGACAGTGGTAAGAAACAGCAGCCAATGAGTTCCCTTTCAGGGTTATAAAAAAACAAAAACAAAAAAAACCCAACTACAACAAAACCAATTTTGTCCATAGGTGTACTATAAATGCTCAAATGTGAGTGCGTAGGCCTGGAGTAAAGTTTTGTTTGTTTTGTTTTCATTTAACTCATTTGCTCCCAAAAACGTATAAATATGTTCCATTTTTAATTGTTTCAGTTTCCCAAAGATGTATTTATACGTCTTTTACGATTTTTTTTCAAAAAAGACATCTATGGGTTCTGATTCAATTTAGCTCCAAAGCACAAAGCTGAAAATCAATTTTAAAGCAGTAAAACTGGCCACTGGAGGGAAGTAGCGCATTTGGTAAGTCCCGCAACACGATTCAACGGCAACGAACGACCAAGCCGCACGGCTGGGAAGACGACCAAATGAATGCCAGGTGGTGGACGACTGAGTAGAACAACCGGTAGGATGCCCGGGATGCCAGGCGCTGGACGACCGAGCAGAACGACAAGGACCACTACAGCAGCGGACGATGCCTTTGAGTCCGTGCTGCTTGCGAGCAGAGCCCGCAGTGACTCAAAAAAATTCATCTTTATGAGACAGGCGGCGATGAGGGAAAAGTTAAACCGGCTGTCGTGGCCGGAACAGCGTCATCTTTCAGTTAGTTATGTGTAAATAAATTGTTACTTTGCTATCAAAAACTCTATTTGTCTTGTTGTTTATCTTATTTTGTAAAAGGAAAACATTATTCAGATGTTTGGGATGTAACTAAAGCAAAAAATAGCTGTGTTAAAGTCAAAGTTATGTTTGAAATGTACGCTTTCACAAAAAGCTCAAGTTCTCAGTTTTTTCATCAGAAATAGGAAAATTGCATCAGTCAAAATCCAGTAAAACGGCCGGTAGCGAAGGGCCTTGCTCCAGTGAAAATGGCTGGAAGTGAATGAGGTACAAATCCAAATCCAACTATCTACTTATTATTTCTAATCAAACCAAATAAAATGATCAATTATGTTAGAGAACTGAATCTATGTCTTACATGAGAAAGATTTCTGAATGTTGATGGCTGAAGATATGGGAGGGAAATACAGCCTGGTTGAAAATAAGGATCAAGTTTGAGTGTGGGTTTTTATCTACTCCCAGCCCAGACTCTCCACTTCATTAGCTGTTTAAATGCCTCGACTTTTATGGGCTCCAAGTGGGAGATGAGGCCAGCAGCACAGACAATGGAGCTTGACAAATGCATGACTTCACATTAGTGTAGCGGCAGCTGTCTGCAAATAAAACACACCTATGCCCTCCAAACAGAGCCTCTAATCTGCCCTTCATTTGCTTGGAAGAACCATGCAAAGCAGCAAACTTAGAAGAAGTGCATTAGCGTAACAAGCTGTCTCGAGGTAAATGTGTTTTATACATGCTGTAACTAAAGTCACTACAAGGTCTTTTTACAGTGCTCACTGGTCCAGTGACAGAGCACCACAGCACAGGTAATAAGAATTGAACATCCCGTTGCCAGTTAGCTAAAATACAGTTCTGCGCTTCATGCTGCAAGGTGACCGGGAGGACTTTTCTCAGTGAAATATAGTGCGGACGTCGGCGAGAACAGAACTCTAGTTTGCTGAAGCGTCTAATCATAAAGTAAAAGCTAGTGTGTTGAAAAGTCGACGGTATTCGATAAAATGGAGCACAGAGAATTTCATGCTTAAATCAAATTAGAATGCTTTGTTTTCTTACAATAGAGAACCTGGATTGATATATTTGTTATTTCCCCAAGAGGTCTAATAATTAGCCTCTAATTTATCTTTAAACAGATGACAAATACTATTCAATGTTAATTAATTCATAGACATTATTTTATACATGAAAAGTGGATTCATTCGTTTATTCATTCATTTGAATTGAATTCCTTTTGCTTCTGCCATTTAGCTATACAGGTATTGGGATTATTATTATTTTTAAATCGTTACTCTCAACTCAGATAAAAATTAATTCAATCTCGGATGACTTTGTTTGCAAGCGCAGCTAACTTTTCTTTGCAAAATGCTCCTATAGTATATGTCTTATGTGTTGGAGTGTATCAGAGTCTGAAGACGCTTCATGCTGCACATCAGCACTTGTCACTGTGCTACATTTCAGTTTTCTTTACAGAGCAACTTGGCGGCTCTCATCTTACAGTAAAAGTCTCAGGAGGGAAGCGGACACCTGCATGAGTCCCATCCAGTGCCATTAAAGTTTCAAATACAAACTACTGGTGAAAAAAAGTCAAAAACCACAAGACATAGTATTGTCACATACATTTAAAAATATGTGGTTACCGTATGTGTACTCTGGCTCTGTTCAAAAATATTATTTGATAAGTTTAGTTTTCATGATCTAAATAATCTAATTTGCATACCACCAAGATCTTAAACAAGAAGCAGTCATTTTTATATGATTTTATATTTAACATTCAGCAACAAATAGTTGATAGCACTGATGATTTACTGTATTTCTTCTACTTTTGCTCAGTTCTTTTGATCAGATACACGACACTGACAAGTATATCTGAGCCGTCACACTACACCATCAAGTTCACATGAAAAATTAACTACACACACACACACACACTTGGTCGCCTTCACCATTTCTAAAGACAGCACAGAGAATATTTAAAGAATAAAAATCTCCATTTTCTCCAGACATTCTAATTAAAACCGTTCAAGCATCTCAGGTAAAAAGCGTTTCTATTTGGCAGGGTGTCTTGAAGTCATAGTGGGAACTGAAATAATGCTGCATTATGATCAACTTGTTTTTAGGAGTGAGCGGTTGAAGTTTAAAAAAAAATGGCAAAAAACACAGACAAGACTGAAAAAGCAGTTTCTGCTTTTGCACCCCTCTTTAAAATAAACTGCTGTATTTTAAGCCAAGAGAACTGTTGTTTTTCATAGAACAATATGTCTATATGTTGCCATAGCAGTTTCATGGTGCATTAAGCCCCCCCAAACTATTTTTAATTTGTCCGTTTTACCTTGGAGACCACCGTTTGTACACTTTTGTTTCAACCCAGCCATGAAAAGAAGTAATTATATTTATTATTCGAAATGTTTATCATTTTTAGCTTAGAATCATTAATTGACGTCTAACATTTAGTTTAAAAAAAAATAATTAAAAAATTATTCACTCGCATATTTTAAACTTTTAAACAAATAACGTCACAATGAAGAAAAATAGTGTCTGTAAATAGGTCACAGATATCTACCTCATAACCATCGCTTAATTGTATTTTCTTTGTTACTCTCGCATTTTCCCCGATATGTTAGATGATAAAAAAATCGATCCAAACAAAGAAAATTTGAAAAAAAAATTTGAAAATGGTAAATATTTGAAAAAGAAAATCTTGACGACTCCTTGACATAAGCGATTTCTGCATTGCGACCCTTGTTATACTATCGTGTTTCACCCATAAACCCCCCCAATAAAATCACAAACCTTAAGAGACCAGAAGCTAAAACACAAACATTTCACGGCTGAAATTAGCAGCACGATCACATATGTGGGTATCATATTACACAAACAGGCACTTAAACTGCGTGGTCGTCCCAAGTCAACAAGGCCACTCAGCAAACAACCAATGCAAATTCAATTTCTACTCTGGCCACTGAAATAGAGTCAATCAGAATCTCTTTGAACACAAATGCAGTCATGAACAGGGGCAGAAAGCAAGAAGACGTCACCATGGTACAAAGTAATCATATTTTTCCTTATAGTGGAACAATTACCTGGAACTGACAGTGCCAGAATCATTTATGCATGTCTCCTTTCCCCATTAACCATTTACTGTATCCGTCTCACCTCCTCAAAAAGGTGTTATACATAAAGTACGTAGCTACTGTATATTTAGTGAAATTTCAGAATGAGCCTAAAATGCACTACTGTATAAGCTGGGGGTCAGCAACCCACGGCTCTTTAGTGAGGCCCAAGTGGCTCCCTGGAGCTTTTTCAAAAATGTTTGAAAATGGAAAAAGATGAGGGAGGGAAATATATTGCTAGTTTTAATATGGTTTCTCATGTTTGAATGTGTTTATTCAGATTTCAAAGAGTAATAGAGAGACCCATATGAGACATTTTTTTCTCCCCCCCCCCATCCCTCCCAACAGAAAACAAACCGAAAATAAAAAAGGAAAAAAAAATAATAATAAAAAAAAAAAAAAACTGTCACAGACATGTACATCAAGCGTAAATATTTTAAGACCGTTAGTATACAACAGAATTTTCATTCCTCTATCTTTGTTGAAGGATGATCCACGTATTTGAGAAAGACCCCCCAAACTTTATGGAATTTTTGTTCTGAGCCGCTCATCACATATCTGATTTTTTCGAGTTTCAGATGGAATAATACCTCTTTGATCCATTGTGATGTTGTCGGTGGGGCTGCATCCTTCCATTTTAAAAGGATCAGGCGGCGAGCAAGCAAAGTTGAAAACGCAATGATTTTACGCCCCCCGATAGGTAATACTAATCTCTCGTGCATGACCCCAAAGAGTAATATAAGTGGATTAAGTGGGAGTTTGACCTTCATCGTATTAGAAAGTACATTACAAATGCCTTCCCAGTATTGTTGTATCTTGGGACAAGCCCAGAACATATGTGCTAAAGTGGCCTCTTCTGATTTGCATCGGTCACATGCCGGATCAATTTGAGGGTAGATTTTTGCCAACCGGGATTTAGAAAGGTGAGACCTGTGTACAATCTTGAACTGGATTAGGCAGTGCTTTGCGCAAAATGAAGATGAATGAATTCTCCTCAGGGCCTCTGTCCACTCAGTTGTGCTTATAGCAGTGTCAAGGTCCTTCTCCCATGCTATTTTGATTTTGGACGTAGAGGTGGGGTTTAAATGGGAGAATGATGTCAGCATTATCGAGATTGCCTTTTTCTTGGTAGGGTTAAAACACATCAAACTATCAATTGCATTATTATGAGGTTTATCTGGGAACCCTGGGATGGAGCTTGATATAAAATGTCTTGTCTGTAAATATCTAAAAAAAATTAGAAACCGGAAGACGATATTTTTGGGACAATTGTTGGAAGGAGGCAAACTTGTTTTCAATATAAAGATCTCCGAAATTCATCAGCCCCTGTCGTTGCCACACCTGGAAGGTGGAATCCTGCATTGCGGGAGGAAAAAAGTTGTTTGATGCTATTGGACTTAATAAACTCATGTTATGGAGACCGAAGTGTTTTCTAAACTGCATGTAGATTCTAACAGAGTAATAAACTATGGGGTTGTGGCGTGGCATATTCTGTGATTGAGAAATGGAAGTACCGACCACAGATGGCAAGGACAAGGAACTATATGAAAGTTTCTCCATTTCCATCCATTTTGGTCCTCCATTGTTAACAGAGTAATATACCCAGAAGGACAAGCAATAAAGGTTTGCAGCCCAGTAATGATAGCGAAAATTGGGGAGAGCAAAACCACCATTGTGTTTTGTTTTTTGGAGGTGTTCTTTCCGGAGACAGGGTTTCTTGCCATTCCAGATAAAAGCTGATATTATAGAATCAAGTTTCTTGAAGTAGGCGCTGGGGATGAGCACGGGGAGAGTCTGAAAAAGATATAAATACTTGGGTAGCACCGACATTTTTATAATGTTCACTCGTCCGACCAGTGAGAGTGGAAGAAATGACCATTTAGATAAGTCTTGCTGAGTTTTGAGTTGTAGTTCATAAAAGTTTTTCTTATACAGTTCTTGATAATTCTTGGTCACCCGGACACCTAAATATGTAAAGCCTTGCTCAGATATCTTGAATGGTGCAGAGAACTTTTGCAGTGATGCCTTGGTAATATTTAATGGAAGGAGCTCAGTTTTATGTAAATTTAATTTGTAACCAGAGATACCACCAAATTTGGAAAAAAGCTCCAGAGCATGGTTAATTGACGTTTCGGCTTTGGAGATATAGAGCAGTAGATCATCGGCGTACAGGGACACCTTATGTTCTATGTTGTATCTTAAGATGCCTTTAATACACTGGTCCTTCCTTATGGACGCGGCCAATGGTTCAATGGCTAGTACAAAAAGAAGAGGGCTAAGGGGGCAACCTTGACGTGTGCCGCAATGTAATCTGAACAGTCCAGAACGTTGATTATTAGTTAATATCGTCGCTGAGGGGCATGAATAGAGCAGTTTAACCCATGACACGAATCTATCGCCAAAACCAAATCTGGCCAGAGTTTCAAATAAATAATCCAACTCCACTCTATCGAATGCTTTCTCCGCATCCATAGAGAGGACGCATTCTGAGTCTGCTTGACTAGGAGTGTACAGGACATTTAAAAGACGGCGAACTCCGAAGAAAGAGCGCCTGTCCTTCACAAAGCCAATCTGGTCTGGTGATATTAGATCAGGCAAAACCTCCTCTAAACGACGTGCTAGTACTTTGGCAAGGATTTTGTAGTTAGTATTCAAAAGTGAGATTGGCCTATAGGATGAGCACTCCAAAGGATTCTTGTCTTTCTTTAAAAGTAAAGTAATGCTAGCCTGGTTCACGGTGTTGGGGAGAGAGCCCCTATCAAAAGACTCTGCGTATACTGCTGTGAGGATAGGTGCTAGTTGTTGAGAAAAGCTGGTATAGAACTCAGTCGGCCAGCCATCGAGGCCGGCGGATTTTTGGGTCTGCAATGACTTAATTGCTGTCACAATATCTTGTTGCTGTATTGGTGCATCTAAAGCGCTAATCTGGTCCTGCGATAGAGTTGGAAGGGGCAAATCTCTAAAGAATTCTGCTATTAAATGGGGGTCACTAGGTCCATTGGAGCTATAGAGCTCCTGGTAGTATTGATAGAATGTTTCATTTATTCTGAGGTTTCTGTAGGAGGAAAAACATGACACAAACGTTCTTCTAATTCATTATTTTGTAATGAAGTTAAACTCGAGGCGACATCGTACAACAGAGTAGTCACGTGTTATGTCATTCTCTATAGCATTCGGTGCAGAGTAGGGATGGGAATCGAAATCCGATTCCAATTCGGATCCGGTTCCTAGTGTTTCGAGGCCTCGACATCACAATGAAAAAGCCTTAAAGATCCCTTTAAAGAGTCCTGAAGACGCATAGTGCGTCGTGACTGTCTTGTTGTCCAAACGCATCAAACTAGCATGGCGCCAAGAACCATCCGCTCCAAAGTCTGGCTACACTTCACCAGGAAAGCGGGTGAAAATGAAAGGTTACGATGGTTTAGCACGAAGCACGAGCATTGCAGCCGTAAACATAACAATGACAGCACGTAGGTTCAAACGCTCGAAAGTGTGTCTTCATTTCACGAGGAAAAATTACAACAAAACGACTTGCAATCATTGCAAGGTGGAGATAACTGCATCGGGAGGGAATAGACTACACTGTCCTCACCGAGACAGCTATACAGCTAGCTAAACTCCGAAATTAGGATACAGAAGACATTGGTATAATTTGCTGACTTTATTCAACCATCACTTGAAGAGTGAAACTAAAAATAGAAATGAAACAAATCAATTTCGTCCCCAATAACAAACAGGTTTGCATCAACGTAAATCAGCGATGATTAGCTGCTAATTCAGTAATAACAACACAGTTAGCATGCGTTCGCTAGCATTAGCACATCGTTCACACTACTACACAACTGGATTTAAGTGTCTGTTAAGTGTTCTTCTTCGCGTCAGGACGCGCAAGGGCGCCCCCACTTGAGCGTGAAAGCACCATAAAAACTAAAAGGCATGCATTTCAATAGACCCTACCCACCGACGTCACAAAACCACGTGCTCGCTGTATGGTTCCGCCCACTTGTCCGTCATTTTGTCTCTGTATTAGCATTGGTTTCAATTGATCGAGGAATTTAAAATGCATTTCATGGAAGACCCGGTGCTTTCTGATGCCGTAAACTCACTGGATGTGTTGCATAAAAGGCGTTATGTGGAAAAGCTTCGTTCTATACAGTCGCCAGATCCATATTTGATGCCCAAATCGATGTTTTTCGACCCACTGTCTTCGCCCTGTCTGCCTGACATCTGCTACGCTGATATTTACAATTATCTTGTCCACACAAAATCAGCCTATTCTCACGAAAATTTGAAAAACTTCAAGAGCTGGAGGCTTATAAATACTTTGTTGCTGGTTGGGTGAAACAGGTCCTCATCCACGAAAATTCGGCAGGAATCTATCTTGTGCTTGGAAAGGTGAGTTACAAAATTTTCAATTCAAAATCTTTTGTTATTGCTAACATCCACTGTCAAGTCTAATGTATTTCATGTCGTTTGTCAATGGAGTTAAGGCTTTTAATGTTCATATGGTTTAGCGATAGCACTCTCACTACATACATACGTGTATGTTGTCGGCGATTAGCCTAGCAATGATCTTAATTGTGGTTATTTGTCAGCCCAAAACCCTCTAAGTATATCTTAAATGCTTCTTACCGGATATAAAATGACTACTACATAGTCTTTGGTGATTTTTTGGTGCCCAGTTTTCACGTCGAATTGCAGCCGTCCATTTCGCTCTCCTCTTTGGATCCCTCGGAATACGGTAAAACCTCAAGTCTCTCCTTCCATCTTCTCTGTTAGTGCAACCAACAGCCAAACACGCCTTCACCATTTTGATTATTAATGTTAAGGAGCAGAAAAACACGCCGTAAATAGGAGGAATGTACGTAGCCGTAACAGGTTAACACTATGTTTTGACGGACAATTGGGCGGTACCATTCAGGAGAGCGGAGTTGTGACGTCACGTGGGTAGGGTCTATATACTGGTAAATAATACACTTTAACAGGGGTCCCCAAACTGCGGCCCGCCCCGACATTTGGTCCGGCCCCCTGAATAATGCCAGAGAGCATTTTGAATATATATATATTTTTTTCTCAATAGTGTTATTTATTTTATGGCCTTTTTCTGTGAAGAACTCAGAGAGGGTTATTTGGTTATTATCTATTTGATTAATAGTGTTATTATTATTAATTATTATTATTATATTATATTATATTATTATTTTTATTTTATTTACTTTTGTTCCGTGAAATATCCAGAAAGGGTTATTTGATTGTGGCTTTCTGAAAAACAATATTTTTTTACATTTAGGCACTCCTGCAATCGTCACACTTTTTCTGTTACAAACTGACCCCGGCCCCTCATCAGAGAAGGGAAAAGTTATGCGGCCCTCACTGGAAAAAGTTTGGGGACCCCTGCAAGTTTAACACATATTGCTAACGGCAGACCAACGACTTACAGTATATGCCAATATATACCAATATTTTTTATTTCTATTAGAAAAATGTTTCAGTAAAATGTTAAACATTGTTGTGCATTTGCCACTTATTGCCACAGTTAATATTGAGGCTTTGGGCCTCTTTTGACCTTGTTGTGAGTTTGTAAGGTTGTGACTTCTGATTAAACAAACTCGATGCCAATCAAAACGTTTGTTCTTCTTTTTCCCCAAATTAGAATCGATAAGAGAATCGATAAAGAATCGAATCGTTAAGCAATATCGATAATGGAATCGGAATCGTAAAAATCCTATCAATTCCCATCCCTAGTGCAGAGAAAATAAAAATTTACCTTATTTTCCTCTATGTAAGGCACATCGGAGTAAAAGGCGCACCTTCAATGAATTGCCGATTTTAAAACTGTTTTCATGTATAGGGCGCACTGCATAATAAGGCGCGGTAGCAGTAGTAGTAGTAGTGTTAGTGGTTGGCGTTGCGATATGCATCCACAAGATGGAGCTGAGCTAACCAGAATGTCATGCTATGAGTAACTAATATTGATCCATATTTAAGACACATCGGATTATAAGGCGCACTGTCGGCTTTCAAGAAAATTGAAGGCTTTCAGGTGCGCCTTATAGTGCGGAAAATACAGTAATCATGAAGGCTGTAGCCATTTTAGTAATTTTGATAGTAGGGGGTTAAGCTAATATAGATACATACAACATTTGTTGCCTTCATTATAAGTCTTTCAATTTTTTGCGCTCCACGCATATTTGATTTTGTTTTTTGCTCCAATTTGGTTCTTTCGAACTACTCTGTTTATCCATCATATGCAACATATGTTACATTTTGTCATTTTCAGCAACTGTTTGGGTTACACATCAGTGGCCAACAAAAATCTTTATTGTGTCACGTGGCTGTCCCAAATACAACTAAATAACTAAATGAATAACGGTGATCATGAAACTTACCATAGGTCTGCGGTTTTCTACCAGATGGATGCCAACGATGCCCAGAAATGCCCCAAAACTCAACTAGATTAGGACATAAAGCAAAGGTGGTCTGAGTTGATAAACTTAGGCAGGACTGCAAAAGTGGAGGTATGAGCAGGTAAACACATGCTTGCCACTCACAATAATCCCTGGGTAATAACCTGCGACGGGAATATTGTCAGTGCGAGTAGCGGAGATCAAACCAACGGCCAACACCACCAAGGACAGAATCAGCAGAGCCACAGTTACCCACAGAGCTGTTTTCCTCCTCCGCACATAAGCAACTGTGGATAGATTATATTGTTGAAGATTCCCAAAGTGACAAAAATTTAAGGGTCTTTGAATTACAAGCAGTCCTAGAAAAATTTTTTTTTAATTTGTGGCATTGAAGCAGGGAAGCCAGAGATCTCTGCCATGCACTCAAGTACATCCATCCATTTATTTATAGTGCGTATCCTTGTTAGGGTCTCCGGTGAGCTGGAGATGCAGCCAACTGACTTTGAGTGATTTTTGTATTTTTTTTTTTATTTTAGTTGATTTCTGTTAAAACATGAAGAAATCATTGCAACCACTTGTGAAGTGCAAGCCCAAATATTTGGTTTGCAATGTAATAAATCTGCATGTATGATCAACATTGCTCTACATGCCTCTGTAATCAGCTAAACACCAAATATATTATAGTTAGCAGAATCCCTCAAAGGGAGTTTGGTGAAAAATCAAAACATTGTAAAATAATGTTTCGATTACATTTCCTCAACTTTTCTGGGGTCAAAAAAACTACTTGCCGTGTAGGGATTCAATTAAAGAGAACACATCAGACAGTACCTTCTGGATCAAGGATCTGTGTATCTGGTGGCTGGGTGATCTGCTGAGCTTCTGGCTGTTGCATTTTGATTAACAGAAATGAAACCCCCCCAAAAAACAGGTGGGTAAATTGTGATCTCAAAAAGCTGACTCGTTGTTATCGAGCAGTTTTCACTCCTATTGATTCACTCCAGCTATTACGTCCTCCAAGGTTTCTACTCACAAACAAAGCATGATGCACATTTAAACATGTTTGTCCTCTAAAAGAAGTATTCATCATATCTGAACCTGAGCTCAGGAGTCTCAACTTTTTGGAGAGAGAGAGATACACACAGAGAGAGAGAGCGAGAGAGAGACCAATCAGCATCCCGAGTTCAGCCCAGTGTTCTCTTCCAACCTCATGCATCTTACATGAGTTTGAGTCAGCAGGGTAGTTTTATATGACTGCTCATGATGATGCTGGCTTGAATCAGAGTTTGAGCTTTTAGCACCCCCTGATGGTCAGTCCATCTAGAAGAGAAACATTTTACCCGTTTGCTTTACAGGAGTACAGGAACAAGCATAATTACAATATTCACAATAGCAGTTTGGATTTCATAAGCCTTTCAATAAACAAAAGAATGCCTAAATAGATTTTGTTAGTGTTAGAAAAATGGTATCGTTTACCGCACATATGTGAACTACAGTAATAGCAGATTTTAGGGTTTGAAACCGATCCTGTGATTGATTGAGGGGGAAAAAGGCAATACTTGTGCTCAGACCAAAGCTTTGTCCATTATACAAGTACAGTGGTACCTCTACTTACGAAATTAATTCGTTCTGCAAGCAGTTTTGTAACCTGAAAATTCTGTGAGACACTTTTTCCATGTAAATGCCCTAATGTGTTCCACGCCCCAAAAATTCAGACATAAATCTTTTATCATGCATAAAAATGCATCAAAACATGTAACAATTAGATTATTACACAATAAACATAAAATCAAAGTTGTGCATAATGTAAATGACTAAGAATAGAGTAAAAAAAAAAAAGTTTATACACTCATGTAAAGCTGTCGGAACACGAGGGGTGAATGAAGAGGACGCCGGGATATACACATACACATACAGTAAAGGTCCCTCTTAGCCAATTGGATGCCAGGAATGCTAGGCAATAGCCAATCACAGAACAGCTATAATTATGTTACATTCAGTAAACTCTGGGAACTGCGAGTATTAGCCACACTGTATTTTTGCCTTTCTTATCCTGAATTTCTTTCGTAACAAGAGGCAATATTTTCCCATTAAGGTGTATCTTAACCTTGCTCATCTGTGGAATGATACTGATGTGAGTTGAGACGCTTTGTGCACATGAAGTAGAGAGGTGATAAAGTCCAGGGCTTGGGGCCAGATGTGTGTTCCAGCGGGGCCCCACACAGTCAACTCGCTATAGATTCCTATCTCGACCATCTCCCCCTGCCAAGGATGGACACGTTCCCAGAGGCAAACTAGTAAAAAAAAAAAAAAAAAAAAAAAAAAAAGGGTCTTTGTCTTCCAATTGCATGCCTTTAACTGTGAAAAAAGGCCCGATGTCATCAATGTTCTTGGCGTAAGCCGTCTTGGAATCTGGCACAAATGGCGGCAGAAAAATCATAGAAGAGAGTATTAGACTTAAATGGTTCAAATCTTAGCTCAAAGTTCAACAGAACGGAGGTGTAAAATGACCAGATGTTGAACTTCACAAGCAAAATGGAAAACATGCTAGATTCAGTTATGTTTTAACTTGCTTGTCTTCTAAACTGGCATTAAGCTTTCTGCAGTTGATGTCACAAAAGAAAGTGTGTGCCCTGATCTCGTCACACAACCAGTTGTTGATGCCCAGCCTCTTGTCCACCTCTTTGAACAACATACCCTCACACATAGAGCGGGCCTTCTCGCTAAAACTATCTAGGTAGATGACGGGATCATTCAAAATACGCTTCTTCACCACCTTGCACGCTACCTGTGAAGAAATGTATATTAAAGGGCAGATGAAGAGTTGAATTTTTGAGAATTTTGTTTTGTATTGAATGCATCATTTGCGCTCTCAAAACTCATATCGATGATCTGTGATGCATAGTGATGGGCTCGTGGTTCGTCAACGCCTGGAATATTCTCATGCACATTATATATGTGATATCTGAAAATGTAATGGAGTAAAGTTAGGGCTCTAATTTATTTCGGCCCTGAACTTAATTCAGGCATATTCAAGCAAGCACAACATTCATAACTATCTGAAGAATAGCAACTGTCTCATTAAACTCAACCACAAAAACTAAATGATGAAGTTACATTTAAAGCACCCTCTCAACTTTTCAACTATTTGAATGGAAGGTTGCAAAAGTAGGGAAAAGCGTTGGACCTCAGGTCTCCCCAGTTCATGAGGGTCATGACCAGACACAGCTCTGTTTTGGACTGTAAGTCAAGGAGACAATGAACCTGCAGTAAACTCACGCCAAGATTCTCTTCTCCACCATCACACCCTGCAGGATACAACAATCAAATTTAGCAGAAGGTGAATTAGTCACCAGCCAGTCGCAAGGCACTTTAAAGTGCCTGTGACACTATAAAAAAAAATCTTAAAATGCATTATTATGTGAATTAAAAATCATTTTGAGACAATTTGACTATATACAACAACTTGGCATAGTGCAGATGACGAGAAATGAATCTATTAATCTGCCGTTTAGCCCCGCCTGTCATTATTGCTAAATAAATTGTATGGGCATGACAAATAACAGTTTTGTGCTAAATGGAATATGAATATTAAAAATGCATTTATTCAGTATGACAATGCTAAATTTTTTACCAACAATCTTTTTATTTTTTATTTTTCATTTTTTTTTCACAACATAACAAAAATACAATAACATGTATTAAACAAACACAAACACATCAAAATACTCTGTCTCTTAGTTGGGGGTCAAGATAATGAGTTCTAGTCTATTTCAATTCACTATATTGCAAAAAGGGGGAAAAGATAGACCCCCACACACATTTCTATTCTATTGATTACTGCAGAGGGCTACTGTTTACATATCCCCGGGCTCTTCCATCACACATGACAGATCTGTTCTTGACACATAATAAATGAAGGGGTCCCATATCTGATGAAAATGATGCTGTTGGTGTTTTATTGTATAGGTAATTTTCTCTAAGGGGAGCGTTGAAGATAACTCAGACAACCACCTGCTCAGTGTAGGTCTCCTGGTGTTCTTCCATGAGAGGGCTACTACTCTCTTTGCTGTCAGTATACTTAAATCTACAAATACTCGTTGATTCTTTTTAATCTTCAATTTATCTGGGTATAAACCTAATAAAAACAGCTGTGGAATTAAGGGTACTTGAATTTGTAAAATATTTTGAAAACATTGTTTCACTTCTTGCCAAAATTTTTGTATTTCTGTACATTGCCAAATACAATGGAAAAGTGTACCTTTTGCTTTTTCACACTTAATACAAGTATCTGGTATAGCACTGTTATATCTGTTAAGTTTTTCTGGGGTTATATACGTTCGCATCAACCAATTGTATTGCAGTAGTCTTAGGCGGGTGTTAGTAGTTCTCAGTTGTGCTTTAGTACATGCCTCCTCCCACTTTTCCACTGAGAGATCTTCCTCCAGGTCCTCCCTCCATGCCCCCAGTCGTCCTGCAGATGATTCTGTGCTTCCGTCTACCAGGCGTTTATACATTTTGGAAATTAAACCCCTCCTTAAACAATTATCATTCATTAGTTTTTCTGTGGTAGACATTTCGGGAAAGCATAGCATTTGATTTTGGTGCGTTCTGATGAAATTTCTCAACTGTAGATATTTAAAAAAGTGATTACGTGGTATATTAAATTTATCAACTATTTCTCCAAATGTCATCAGAACCTTTTGCATGTTGTAAAGATCTCCTATTTTTCTTAGTCCTTTGGAAGCCCAAGATTTAAATCCCCCATCTGTTTTCCCTGGAGGGAAGGATTCATTTCTCCATATTGGGCTGAAGGCAGAGAGAGAGGACGTTTCTCCCAGATATTTTTTAACTTGATGCCACACTGTAATCATATTTTTTACTATAGGATTTTTTGTATTCTTTTTTAGGATTTTAGTGCTTGCTGAGTATAGGTATGTAGGAAGGGGCATACTTAGTTGGAGTTCCTCCATTTATGACAATGCTAAATTACTGCATAATGGTCAAAACTGCCGACTTCTTAAACCTCCCGAACGGTATATGCCACCGGAGTTAGTCTGGCTTTTGTCATTTCCCTGGCCGGCTTCAGAGACAGAGGAAAGAGCATAAACAAAACAGGAGGCGTGAAAGCTAGGCGACATGCTAATCTGAACTGAGGGGCTCATCCAAGTCTTTTCCTCACCTTTTCCTAAATGAAAAATCACACAAAACTACCCCGACTCATGTCACGCTCGGTGGTGGGGTTGATTGTCTTCACCGATCAGCCAGCCCCCAGCGGCGAGCAAGTTTCGGCTCGTCGTTCTGCTTCGGCAGGCAGGTAGTGCTTGTTGCCGGGGACGCAGAGGGGAACGAACGCCGAAAATATCGCATTCTCGGTGGACAAACTGGCCGACATCGAAGCGCATGGCTGCCAGAGCCCAAGCTGAATATAGCGCTCTCTAAACGGGCACACGGAGAGGGCCGAATTTTTGATACAATCGAGAACCGGAGACAAGCGGAGGGCTCCCCGGGCCCAAGGTGAGGATAGCACTCTATAGGCGTCAAATGGAGGCAACAAAATATTGTCCTGTAGGCCAAGTTTGAGACCGCTGTCCTAATCGTTCATGAAAGGGTTAAAGTCAGCTTTGTGTACCACTATATTATGTGGATCTAACAGTTGAGTTATATTTTGTTTCGATACCTCATTGCCTCTTCTCTTCTTCAGCCTCTTCTTGTTGAGCTTTTTACATGCGTACAGTTTCCCTGTGGCCGTCATCTGACAGGCAGAGATCTCCTCGAAGCCCGCTATTTCCAGCACACGAAAGTCCAGAAACAAGTCTTCTCCAATAGACTGCAACTCCAGTCACTTTCATTGCAGAAACCTATTCAGATAGATGCTCTCTAGTAAAAAAAAAAAACAAGTGTTGGGTACTTCTTTGAGAAACTCAATCAAATAATCCAAAGTTTCACTGCAGACGTCGTCCCCAGCTTTCTGGTATTGGTCTCTTACGTGATGTTGTTGTGATGCTTTACTGACAAAAACGGTCAGAAATACTTTACACCAGACTCCATGTACCATGACAAGATCTTGCTTGTTTTCTTCACCCTCTCTTTATCTTCTGACAACTTCGCAATATCCTTCCACAGGACCCTTTTAATCATTGTGGGAGTCTAAGAACTCTTGAAAAAGATATCTGCTCCACACAGAACATCTGAAAGCCCTAATCTAATGTCTCTCTGAGACCCTCGCACACAGTGATGTGCGGCAGCTTGAGGCGAGAATGGTATTTCTTGTCTCGGTTGTTTGCAGGGTTGGCGGTGCCATCGAAACTCCCACGAGCTGAAGTGTATGCGGAATAGGCCACCACTGTTGTCAGGCCACAATGGATGGAGGATGGTAGAAGGGTAGACAAGAGGGGAAAGATCTGTAGAAGAGGCTGGAAAATGATTGGGGAGTGCGGGCAATAATAGCGTGTACAACAAAGTTGGGTTCAAGCAGCGAGGCCGTCTAAACCTGAGCGTCCTTCCTCTCAAACATTCGTTTCTGCCTGATGCATCATTTATCTAAGGCTTCAGCCACAGTGAGTTTATCCTCCATTAACCTATACAATGTGAAGGACAGAAGCCCAGCGATGAAATTCAGCATGTGCTGGTTTCTGTACCAGCAACACCATTACCAAAACACAACAAATTTAGCAGAACCTTGTAGCAGGGAGCGAACACTGGACATGATAAGCAATGGTGATTGTACACCGTATAATTCTATAAACTTCTAACCATCCAAAAGACTTTAAAAGATCCCTTATTATCACGATAGTTGAGCAACTAATTTCAAGTTGTAAACAGGATTACAGTGGACCCCCACAGTCAAAGTTCTGACTCACAGATAAACTTTTTTTTTTTTTTTTTTTAAATTAAAACAACCGCAAAATAGGTTCTTTATTAGAATTCACCAGTCCCTTCAATGTCACTTGTTTTGTCCCATCCCACAAATCCATAATCACACAGATCAACTACTGTTCGAGTTACCTTTGATGTAGCACTTCATTTAAACTACAGTGGGGCAAATAAGTATTTAGACAACCACCAATTGTGCAAGTTCTCCTACTTGAAAAGATTAGAGAGGCCGGTAATTGTCAACATAGGTAAACCTCAACCATGAGAGACAGAGTGTGGGGGGGAAAAAATCACATTGTTTGATTTTTAAAGAATTTATTTCCAAATTAGAGTGGAAAATAAGTATTGGTCACCTACAAACAAGCAAGATTTTTGGCTGTCAAAGAGGTCTAACTTCTTCTAACGAGGTCTAACGAGGTTCCACTCGTTACCTGTATTAATGTCACCTGTTTTAACTCATTATCCGTATAAAAGACACCTGTCCACAATCTCAGTCAGTCACACTCCAAACTCCACTATGCCCAAGACCAAAGAGCTGTCGACACCAGAGACAAAATTGTAGACCTGCACCAGGCTGGGAAGACTGAATCTGCAAAAGGTAAAACGCTTGGTGTAAAGAAATCAACTGTGGGAGCAATTATTAGAAAATGGAAGACATACAAGACCACTGATAATCTCCCTTGATCTTGGGCTCCATGCAAGATCTCACCCCGTGGCGTCAAAATGATAAGAACGGTTAGCAAAAATCCCAGAACCACACCGGGGGGACCTAGTGAATGACCTACAGAGAGCTGGGACCACAGTACCAAAGGCTACTATCAGTAACGCATTGCGCCGCAGGGACTCAAATCCTGGACTGCCAGTCGTGTCCCCCTGCTTAAGCCAGTACACGTCCAGGCCCGTCTTCGGTTCGCTAGAGAGCATATGGATGATCCAGAAGAGGACTGGGAGAATGGTTTATGGTCAGATGAAACCAAAATAGAACTTTTTGGTAGAAACATAGGTTCTCGTGTTTGGAGGAGAGAGAATACTGAATTGCATCCAAAGAACACCATACCCACTGTGAACCATGGGGGTGGAAACAGAAAATCTGTGGAGAGAGTTGAAAGTCCGTATTGCCCAACGACAGCCCCAAAACATCACTGCTCTAGAGGAGATCTGCATGGAGGAATGGGCCAAAATACCAGCAGCAGTGGGTGAAAAGCTTGTGAAGAGTTACAGAAAACTTTTGGCCTCCGTTATTGCCAACAAAGGGTCCATAACAAAGTATTGAGATGAACTTTTGGTATTGACCAAATACTTATTTCCCACCATGATTTGCTAATCAATTCTTTAAAAATCAAACAATGTGATTTTCTGTTTTTTTCCCCCACATTCTGTCTCTCATGGCTGAGGTTTACCCATGTTGCCAAGTACAGGCCTCTCTAATATTTTCAAGTGGGAGAACTTGCACAATTAATGGTTGATTAAATACTTATTTGCCCCACTGTAGTTAGGGATGACCATCACGTACTGCTGTACATTCATGCATTATCTCTATACCACTGTTATGGGTCCATGTCAAATTACGTGAAAAGAAACACAAATGCATGAGGTTTTTCTTGTGAAATTCATGATATAAATATTTTCTATATTTTAATATACAAATCCAGAATGTGAACAACTGAAGTGTGCAGTTATTATAGGCAAGTGGAAAATTTTGACCATATCATTTTATTCATAATTTCCTATTCCAAGCTGTGCAAACCTGAATATAATTGGATGAAATGCATATCATGATGCATTTTTGTGTAAACGGGTAGGGCGTGGGTTGGGCGTGGCTTAAGGAAATCAACACCTTATATCAAGGTGTGCATAAGTATTGGGCAGATTTTTTTCCACTCAGGAAAATGAGCCAAAAAAAAAAAGACATTTAACTGACTCTGGAAGGGCAAAAATTGTGAACAGTTTTTCAAAGGATGCAAAACCCCTGAAATATCTAAAATAATGGGGCGTAATCACAGAACCACCTAACTTTTCAACTAATCAGCAGGGTATCAAGAAACGCTGTCGAGAAGGAAACACGCAAACTAACAACCTAAGATTTAAGAAGAATTGTACGTGTAGCTGCCAGGACCCTATTATCTTTCTGTGCTGCCATATACCAATATGCAATCTACCTTGACTGTGAAGTAGGACAAGGCGTTCAGTTCTAAGAGGTAAAAAACGCTGAAACCAGACACCTTAAAAAACAAAACTTTGAAAAACAATACACAAGTTAACATGAGAAATACCAAGAATGGAATACATATTTTTATACAGGAGTGCCATGTCGAATTTCGTTGACAACGTTCTTGCTGACAATGACAATAAAGTTCTATTGTATTCTACAAATATCAACAGACATTATTGTTCAAATAGTCTGTGGACTTATGAGGTTGACACTTGTCTGACTGGGTAGATGGGCCCGCGATTGGATCAGAATGGACACAAAGCTCTACCTTGACTCAGATGAGAACAAGGTGGAGGGGGGTACCCGCATGGGTAGGAAATGTAAATTCAGGCATCAAGGGGTTAAGCAGGAAATTTACAGTGCATTTAGAAATTGCACTTCTCAGAACTTTTCAGAGCAGTGTCTGACGAGTTCAAGTAACTGACAGAGTCTGTGAATGGGAACCCTGTACAGTAACAAGCTTCCTACTCCCAAAAAAGGTGGTTAGAAAAAAAAAAAGTGGTTATCTTGGCTGTTTTTGTTTAGTTTTTTGTTGCTATTTTTCAATTTTGAGTTATTTTCACTTCAACCAGTGGAAAAAAAAAAAAAACAGATGGAAAAGTATTTGTGTTTCATTCAGTTGTATAATAATCCTCCACACTCATAATAGTTGCCTAATAACTTTGCACATAAAAGGTATTTTCTTAAAAAAGCCAAACTTCGATTACTTAAATGTTGAAAATTGTTTGGTTTGTTAACATTTTGGACTGACCAAGAGTGGTTGTACTCTAACATAGTTAATCATCAAACGTATAAGTTGCCTAATCAGTGTGCACATAGTGTAGAAAAAAGGTAAAAACGCCACTGCCCACTGAAACAAATACAATAAATGTTGTTTTTCTATTGGTTTAATAAATAAACATCAAAACCCACAAAGAATCTCTTTCCAAAAGAATGCTGCCAACCGTATTATACAGTACTGCATTACAGTTTGTACATTAGAAACAACCAAGTTCATTACATTCAATACAGTACAATCATATATGAAGACTGAGACCTCCAGTAGATCCCCCACACAGTCCAACATTTGATTTTTAAATTAGGGATTAACTAAATTATTTCTATTTGTCAAATGAAGGAATAATGAGGACTGATTTTTCGCCCAATACTTTCATTAAAGTCAGATACTTACAGTAGATACTTTTATGAGTATTTGGTTAAAATAAAAATGTTTGAATTGAGTCAAACATTTTAATATCCTTGCAAAAGCTTCTTACATTAGTTGGCCTGAATTTTTGGCCTATTCAACCTAATGTAACTTGTGTAATTGAGACAAGTTTGAAGGTCATTTAGGTCACACATAATGTTTTCAAGTATGCCCATAAATATTCAATAGGGTTAAGAGTTTGTGACTTTATTATATTTAATACATTTTGTAACCAGTTTGGCTGTATGCTTCAGGTCCATTTGAAAGGCCTGTTCACCCCGTGTCTCTCTTCACACTTGAACAACTTAAATCTGGAAAAAGGTATAGATATTCAATGGTACCAATATTCCCCCCAAAAATCAGCAGAGAAAGTAATATTTTACAAATAGGGTATAAATAACATTGAAAATTAAAGTACTGCAAAATACAATGTGCAAAGTAAAGTTTTTGACGCCCATGTCACGTCAGCTGAGCTGTGTATCTGCCAGCCAGTTCCTTGCACGCTTGTGGACTGGACCGGAAATCAAGCAGCCAAAACTTAAGACCCCATCTTCGGCAGTGTCGTATAAGAGCACCCTTTATCCACCATTTTACTACAAACAAGGTGCCCTTTAAAGCCTTGTTTGACTCTGCGTGATAACAAAACTTTTACTAGCATTTTAACAAAGTGCTCACACTGTGGCACCTTGAGGCATCTAGATATTGCACTTGAGAATGAGCCAGACTGATTAAAGACCATATTTCCCTTCAATTTCTTGGCTGAATTTTGATTTTATAATGATGTCACCTCATCAAGCAGCGTACAAGTCTTTAAAGGGAACCTCGGACTTAAAGACTTGTAGACTCTAATAAGCCACAATTATTCTCTTTTACTAAAATATGTTATTGGAAACACATAAAATATTGCCATTGATTTAAAAACTATAATATTTGGTACATGTTTTGACCTACGGAAGGCGCCATGTTTAATGGGCGCTCGGGGTGATGATGTAGATTGTCACCGTCACTCGACGAATACTACCGGGTTACTGTAATTTCCTTCTACGCGGCGAAACGTCCAACACATGCGCTCATCGGTTAAAAGTGGCGAGCACTTACTATTTGTGTTTTTATTTAGTCCTTTATTACCTTTTCATTGCCTCAAAACACTTTTTGCATGCGTTTCCCTCTAATACCTTTAAGCATAGTGTTTTCTTGTGGTAGCTTTAAAGCAGATTGTTGATCTGTTCACCACATTAGTCACGTAGCATATTTAAACCACCCTTATTTGATATTACTACGTTTAAGTATTTTCTTAAGGCACCTTTAATATGTTCTGTCTGCATGCATCTAAACAAAACAAGTTGAAAGCGCATGGACTACCATGCGCTTTCAACTTTGGAATTCACCTCTTGTAGAACGTTTCGCAGGTGTAGCACATTTTGCTAGAAAACAGTTTTTTTTTTTTTTTTGCTACTGTCACCACGTCTATCCCGTATTTCCTGAACAGTTTTTTTTTGTTGTTACTATCGTCACGTCTTATCCCGTCTTTCCTGTTCATTTTGCTTTTGCTGCTCGTTTTGCGAAATATCAACAGTGCCGTCATGCTTATTAATGTTCCTCTCGGGTTCAAATTGAAAGGGTTTTACAGATGGCATGTCTGGAGTTATACTCTGGAAGCCCGGCTGCGTAACCATGTGACATCACCGCCCTGCGACGTCAACAACAATGGCAACCTACTAGTTAAACTAATTTAACAAATTGTAAAAAAATAAAAACACCAAGAGGGGTTTCAATTTCAAATTGTTTTAACTAATTACAACGTTTTTCTTTTAAGAGCTACAAGTCTTTCAAACCGTGCAATTTAAAAGAAAATCCGTCCTTCAATATTCTGACATTTTACAAAAGGAAAATAATTTGGGTAATCCTAAGTGACCTACAAGAATCAAGTTTAGTCAAATTTCACATTAAACAGCAGTGATAAAAAGTATGTACGTATGTCTGTATGTAAACCTTTGATTTCAATTCACTGTACATAATGCCACAGTATGTATACAGATCAGCACGTTAAGCAGGTAGTTTGGAACACAATGGTAATTAGTGCAAGATGATAAGTTTTTCATTGTACAAAATTAAATTTGAAAGAATAATTAAGTTAAAACATGTTAAAGTACTGTACATGGAATCGTACATACGTAAAACGACAATTTAAAAAAAACAACAACAAAAAATTGATATTACAAAATCTGCTTAAACTAATACCGCACACTAATGTTTCCATTTTTTTAGTGTTCAAAACATTTAAACGTTTTACGTAGTCCCCCATCACGTTATTGTGTTGAGTAAAAACATTGAAACTGATGTTTTTTTGTGCTTTCAGATTAAAAAAGTTGTATGTCTATTGTTGTGAGAATCAGATGACTTTCTTATCTGTTGCAGTAGTATGTATTTAAATATGATGGGTCCAACCACAGCTGTAACAGTAAAACATGTTAACATTCATTGCATTTCATAAGGATGAGTTTTTTTTGTCATAGTTGAATGTGCCACTACCCTAACAACAGAAGAGGCACATGTTGGAAGGAAATTGTAGCAGTTTGGAGGTGGATGTTATTACTACACCCTAGAGCTATTTTGGCAGAACACCAACCTTACTTGATGGGATCGAAAAAAAAAAAAAAAAAATGCCTGTGCTGCCAAGCGGATAATACAAATTCCTGATGCTATGTTACCTCCCAGTAACATAATGTGGTCATGAAAGAGTATGGTCACGTGACAGTTCTTCGTGGCATCCATTTGTATGTAGTCACTCTCCACAGGACTGGTGCCAATAGCAAGCTGAGGGTGCTGACACTGAGAACAAGCAGGTACACCTATGCAGAAAAAACATTGAAAATTGAAATAAATTTGTCTGTTTTTTTTGTTGTTGTTTTTTTTAAATTGAGTAATTGTTCTGGACCTTCTACAGTCCCGCCCAGATTTCACGTTACAATCTCGGAACTATTTTGTGGTAGCTAAACTTCACACACATGCCACACCAAAAGGAAAACTTCTGAAATATGATGGCGTGCCAATGCGCAAGTCAACACTGACCTCTCTAGAGATGATGCCGGCACGACGTGCACGGCTGCTGAGGACAAAGGAGAACTCGCTGACTTGAGCCAGACCAGCTGAGACGATCCAACGAATGTGACGAGAGCTGGGTGGCAAGATGACATATAACACCAGCACTGCCAGTATGAACTGGAAGACGAGAAACAAAGATGAAACGGAATTAGTGACAAGGAGGAAAGTGTACTGGAGGAAGAAAAATGTTATTACCTTCAATATGACAAGTGTGAGTGTGAGTGCCACTAGAATGGTGAGTTCATACAGTACAAACGTAGGGAACACGTGGAGACCTGTGGCACCATATCAAGTTAGTGTCAATGTAAAAGACTCCAATATTGTAAAGCCATACAATTATTAAGGGCATCTAACCAATTGAGGCGAAGAAGATGATGGCGAGGAAATCTTGAATTGGCTCAAAGCATCCCATGATCTCTGCAGTGACCATATGACCCTGAGAGGACAGCAAAGCTCCAGCCAGGAAACAGCCTAACTCCATTGAAACATCCAGTAACTCTGTTACCTTAACATGGGATCATACAGACATAAAATAAACATATTGGCCATTTCTTTACACTTGCGCAACCTCGGTATCAACTATTAATCCATTCAGTCTTCAGCTTATGTTTAAAGTGCCTCTGACACAATAAAATAAAATCTTAAATAGCATTATTACTTGAATTAAAATCATACTTTGAGAGGATTCGACTATATACAACAATTTGACAAAGCGCAAATGACGAGAAATGAGTCTTTTAATTTGCTATTTAGGCCCGCCTGTCTTTATAGCGCTCTAGCGCTTCCATCTGGGTGATGACATCAGCAGAGTAACGATTTCAGCTGATTTAGAATTCAGCCCATTGAGTGGGAAGATTCAGAACGAGGAAAATGCGACAGCGAGCAGCCAAATGTCATCATTGTTTTAATCTCTCTACTCCAATATTTTTACAGGATATTCTTTTTATCTAAGTATTTTTCCCTAATTGCTAACTGTATGGTCATGACAAATAACAGTCTTGTGCTAAATGGAATATGAAATATTAAAAATGCATTTATTCAGTACGACAGGGCTAAATTACTGCATAATGGTCAAAACTGCCCACTTCTTAAACCTCCCAAATGGTATTTTATGCCACTGGAGTTTGTCCGGCTTTTGTCATTTCCCTGCCCCGGCTTTGGAGATGGAGGAAAGAGTGTAAACAAAACAGGAGGCGTAAAAGATCGGCAGCATGCTAACCCGAACCGAGCGGCGTTTCAAAGTCTTTTCCTCACCTTTCGAAAATAAAAAAATCACACAAAACTACCCCGACTCATGTCACACACAGGCGGCGAGCAAGTTTCGGCTCGTCGTTCTGCTGCGGCCACGGCAGGCAGGCAGTGCTTGTCGCTGGGGACGCAGAGGGAAACGAACGCCAAAATGGCGCATTCTCGGTGGACTAACCGGCTGACGGCAGAGTGCGTGGCTGCCCAAGCCCAGTATAGCGCTCTCTATGCGGGCACATGAAGAGGGCCGAGGGGGTCGAAGTCTCGACACAATCGAGAACCGGAGACAAGAGCGGGGGGCTCCCCCGGCCCAAGCCGAGGATAGTGCCCTATAGGCGGGCATGCCTTTATCGGCCGGCGACCATAATGTGCGACAAGCCGCCTGTCGTCGGCCGAGTGGTCTTCTCAGTTGAAAGGAAGGATTGTCACCCACAAAAGGCAAGCCATCTCGTTATTAAAACGTTTGCCAAGATTTGACATAACATAAAACACGTAGCTCACTCACTTAGTCATTCGTCCAATGGTCTCTTGATTGTCGGACTTTTTTTGCCCATTCTTCACAGTGAACAGGATCTTTTGAAAATCCAAAAAGCCTCACAACACTCTCCCTGGTGTAGCAACAAAAGCCTGCAGCACATTGGGCTGGAGTGACGCACAAAATAAACGAATCCGCAAAATCAGCTGAATCCGCAGTCCTTCTGCATACGATAGTAATGGCTATATTGTGAAAATGATTAGTCCGCTGACGTCACATTTACCTTCTTCCTCAATCCGAGACCGTGGCCGGAAGTCTCATTCAAAAAACTGAATAAATATATCGATCGCTTCCACACATCCAAGCGGTCCATTTCATTCAGGAGCATAAAATTCCGCTTGTAATATGAAATAAACATGCTTTTTGTGTCACAGGCACTTTAAATAGTGTCTCTTAAATTTCATATTTTATTCATTTTATTTTTCAATTTGAAACACTGCACTTTATGGCTGCACCAAAACTATAAACTTGGTTTGAAAATAAATCAAGGAGGAATCAATTAGAAATTCTAAAGCTTTTTAGTGGAAGTGCAAATTAGTTACAGTCACATTACTTGTGTAGCTTTGCTATTTGTAGTGGGCTCCGTCACTATGACCGTAAAGTACCATATTTAAATTAGTAACACCATAATCCCCTTGTTGTGTTCAATAGCTTCCTCGCTCATAAATGATATAAGCACAACTAATAAAAAAACATATGTACCGTTAGCATGAAAAAAACAAAAGCTGCAATCCCCAGCACCAGGATCTCCTTGTTGCCTTTGTTCTCCGCATGCAATTTCTTGTAAAAGGGGCCAACCACATACGATTTGAGCAAAAGACAGAGGAGCATGACGGCACCCAGTGATGCCAGGACACGCCCCAGGAGAGACAGCACACGAACACTTTCAAGCAGGAAGCTATGGTGCACAGAGGGGATCGATTGGGTTTTACCAATTACATCATGCATGGCATGTTTTGAGGCAGGAGAAACTTTAGGTGAAGGGTAACTGACCTTTCAGTGTCTCCACTTTGAGCTTGGATCATCGTTGGCATGACAGCTATGAATAGGCCAAGTTGAACATCTTGCATCACTAAAGTCCCGAGGAGTACACTGCTGTAGTCGAGCTCACCTGTTTCACATGTACAAAACAGTGACATGTTACATGCCACTACAAAATTAGTAAAGACATTAAAAGTGAGGCAACATGTAACTTTTTAGGATGACAACAATTTCTAAATAAAACTTTCTGATATTTTCAAAATACAGTTGTGGTCAAAAGTTTACATACACTTGTGAAGAACATAATGTCATGGCTCTCTTAAGTTTCCAGTTATTTCTACAACTCTGATTTTTCTCCGATAGAGTGATTGGAACAGATACTTCTTTGTCACAAAAAACATTCATGAAGTTTGGTTCTTTTGTGACTTTATTATGGGTTAACAGAAAAAGAGATCAAATCTGCTGGGTCAAAAATATAAATACAGCAACACGAATTAGTAATTTCTTGTGCGTGATTATTGACTTGAACAATCATTGACTTGAACAAGTCAGGGAAGTCACTTGGAGCCATTTCAAAGCAGCTGCAGGTCCCAAGAGCAACAGTGCAAACAATTGTTTGTAAGTATAAAGTGCATGGCACTGTTTTGTCACTGCCACGATCAGGAAGAAAACGCAAGCTATCACCTGCTGCTGAGAGAAAATTGGTCAGGAGGGTGAAGATTCAACCGAGAATCACCAAAAAGCAGATCTGCTAAGAATTAGAAGCTGCTGGAACACAGGCGTCAGTGTCCACAGTCAAGTGTGTTTTGGATCTCCATGGATTTAGAGGCTGCCGTGCAAGAAGGAAGCCCTTGCTCCAAAAGCGGCACCTTAAGGCTCGACTGAAGTTTGCTGCTGATCACATGGACAAAGATAAGACCTTCTGGAGGAAAGTTCTGTGGTCAGACGAAACAAAATATCGAGCTGTTTGGCCACAATGCCCAGCAATATGTTTGGAGGAGAAAAGGTGAGGCCATTAACCCCAAGTACACCATGCCTATCGTCAAGCACGGTGGTTGTAGTATTATGCTGTGGGGCTGTTTTGCTGCCAATGGAACTGGTGCTTTACAGAGAGTAAATGGGATAATGAAGAAGGAGGATTACCTTCAAATTCTTCAAGATAACCTAACGTCATCAGCCCGAAGATTGGGTCTTGGGCGCAGTTGGGTGTTCCAACAGGACAATGACCCCAAACACACATCAAAAGTGGTAATGGAATGGCTAAATCAGGCTAGAATTAAGGTTTTCGAATGGCCTTCCCAAAGTCCTGACTTAAACCCCATTGAGAACTTGTGGACAATGCTGAAGAAACAAGTCCATGTCAGAAAGCCATCAAATTTAACTGAACTGCACCAATTCTGTCAAGAGCAGTGGTCAAAGATTCAACCAGAAGCTTGCCAGAAGCTTGTGGATGGCTACCAAAAGCGCCTAATTGAAGTGAAAATGTCCAAGGGACATGTTACCAAGTATTAGCGCTGCTGTATGTATATTTTTGACCCAGCAGATTTGATCACTTTTTTCTGTTCACCCATAATAAAGTCATAAAAGAACCAAACTTCATGAATGTTTTTTGTGACAAAGAAGTACCTGTTCCAATCACTCTATCAGAGAAAAATCAGAGTTGTAGAAATAACTGGAAACTCAAGAGAGCCATGACATTATGTTCTTCACAAGTGTATGTAAACTTTTGACCACAACTGTATCCATACAACATCACCTTCCCAAAACATTGTGCATACTTGTACAATCCAAAGAAAGCACTAGGAGAGGTGTACCAAAACACATTTTTACAAAAGTTCAAGGCTCAATTTTGACTTTGAAACTGTCCCGGAGTGTATTTTTTGTATTTTTTAGTGGTGTATAACTGACTACAACGCATCATCCAGAGAGATGTCGTTTATATTGTGACCACCAAATTAAGCACTGATGCACTAACCTTCTTTCTCCCCTCTGCTCGCCCCTGCTAAGAAACGAGACACTAATGGGGTGCTGGATAGGGAGAGACACGTGGCTATGAAGACCGTTTGGATGGGTTGAATGTTTAGCACTTGTCCCCATAACAAACCGCTGACAACCATGAGCAGGCACAGGTAGCAGGAACCCTGCACGGACGTTTTCCATACCTGCACAAAGTATAAACGCATGGATTGTTAAACTGGATAGCCATTAAGATTGCTAAATAAAGTTCCAGTAACTTACCTTTCGAAGACGCTCAGGTGAGAACTCAAGTCCTACCACAAAGAGAGTAAAGAACACCCCCAATTCTCCCAAAGTCTCCACTTGGACCATCGACTATTGTACACAGACAATGAAATCAACACACTGGCTCAATAAAGATAGCTTAAATGTTGCAGTGACAGACACACACTTTAATGCTGTTGAAACCAGATGGTCCAAGCAGGACTCCACATATGATGTATCCAAACATGGGAGGCAGGCCCACCAGACTGCATGTCCAGCCACAGGGTAGTGACAACATCACCACAGACACCAAATCCTACACACACAGATACACAAAGTGAGTTGAATTAAGTTGATATATGGATTTACAAAATTCAACACATGGGATTATTGAAAATGATTATCAGTGCTTTTTTTATGTCACCTACAAGGCGACATAGCACGGATTCACATTGGACATTTTGAAAGGGGCATATCTCTTTTGAAACCACATAAAAAAAAAAGAAAAAGAATTTACCTTGATAAAATGAGGGTCTGCTCTTGGAATTGTGGAATCTCTGGGTTTGGTCAGCACATATTGATTGTTTTGAGAGTCAATGAGCATGCTCAGGCCCAGGTCACTTTCCACTTTCCTTTGATTTGATCTATTCTTTCTCTTGCCTCCATTTTCCTCATCGTCATCCACTCTAAGCACTGCTTCGACATTCACTCCTTGCATCTATACAACAAGGACAGAGTGGAGAGAGAACACTTGTCACAGCCTTTCCAATTGCGTTATCTTAATACTAAACATATAATAAATAATATCCAATGAAGGGAAGTATATACAGGACTGTCTCAAAAAATTAGAATATTGTGTATTCTAATTTTCTGAGACAGTCCAGTATATTCGAACTACGAGTTATCAAATGAATGGACAACTATTTTAATAGTCGATTAATCATTTCGAAACATGTCCAAATCCTCTTTCTTGAGCCTGTGAATAGCAAATTTTCCTACTTATTTTTAGATTAATTTCTCAAATTTACATCTTTTATATTAAAAAATTAAAATAACTGTAAATATTGTTTTAGATATTATTTCTAAACAATATTTAAAAAACAAAAAAGGAAAAACAGTAAATATTCTCGGTTTTTTAATTACTGTATTTTCCGGACTATGACTCATACTTTTTTTTTTCCCCATAGTTTGGCTGGGCCTGCAACAGTTGTGACTTACTGTATATATTGATACTTATAATCGAGACGTGCCCTCTACTTCAAGTTGGTGCAGTTGTTCAAAAGTTATACTGAAGATGAAGCCTTGAATGGATTTGGAACTAATTTCGAGCGAGATCGAGACTTTAGTTTATTTATCATTATCTACTGTATATAACTGCTAACATGTCAACACATACTTATTTAGCACTTTGTTCTCAAGTTTATTACAACTATTATGTAAAATGCTTGTGCTTGGTCTCTGATTAAATAAAATGAACTCCCAGAAATTCTACTTTTACTTCATTGCGACTAATGTTTTTTTTTCCCTCTTCATTTTTGGCTGGTGCGACATATACTCGAGTACGACTTACACGACTATCTGAAAAATACGGTATCTAGAAATCTTGAAGTATTTATTCTTTAAATATAAAAATGTCAAAAAATACATTTAAAAAAAAAAGTCAAATTAAGAAATAAAAATGAAATATTCTCTGAAATTTTCATGATTATTTAATTAGAATTTTACCAAGAAAAATTAAGTCGATGCATTCGATTTACTTTCGCTTTGGATATAGATTTGTGTCTTTATTATTCAATCAAAAAAAAAAGGCTGCGACAAAGATCCTTGCTTTTTCATGCTTTTCAGAAATACGCCATTGGTGTAGCCACTTGTCACTCAAGCATGTCTGACCAAAAGCGAAGCGCAACATCTTTGTCAATATGATTCAATCCAAAAAAAAAAAAAAAGCGAGTTGAAAACTTTTTTCACTTCAATAAAAAAAAGTTCAATTTTTTTTACTTCTATCAAAAAAAAAAAGGACTTCAAAACTTTTTCTTCACTTCAATTGAAAAAAATATCATTCCAAATTTAAAAAAAAAAAAAAAAAAAAAAACGTTATTTTTGGGTGGCGTGGGGTTGTATTTTTGCATATCAGTTTTTTTTTTTTTTTTAATATATTAAAATATATTTTTTGACGGATGCAATTCTTTGGGGGTATTGAAATATTTAGACACAAATGTCCTACCCATAATAGGGCCCAAACACAAAAATGATTGCTTCAATCAAGGAAAACATTTTCAATTAAAAATTAAGTGTTCAAATGCAAATTTTTGAGTCTTAAATATTTTTTTTTGCATTCAAAAACATTTTTTCAATACATGAAAAAACCTTTCTTTTTTTTGATAGAAGTGATTTTTCTTTTGTAAATAATTTTTTAAGCAACTTTTTTTTTTAATTAAATTATAAAGACACAAATGTCCTACCCAAAATGTGGTCCAAACACAAAACTATATTACTTCAATCAAAAAAACTTCAAAGAAATGTTCAAATGCATCTTTTGAGTCTGTTCAAATGCCTTTTTTGAGTCTCAAAATTATTTTTGCATTTACATTTTTTTTTCTTTGATTGAAAATGTACTGGACTGTCTCAGAAAATTAGAATACACAATATTCTAATTTTTTGAGACAGTCCTGTGTATATATACAGGACTGTCTCAGGAAATTAGAATACACAATATTCTAATTTCCTGACTGTCTCAGGAAATTAGAATACACAATATTCTAATTTCCTGACTGTCTCAGGAAATTAGAATATTGTGTATTCTAATTTCCTGAGACAGTCCTGTATATATACACAGGACTGTCTCAAAAAATTAGAATATTGTGTATTCTAATTTTCTGAGACAGTCCAGTAGTCTGATTGGATTTTGCTTGCTTTGGACACACTCAGGACTAAAGGTTCTAAATGACGAGCCCCCATAGTACACTTATATGTTAACCTTTTTGTTATTGTCAAAGGCATGTTCCTCAATGTCCTCTTCCAGTCGGTCTGCTGCCTTCCTCACATCTTCCAGGATTTCATCAACCATGGACATAGTCTTATTTCGGGCAAGGACACTCTTTACAGCCTCCTGCTGGTGCTTTTCTGCAGCCACCAGTTCAACATACTCCTGCTCCTCCTGGAGAATTTCATCAAAGAGAGGAGCACAAGAATAATATAAGATATGTGTGCATAGCCTGATTGACGGTGTTGTGGTAAAACTGGGTTAAGTATTCATGAATGAGGAAGTTGCAGTTGCCAAAACCAAATAGCAGCTGTAGGAATGACATCACCCAGTCATTAAATAGTGGACAGTTGGCATACTCATGCCAGGCTTCAATTCACAGTAAGCCCTCTTTTAGCCCCGCCCAGACAACCAAACAAGGGCGTAGGTTTGCATAGGGACTGTAGGGACATAACAATATCAACTTTCCAGGATGCTCAAATTGTCCCCTCCAACTTTTAAGCAACCTTATTTGCATTATATAATGAGTTCAGTTATACAAGTGATTAGATTGTCTTTCCATACGTTGTAAGGATAGAATAGACCCTACCATTATTAATTTAATCATTTTCATTACGTTCAGACTTACATTTATCCCTTTTCACTTGCTGAATGTGCCGGTCCATTTTTTCCCCCTCAAACGCACGTTTGATAGGCTGATGACTTGAGCCCCCACCCCCTCCCGCCACACAGATACACACTCACACCCAAACTGCCCCACTGACAGCCAGACAGGAATACAACATGCCGCCTCCTCCGCCTCCTTCGAAGAGAAGGGTTTTAGAAGTTTTTTTTTAAGCAGGAGCCATTTTTTCAAGCAGCAGCCACTGTAAGTATTGTAAAAGGACGTCAATGTTATGGAGGTGGGGGAAACACCACTAATTTTGCTGCTGAAAGTCCGACCTGCATCAGAGTTAGCATGGCATTAAACTTGCTGGCCTGCAAAACTACTGCGATCAGGCCAGCCTCCACAAGGTACAAAGAAGTCAAGGTAGCCGTCCCTCTTTTAGATCATTGTTTGCATTATGTGCATTTCGGTAATGCAACGCAGTGGCTTGAGAGTGCAAGTCCCTTTATTTAAAAAAAAAACAAACAAAAAAAAAACAGGGAGCTATCTAAGAATGGGTCCACTGAAGGGGGACGCAGGCATGAACATGAACTGACATAAAAAATCTGTGAAATGAAATCACACATCAGAATTTCATGAGAGTACTTTCATTCGAGTCCTGAGGTACTCTAGAATGCCTCAGATGTAGGTCAGTCCTTGGATATCGCAGATTTATTTTTTTTTCATATTTTTTTCCCCCAAATTACTTTGATATTACAATACTTAGTCTAGTTTTGAGTCACGGGTTGCTCCAGTGTCCCCCAGAAGTGGACAAATTCTTGGAATCCTCCTTGTTTTTTTTTTTTTTTTTTTAATAAAGACGCATTTCAAAATATTTCTTTAGTTGTTGGTGATTCAAACAAAGGTTTGAATTGAACGTTGTATCACCTGAACCAATACACATAAAAGTTGGTATAAGACAATACAGATTTATTTTGCAATGATCAATGCAAAATAAACCAAAATAATTAATTGACAGGCTAAGCCTATTAATTTTTGGGGTTCATATTTGTGAGAAATGCAGCCGTGGCCCCCTTTCAATGATCTGTTTGGGCTTATTAATGTCCTGTCTCCAGCAAAAAGTGTTATGCTGTTATATCGTCTCTACCAATGTTGAGACCAAATATACGTCCTTGCATCCAAAGGACAGAGAAAGCATTCAAAGCTACATCTTAGCAATTCGGTACTAAATTATTCTCTGTTTTCAGCACTTAGACCCAAATACATTTCATGTATTTGGTGACAAATCACGAAAAGTACTTTATAGGGTCTTTATTGCAAAACTTGCATGGCAATATCAGTTAAAACACTTATAGTATTAAATTTTAAAAGTGTAATTTTTTTTTTACCTGCTTTGTATTAGAGTTTACGATGCAAATCTTCTGTTGCTATGATTCCCAAAAAAGGCTCAGTGACACAATGTTGTGCAGGTAGGGATAATTTAGAAAGCAACAGGAAAGAACTATATTTCAATGAGGTAAAAATGTGTTCGTCATTCGCAACAGTAATGTCTTACTATAATGTCAGGAAGATCAATTATACTGTGGGGCAAATAAGTATTTAATCAACCACCAATTGTGCAAGTTCTACTTGAAAAGATTAGAGAGACCTGTAATTGTCAACATGGGTAAACCCCAACCATGAGAGACATTGTGGGAAAAAAAACTGAAAATCACATTGTTTGATTTTTAAATAATTTATTTCCAAATTAGAGTGGAAAATATTTGGTCACCTACAAACAAGCAAGATTTCTGGCTGTCAAAGAGAGTCTAACTTCTAACGAGGTCTAACAAGGCTCCACTCGTTACCTGTATTAATGGCACCTGTTTTAACTCATTATCGGTATAAAAGACACTTGTCCAAAATCTCAGTCAGTCACACTCCAAACTCCACTATGGCCAAGACCAAAGAGCTGTCGAAGGACACCAGAGACAAAATTGTAGACCTGCACCAGGCTGGGAAGACTGAATCTGCAATAGGTAAAACGCTTGGTGTAAAGAAATCAACTGTGGGAGCAATTATTAGAAAATGGAAGACATACAAGACCACTGATAATCTCCCTCGATCTGGGGCTCCATGCAAGATCTCACCCCGTGACGTCAAAATGATAACAAGAACGGTGAGCAAAAATCCCAGAACCACACGGGGGGACCTAGTGAATGACCTTCAGAGAGCTGGGACCACAGCACCAAAGTAACACAATGCGCCGCCAGTGACTCAAATCCTTCACTGTAGCCACTACACGTCCAGGCCCGTCTGCGGTTCGCTAGAAAGCATTTGGATGATCCAGAAGAAGACTGGGAGAATGTGTTATGGTCAGATGCAACCAAAATAGAACTTTTTGGTAGGAACACAGGTTCTCGTGTTTGGAGGAGAAAGAATACTGAATTGCATCCAAAGAACACCATACCCACTGTGAAGCATGGGGGTGGAAACATCATGCTTTGGGGCTGTTTTTCTGCAAGGGACCAGGACGACTGATCTATGTAAAGGAAAGAATGGATGGGGCCATGTATCGAGAGATTTTGAGTGAAAATCTCCTTCCATCAGCAAGGGCATTGAAGATGAGACGTGGTTGGATCTTTCAGCATGACAATGATCCCAAACACACAGCCAGAGCATCAAAGGAGTGGCCTCGTAAAAAGGCATTTCAAGGTCCTGAAGTGGCCTAGCCAGTCTCCAGATCTCAACCCCATAGAAAATCTGTGGAGGAAGTTGAAAGTCCGTGTTGCCCAACGACAGCCCCAAAACATCACTGCTCTAAAGGAGATCTGCATGGAGGAATGGGCCAAGATACCAGCAACAGTGTGTGAAAAGCTTGTGAAGAGTTACAGAAAACGTTTGGCCTCCATTATTGCAAACAAAGGGTACATAACAAAGTATTGAGATGAACTTTTGGTATTCACCAAATACTTATTTTCCACCATCATTTGCAAATAAATTCTTTAAAAATCAAACAATGTGATTTTCTGTTTTTTTTTTTTTCCACATTCTGTCTCTCATGGTTGAGGTTTACCCATGTTGCCAATTACAGGCCTCTCTAATATTTTCAAGTGGGAGAACTTGCACAATTAGTGGTTGACTAAATACTTATTTGCCCCACTGTATGTTCCACAATTGAAAACCAGAAGATAAACAATAATCTTGTGTATCCACTTGTTACATTTAATACAATAGAACAATAATGGATTCTTGCAAGCAAGCTTTGCGTTCAATTGAATAGAACTATAGATGTCACATTGAGTAATCATTATCTGAGTAAATTGAAATGAGCTCATTGTTATTTTAACAATCCTGCCGGGTTTAAGCTGTGTAATGTTTTCCTTTTATAAACTGGGTGCCTCAGCCCCAATTAAGGCTGGGAAGACTAGTTTATCAGGTACTGAAAGGCTTTTTGGTATTTTTCTTTCTAATATGACATGTATCTTCATGACTGCAACAATTCTTCTGTTCCTTTAAAATTGGCTTAATTTTTTACAGATATACTTTGCAGTGATGGGAGAATTTCGCTGCATCAAACAAACTTAAAAGTAAAGACGTATATGATCACTATAGTTAAATTTGAGTTTACGTTGTGGTCACCTGTATTGCTGCCTTCCTCAGGGACTCCAACCTCTGTTTGCTGCTTTGCCTAATCTTGACCACATCCTTGTAGTCTCCCTGCAATGACCTTTGCAGGCTGTGCAGAGCCTGGAATACCATTTGCTCGCTCTCATTCAACTCTGTCTGCAAAACTTGTATTGTGTGCACCTGAAGAAGATAATAATGCACAATTGTGTGAATAGAACAAAAGCAAGACTGTCTGACAACTACACAAAAAAGTCGTATTATCTTAAGGGGGTATTTCATCTAGACATTGTAGCTAAAATAATGTAATCAATTTGAGAAAACTAATTCAGTAAAAATGACACCACACTTTACCTGAAAGTTACGCTCAGATTCTGAAAGTGTTTGGTCTCTCTCAATAGCAGATGCAGTGTTTCCCAGCTGATTGACAACCACATTTTTTTGGCGTAGAAGCTTACTCAACCACTTGCAGTTGGCGGCCAACCAGCTTTTTGGTTGTATGTCCACACTTCTGCGATATTGTTTGACGACATTTTGGGCCACATGGTCTTTCTGCTGCACAGCAGATGCCACACCCAGGCCAAGGCACAGAAGCAAACAGACAATATGCATCCAAAGAAGCTATCACTCCCAATTAGAGTGAGTGGACAGATTGAGAACAGCAGACCTGAAAATTGTAAAAGACAAAAAAAAAAAAAAAAGTGAATTAAAGAGATGCTATACTGTTATGAAGCTTCAACCAAAACATTACCGCAAAACCCGAGTTTAAAAGAAAAAAAAAATGTGTCTACAAATAAATGATTCATGTTGTGACCTACATAATTGTGGGAAGCAAGAACAGTTGATAAATTGCGCTATAGGTCAAAGTCATAGAGATGGTATGTTTAGGGTGCGGTTACAGCTGTTCAGGTTAAACAACAGCTGTGCACACAATTGATCTTGGCTTTCATTACTTAAACACTTTGAAGTGAGTTGTCAGTTGTATTTGACTTGACTGAAGTGTTTGGTTTCCAGCATTGACCTGAATTTTAATATCATGGCTAAACTTTAAAGACTGCTCCTAAATTGTCCAGTGATACTGCACATAGTCTTGCACATGTCCAGTATATAGGTTATATTTCCAACTCATGCACAAGGTGCTTCATACCTTTTTCGGCATTAGTGATGGTTAGCGATGATAATCTTCCAAACTGCTGCAATTACCCTCCTTCTGTGGGTGGAATGCTGTTTGGTTACTGCTGCTACTGGAGGTCAATAGCACCACTGTTCACAGGCTGGCCTCTGTAGTGAAAACACACATTCATGAAAATATCTTGGTCTGCAAAATGCTGTGATTCAATGGATGATTTTGTTTAAGCTTTTTGTCAAATACGTAACCATATGGTTAAACTTTCTACTTAACTGTATGAATAGCTCATTGTACAATCAATACATTGATGCTAAACAAGAGTGAATTGGAGGTGCAACCTTTTATGGATTAATCGACAATTGATCAACAACCATTTTGATTTTTCGTTCAAGCGCCTATTTCACAGGTCTGACAGGGATGACGAGCTGGCGACCTGATTTCCAAAATGTGCTTAATTTCTGTGGAGATTTTTTGGAACCAGTTTCAAGTCTCAAGTAGGTCTCGACAACCTGGTCAAGACTCATTCGGACCACAACTAGGAACAGCTCAACGAGAGGTCCCCGCAGACCTGCTGGCGACCAGGAAGATCGATGAAACATTGGGACAAAGTACTAAACAATGTTTGACCCATATGGCCATGTAATTTAGGAAAATACATATCTTAAAAGCCCACATGATGGAGACATCGTGGTGTCACAGAGACATCGGTTCACCTTCCCGCGAGAAGTCGCCTCGGTAAGAGCGAAACCAATATTTTGGTTTCCTGACTGGGGTTGCAGTGACATCTCCACAATATCAAGACATCAATCCTTTACAGGGCACTCGTTAAAATCCCGTTAAGTTGATGGATGGAACTGAAACCATAAATTGCTGCTCTAAATCAATGATGGCATTTAGATGAAGAAAAAGAATTGATCATTCATTGGGTTGCTGTGATTTAGCTGATTGAAAAAAGTTAGAAAATCATTTGTGACAAAAAAAACTAACAATGTAAGAATGATGGTGAGGGAAAAGAAAGAATACGTGATTTCAGTGGATGAGAGGAGCATTCTTAACCCTTTAAAGGGCACTCATTAGCTGTCGTTGACGGCGCTAGACGTCTAATCTATTTTGACTTGGAGGGTTGGCAGCGAATAGTCAAATTGGATTGGACGTCATGAGCAATCACGGCCGGGCATCCCAGTTTAAATGAATTCTATTGTTGTCAACCTAAAATCAACTAAAAAGTCTTATCGGGGGCTATAACTAAGAGTGCATTTCTATTTTTGTATTAATTTGATCAATTTTGCATACTTAAACTTTATATTAGGGATGTCCCGATCCGATCATGTGATCGGAAATCGGGCCGATCGCGCCATTTTTCAGAGGATCGGAGTCAGGTGAAAAGGATCGGGTTTTTAATTTAAAAAGTATATTTGTTTTTCTGCTTCATGCTACAGCCTCTCACCCTGTACAGCTATTTAAAATTAATGATGATTGACAGATTTGTAGGTTTGATCTAGCGAGAGATGGCTCGATAGCTTTAGTTTGTACACACCAGTCTGTGACAACTCATTCACAATTTGAGTGGACTCATTCAATGAAGCATTTAATAAAGACAATCATTTTTCTGTGTTGTTCTTGTTTAAAAATAATTCACATTATTAAGGCAGCACCGTGGGATAGTGGTTACCACGTCCACCTCACAGTTGTGTGCGCCTACATTTTGTGTTGGTGCACCTGAAGAAAAAAGTTAGGTGCAACAATACAAAAAGTAAGTGTGGAGCCTTGGCAATTTACAGTATATCATAATGTTAATTTTTTCCAAAATATCATTCAGGCCTAATTTAATGTTTTTTTTTCCTTTTAAGGGCTAAAAAACAACAAAATAATCCAGAAATACAATGGAATTGCCAAAAGGTACAAAAATATATATGTTTTATACTCCGCAACATTCATCCATCCATTATCTTCCGCTTAGTCCGGGGTCACGTCGCGGGGGCAGTAGCTTTAGCAGGAAAACCCATCCACTTCAGCCAGCTCCTCCGGCAGGATTCCAAGGCGTTCCCAGGCCAGCCGAGCGACATAGTCTCTCCAGCGTATCCTGGGTCGTCCCCGGGGCCTCCTGCCGGTGGGACATGCCAGGAACACCTCCCCAGGGAGGCATCCAGGAGGCATCCGAACCAGATGCCCGAGTCACCTCAAGTGGCTCCTCTCAACGCGGAAGAGTAGCGGCTCGACACCAAGCCCCTCACGGATGACCGGGCTTCTCACCCTATCTCTAAGGGAGATCCCGGACACCCTGTGGAGAAAACCCATTTCGGCTGCTTGTATCCGGGATCTTGTTCTTTCGGTCACGACCCACAGCTCGTGACCATAGGTGAGGGTAGGAACGTAGATCGACCGGTAAATCGAGAGCTTCGCCTTTTGTCTCAGCTCCTTCTTCACCACAACGGACCGGTGCAGAGTCCGCATCACTGCACCGATCTGCCTGTCAATCTCCCGCTTCCTCCTACCCTCACTCGTGAACAAGACCCCAAGATACTTGAACTCCTCCACTTGGGGCAGGATCTCATACCCGACCCGGAGAGGGCATGCCACCCTTTTCCGGCTGAGGACCATGGTCTCGTATTTGGAGGTGCTGATCTTCATCCCAATCGCTTCACACTCCGCTGCGAACCGCCCCAGTGAGAGTTGGAGGTCACGGCTTGATGAAGCCAACAGCACCACATCATCTGCAAAAAGCAGAGATGCAATGCTGAGGCCACCAAACCGGACACCCTCAACACTTCGGCTGCGCCTAGAAATTCTGTCCATAAAAATTATGAACAGAATTGGTGACAAAGGGCAGCCTTGGCGGAGTCCAATCATCACTGGGAACGAATTCGACTTACTGCCGGCAATGCGGACCAGATTCTGACACTGGTTGTACAGGGACCGAACTGCCCTTACCAAGGGGCTCGGTACCCTGTACTCCCGGAGCACCCTCCACAGGACTCCCCTCGGCACAAAGTCGAAGGCCTTCTCCAAATCCACAAAACACATGTAGACTGGTTGAGTGAACTCCCATGCCCCCTCGAGGATCCTGCCATGGGAGTAGAGCTGGTCCACTGTTCCACAGCCGGGACGAAAACCGCACCGCTCCTCCTGAATCCAAGATTCGACTTCCTGATGGACCCTCCTCTCCAGCACCCCTGAATAGACCTTACCGGGGAGGGTGAGGAGTGTGATCCCTCTATAATTGGAACACACTCTTCTTAAAAAGGGGGACCACCACCCCGCTCTACCAATCCAGAGGCACTGTCCCCGATGTCCACGCAATGTTGTAGAGGCGTGTCAGCCACAACAGCCCCACAACATCCAGAGCCTTTAGGAATTCCGGGCGAATCTTATCAACCCCCGGGGCCTTGCCACCGAGGAGCTTTCCAACCACCACTTCGCAACACTCCCGGAAAAAGCGAAAGAGGAAGTACTTTAAAAAGTACGGTACTGTAACATGTTCAGTATTGGATCGGGACTCGGCAGATTCTGAAAATCAGGTGACTCGGGTGCAAAAATATGTGATCGGGACATCTTTACCTTATATACCAAGGGCATAGTTTTGGTCTCAACATTGGTAAGGACGATATTACAGCACAACCTGCATGTACACTTTTTGCTAGGAATGATACATTAATAAGACCAAACAGATTGGGTGAACGGGGGTCAGGGCTACATTTCTCATGAATATGAACCAAATTAATTGGTATGCTAAATCAGGGGTGCTCATGACGTCGATCACGATCGACTAGTCAATCGCAAAGCTAGTGTGGGTAGCTCACGGCATCCCACCCTAAAACACTTTTTTTTATGTACATAATTAATTATGATTGTTGTGTATATGTTGTGTGGTGTGAGGTACATATGAGGTTACGCAGCACCTCCCTCTCTCTAAGCAGCTTCTTGCTAACGTTTTTCTAGATCCATAGTTTCCAGCAGAGTTCACTACATTTCTCACAGTTTATTTAATGTTAACAGTAGAAAACACAAAGAGAAGGACACTTCTCTCGAAGCAGCTTCCTACTTGAGTTTTGCAGGTTAGCAAGTTCACACAGTTTAATGTTATGCTAACACTGATGCAGGTCGGACCTACAGTAGTAGTAATGGTGTGTTCCCTAATTCCAAAACAATGATGTCTTTTTACATTTCTAACAGTGGCTGCTGCTGAATGGAAAAAAAAAAAAAAAATTCTCACATCTCTAATATCTAATGTGCGTGTGTGTGAGGGTCAAGTCATCAGCCAGTTAAATGTGCATTTAGGAGGAAATAATGAACCGGCACACTCAGCAAGTGAAAAGATGTACATGTAAATCTAAACATAATGAAAAATAATTCACTTCATAATGGTGGGGTCAGTTACAACAATTAAAACATATGGAAAGATAATATAAATGACCTACATAACTTACGTCATTACATAACGCAAATAAGGTTGCTTAAAAGTTGGTGAGGACAATTTGAGCATCCTGGAAAGTTGGTAGTGTTTTGTCCCAACCGCCCCTGCAAACCTATGCCCTTGTTATATTCCTGTTTCTTTTAAAATGATTTGTTTGCACTTGTTGGCACTTAAATTTTCTCTTTTTAATTGTTTCTCCTGTTGTTCTGGCACTGGTGAGTGGGCAAGAGAGTAAGGATTTCATTGTGCAGGGAACTGTGCTTATTAACTGTGCATATGACAATAAATCATTTGATTCATTTATAATATTATTTATTCATACACAATATGGCAGAAAACACAGACAAGGTTGAAAAAGCAGTTTCTGCTCTTGCACCCTTTTTAAAATAAACTGCTGTATTTTGAGCCAAAAGAACTGTTGTATTTAATAGAACAATATATCTATATGCTGCCATAGCAGATTCATTGCGCATTAAGCCCCCGAACTATTTTCAATTTGTCTGTTTTACCCTGGAAGCCCCCGTTTACAGATGTCGCGCAACCGCTTTTGTTTCAACCCAGTATAAAAAGAAGGTAAATAATTATTAGTAAATTATTTATTTTTCAAAATGTCTGTCCGTTTTAGCTTAGAATTATTAATATATGCATAATATTTTGTTTAAAGGGCAACTGAAGAGCTTTTCGGATTTCGTTCTTGAGTGTTTTACTCGGTTGAATTGTATTAAATGCATCATTCGCTGTCTCAAAAAGTGACATAAAACAAAACAAAACAAAAAAATAATAATTGACCGCGTAGTATCTGAGTTATGGCCATAGCAACAAGGGACGCGCCGCCCTGCCGACCGCTACCTGAGGACGTAGCTTCCAGGGAGCGTCGCCACCACTCTGAACACGGAAATATAGCCCCACGCTATCCTCGCCATATATTACAAACATTTTCTGGGTTTTACTCGCGAGATTCGTCATGCCATCTCGATGTGAAGCGATGATTTGCTCACAGGAAGACTCGAGACTCTATGAATGGTCCAAAAAAAACTTCTCCTGCAAAGGTTTGGACCGTTTTTGTGAGCATGCATACAGGTCCCCAATCGGCTCATTGTTTTCATCATTTCAGCGACGACAGCTTTGAAAACCTACAACAATGCAACCTTGGTTTTACAAAGACGCAAGTAGACAATTACTGGCTTTTATTGATAAACGAGGGGGAGTCCTACTGCATGTTTGTTGAAGTGCAACATTTTTTGTTGTTGCTGTTGGCCTGTCATAAGTAGATAGGTTTGCTGACAGGTGTTCTACTCATGTGATTTTATTACTATATCAATAGGTATTATGTAAATTCAAATGTCCCCAGCACCAAATAGGTCCTTGGCTCGTTGTTTTTTGGCCTGTCACAGGGTAAATGTAAAGCCTACGTATAAAATAATCCACCTGCCAGGCCCTAATGTACCAAATACATCTCAATAAAACAATGACTATTGTACTACAGCATCAACATCAAAGTCTGCCTGTTTGAAGAGGGAACAATAGAGTCAAATAGATGCTGCTTTGACTGGGGCATTATTATTTGATCACCAAGAAATTCTTATTAAAAATTATTAAATTAAAATTAGGAATTCATCCAATATTTTCATGATGCTGTGATTTTTTTTCCCAGGAAGCCAAACAAAAAAAAAATTAAGCGGCATAAACCGCCAACACGATGAAAAAAGGGTTGCAAGTCAGTCGCCACCCAGTTTCCCAAAATCAAGAGAGTGGGTCGAGTCATATGATGACCCAAGTAATGCGGTGTCCAGCGATGACGACTGAAGAGATCCTATGAGGCCTGCCAGATGCTGAATTTCTTCAGTCTGCGACGTCAGATGACGGTGACAGGAGAAATAAATGTAGCAAATTCTGATGAAATGAAATCATAAACTAGTCATATATACAGTACACATTTTTTAAAAGAAAAATCTAGTTACCTTCATATTTTAATAATAATGATTTATCTTGGTATAGAGAACACTTAATGCTATAGACCCTACTCACCAACGTCACAGAATGACGTGTCGCTGTATCCGGCCGCCATATTGTCCGTCATTGTTTATCCGTATTCTCAATGGTTTCAATTTGTCGTGCAATTTATAGTGCAATTCATGGAAGCCCCAGTGCTTTCAGACGCTGTAAACTCCATTGGATGCGTTGTATAAAAGGCGTTATGTGGAAAAGTTTCAGTCATCCATTTGCCAGATCCATATTTGATGCCTAAATCGATATTTTTCGACCCGCTGTCTTCGCCCTCTCTGCCTGACATCTGCGACCCTGATATCTACAACTATCTTGTCCACACAAAATCAGCATATTCTCACGAAAGTTTGAAAAACTTTGAGAGCAGCACTCTAAGCAACATTACCCCGTGTGACCCTTTACTTCCAATTTTCTAAAATGGCGACAATCAATCAAAAAAAAGTTGACTGCGATGGCCGACGCTTGAAGGATAGGTGGATATTGGACTATTTCTTCAATAAAACACGCAACAACTGTGTCCGCCTCATTTGCAAAGAGACAGTCGCTGTTTTCAAAGAGTTCGATGTGACGCTATAATGATATTACCGAGCAAGACACGCTGACATGTACGACAATATTATAGGGAAGATACGCAGCGAGAAATTATAGCAACTTGAAGCTACTTTAATTTCACAGCAGCAGTATTTCGCAAGAGCCCGAGTGTCGAAAGAGAACGCCACAAAGACGAGACTGTTGAAATTATGAATTTAAAAAAATAATAAAGCAAATGTGACACACAGAAGGGCTTGCTAAAATTTGTTTAAATATATTGTTCTATGTAAATCAGCCAAGGTAGCCCCCCGCATTTTTACCACACCAAATCTGGCCCCCTTTGCAAAAGGTTTGGACACACCTGTTTAACTGATGATCCGTAGACGAGGCCAGCTTCTTTCACTTGGTACCAGCTAAATATTATTCAAAATGTAATGATGGTGGAAGAAATAAGCATCTTGAATTTGAAACTGTATGTTGTCGGCGATTAGCCTCGCAATGATCTTAATTGTGGTTGTCAGCCCAAAACCCTCTAAATATATATTAAATGCATCTTACCAGATATAAAATGACTACTACATAATCTGTGGTGATCGTTTGGTGCCCAGTTTTCTCGTCGAATTGCAGCAGTCCATCTCGCTCTCCTCTCCGGGTCTCTCGGAATACAGTAGAATTTCAAGTCTCTCCGTCTATCTTCTCTGTTACTGCAACCAACCGCCACACACGCCTTCACCATTATGATTATTAATGTCAACGAGCAGAAAAACACGCCATAATAGGAGGAATTTAAGTAGCGGTAATGCGTAAACAAGACGACCTGACGGATAACGGCGCGGAGGCGTGGTTGTGACGTCATGTGAGTGGGGTCTATAGAAAAGAGTAAATACATATTTCCCACTGCCATTATCATTTTTCAATGTTGCGCTAGTCCGTTGCTATCCTAACTTTGTGTTGCTTACTAAATTTATGTTCTTTGGTGTGTGCCATTGTTTGCTTGGTATAACTTTGTTGTGTCACAATCTGACAGCGAAAGCTAATGCCGATTCCACATAAATCTGGTATCACTTATTATTGTGGCCTATTGAATATTGTTTCAGAATGTAATATAATTACAATATATTATATACCAATAGAATACCTTAAACAGTCAACAAAATATGTCAATGTTGTTTAAAATTTATGGTTTTATTTTTTTTATGTAATTCATGCCCCTGTCAGTGCTTCAGCCTCCTCAAGTTAGGCTCTCACGTCGGGGATCTCCTGACGACACAGGCATACTCTTGGAAGGGTAATTACTTGAAGGAACACCTGGAAAATAAAATCGTTTTGTAATTTATTTTGAAAAATCAATAACATATATCATTTATTTAGCCACATTTGGGCTAGCTTTACCATCTTTAGATCGGTAGGACCTGTCCCATTACCTAATATCCAGTTTTAGCTATGTGGAGAGCATGGAAAATATATACAACCATGTAATCGCATTCTCTCAAATAGAAAAATTACGATGCTAGACATAGGCTTACCACTCACTCTCCTGTTCGTGAAGTGTCGAGCTGTCAATTGGCGTCATGATGACATCTGCTGTGTCAAGTAAATCGTCGTCATCTGACGCCTCAGGTTTAAAAATGTAGGGATTAATTGTAGATCATCTTTCCGTGGAGCCTTTGCCATCGGTAGCGTCACGAAAGAGCGATCCTGAATGGTTACCTTTGGTGGAAAACTGGAAATATCACTGATATAGTTGTTGCTGCTATGCTAGCTGTGGATACTAGTCTTCAGTTGCGTCGGGGAATCTACGTCACACTTCCGGGTTTGGGATGGGACATTTAACGGAGTACAAAAAGACTAAAAAAACGCAAATTATCCTTGCAATTACGCGTTGATAATGTCATGGTTGTTTTGACGAACTCGTCCAAAGTTTATTTTCGTAAAATTACACCAAAATCCGGAAAGCTCTTCAGTTGCCCTTAAAAAAAAAAAAAAAAAAAAAAAAAGACTAAAAATTATTCATTCACATATTCTAAACTTTTAAACAAATTACGTCACAATGAAAAACTGGCGTCTGTAAATAAGTCACGGATATCTACCTCATAACTATCGCGTAATTGTATTTTTTTTTTTTTGTTACTGTTGCATTTTCCCCGATATGTTAGATGATAAATAATCCATCCAAACAAAGAAAAATTGAAGAAAAAAAAAACGTTTAAAAGGGTAAATATATCAAAATGAAAATCTCGACTACTCCTTGATGTCTGCGATTTCTGCATCGCGACCCTTGTTATATTACAATTTTTCACCCATAAAATCCCCCCAAAATCTGGCTGTGGCCATTCACATCTTTGTCTTGACACTCGATGCTACATGGAGTTTTTGGATCGAAACAAGGTAAGTACGCCATAATATCTCGTTAAAATCATGGCGTCTTTAATTATGCTCTCGCGTGCTCTTACCTCCAGTTAGGGTTTTGCTGTTTATTTATTATTTTTTTTAAATGCCCTCCTGTTAAAAAAATTTCTTCCCCCAGAAAACTGAGATTTTGTGCTTTCCAATGATGATGTATCACACATGCGTATAGGACAATTTTGAAATTTGGCCAAATTGTCTCAGAGCAGAACTTCAAATCACCTGCGTGTTGTCCGCCAAATACCAATAATGATAAATTATTATCATACACTGTAATTATAATTGAGACCGGGCCTCCACCATAAGCGGCGTTTAAGGGGGAGCCAGGAGGGCCAGGCCACCCCTGGTGGCCGCAAAGTGTCATTGCATATAATTGCCTTTCCTATACGTGTATATGATTTTAAAATTAATAATTTTCTGTTAAAATATTGTCTACAAAAGTTGTAAAGCAATCAAACAACAAAATGAATGAAATGAACAAAAAACATTATAATGGGTCAAAATTATTTTTCGAACAGATGAAGTGACTATTTTAATGACATGAGCAAATCGTATCTGCATGTTCGATTAGTAATGTCTGCTCATCACAGCACACGGAAGTCAGAGATACGCATCGAGCTCGAGACAGCTGATAAAAAGCCTGCCAGTAAACAGTTATTAAAGATGCCTCTCTTCTGTTCTGTAACTAAAGATCTGTCAGTAAAAAACATCAACTCTTTCAGTAAGTTGTCTTATTCAAAAGCCCACAAATACAAAGTAACACAACTAGCACCTTAGACGGTCATTTGCTTTGCTTAGCTAAAACCACCTGAGGAACGAAGAGGTAAGATGGATATATGTAATTTTTTCAAACCTGAACTTTCAAAAGCGACAACAATTACTGAGCAACAACCAAGGATTGAAAACGTGGACCATGAAAAGCCAGAGAGCACCGCCAAAATGGTGAACGGAGTTTCAATTTGCCCCACTAACGACGCTAATTGTACAACAGAGCCACCACCGGTGTTCTGCAAAATTTTGCACCCTTATAATATTTTGCTCTCAAAGCTGTTGTGGCGGCGAATAAGTCCTCTTTTACATTCAGTTGGATTGTCAATGGTATCCACACAGGGCCGGGAGTGGGACTCATTTTCAGCCCTGGAGTTTCGTGCCACAGACCGGCCCTCTTTATGTCATGACCTACCTTATTAAAATATTGTAATAATAATCGTGCTGTCAAGCGATTAGTTTTTTAAAATCGCGACTAATCGCATGCTGTCAATAGTAAACTTGCGATTTTTTAAAATGCATAAATTATATATTTCAGTTTTTAAATACACCTATTAGCACAGGAGTTAATCAAATTTAAGCCTCATTAGAACAAGAAAAGAGTTTCCCTTTACACTTGTAAAGATGAATCAAATATGAATTTTCCCCAAATAACTTGTAAAAAGGGAGGCACGGAGGAAGAGCATGTCTACTGACAGTTCTGAGATCAAGGGCTCAAGCGCAGGTTCTGTGTGAAGTTACCATTTTATTTTTGGGGTACTAGCTATAATTTTATCTTATATTAGACTGACTTTTTAAAGAATGAGGAGCCTTTTGCAGGTGTTTTGAATTACACATGTGGCAAGCGTGTACAAAACTGAAGCTTTTCATCATATTCATTTTTGTTTTTTTTTTGTTTGTGGTACAAGCAAATTGACATACTCAATTTTGTTTGTTTAATCTACCAAAATAAAACAACTTTTACTTGCTATTCAAAATTTTGGGGGTGTTCTGTATATAGTTTAAATAAATAAAAAAATAATGTAATATATCATTACTTATGAGTGTTTTCATATTATTCATTACAAAAAATTACCACAATAAATTAAATGTGAAAGATTGAATGATTGATTGAAAGAATAATTGAACTCACCAAAACGACTGTCTCCCAATGCACTTAAACAGTTCAGACACCTGTGTATTTCAGGGTAGTTCACAGCACGCTCATCAGTCCACCTCAGAGTGCAATGTTTTGGGTTAAAATGCCCAACTTATGTTTTGCCTGAGAACGTCTTTGTGCCCAAAAATAGTGCCTGGAGCCTCCATGGCGGAAGTTTTAGTGGTGCTCTCATTAAAATGATTTCATTCTGCATGTTCATTTACGGTTTATCGCTGTACTTTTATCCAAACATGCTCAAAAACAACGATAATGGGTCGCGCCAACAGCCAGCAGGGTTCACGCTCGTCATGCTGCTTCAACTCGCCCCATTTCGGCTATTAAAACCCAAAATTAAGTTTTTCCAGAATCAAGTCAACAGGATGATATCATGATACTCTTTCCCAGAGGCAGAGCTGGCGGCATTGGAGAACGGGAACCTGTTGCGGGGTATCGAATTTCAAAATACGGAATGCTAGAAGGGCCACAATTTATCGCGCAAAGCGGGGTTGCGTGATGCCGTTAGTAAATAGTTTAACTGAAAGCTTAGTTAAAAATGTGTATTACAACCGGCCCAAATGTCAGGCCGGCCCACCAGGAACTGTCCTGGTTCTCCCGATTGGCCACTCCAGGCCTGTATCCACAGATGCTAAATAAATAGGCAACTTCGTAAACATACATGTTCAACACGAATATGGTGTACATTAATGCTTAACTACACGGCAAAGACTTAAACAGTGAGACAGCGGCGTGTGCAGCTAACATGGCAAAATGTGTCTGATGAGAACTTTTCTACATGTCCGTCTATGATCAAATATAAGTAAATATTCCTTTATTTAAAGAATGTTTGTAGTGTTTACTTTGTAACCGCTGTATTCGCGGCCATTTTTAACACAAAGTTGAAATTTCTGTTGGGGTGAAAAATTTGACGGAACGCCAGCGAGCGTCCCATATTCCATTGATCACAATGTTGGCAAAAAAGTATAGCTGTCCTAAGAAGCCCGATTTAGAAATTCCCTCAAAAATGATGGGAAATTAAAAATACTGCTGATTTTCAACTTGTTATTATAAATATTCTTGTAAATTAATGTTATTACTGACACTGCGTTTTGGGGTCATCAACATGTTGTGCCCCCCTAACCTAAAGTCAAACTCCGCCTATGGCCTCCACCTATGTGGACATTACATTTTGACTCATGTCGACCACACCTGTATGCCAAATGTTATGAGCAAAAATTGTCACTTTCGCTATGAGGGCTGAATGAATTATCAAGCAGGAACCTGAAACATGAAATAAAATGCATTGATTTACTGTCTTCGTCGAGGTTTGCTCATTGGCCAGATCATGGTAGGATTGAGAGATAGGGCAACGACGGATGTTACACACGCAACTGAGTACAGTTGAAAAACATAAAATAAAAACATGCAAAGGAATGGAAAGAAATGATTGAAAGAAATCGTAACAGATCCTACCATCATGAAAAGGTCACGTCACAATGGACCAATCAGCAGTTTAGACACGTTGGATCAACCATCAGTTACCTGCGAAATACTCGCATTGCTGTGTCTCCCAAGCACGACTGAAGAAGCCGGATAACAATCAGCTTGTTGTATCGCACCGATGGCTCCCCCCTCCTGGCCAGTCGTGCCACATAGCTCAACCAAAGGAAGCCAGCCTCCCTGCAGGTCCCAACGACTCACTTCACAACTTTCACGTTTACTTAATCCTTCCGCGCCAGCAGCAACAGCCAAAAGATCAATCGCTCGATCGTCAGGGCAGGTACAGATACTTATTTCCCATAGTCAATATTTAATATCGTTTTCTAATCGGAACTGTAGTTGTACCTGTTGTCTCCTCTAGAGCTGTCAGACTAGCTCGAACCAACTGAGTTAACTCAGTCCTGTACTTCCATGACACGTGAAGCCAAGGCAAAATAGAGCAGAAGTTACGTAGTTCGTCCGCATGGAGATGAAAATAGAGAAAAGACAAACAGCTACGTTTCTCTTGATCCGTTTGTCGGCTTTTAATTTTTACTTCCGAAACAATTGATCTGCTTCGGTATGGGAGTTGTAGTTTTGTTTTTCTCCCCGATCGAGTCAAGTGTGCCCAAAACTAATACGAGAGAGTCATGACGAGTTATCTTTGACGCTGTATTAGTTTTAAAATCCCGTTTCAGTTCAAGTATAGAATCGAAACAGCGTTGAACTAAACGCTATCGGACAATATCAACCAAATGTTGCATTTATTTGTTTGATAACCAATGACTTAGGATGACTCGATTTATTGTGCTGCGAAATCTCCCTGTCAAAGGGTCCACTAACAAGCAATAGTGTATTATATTAAGGTTGCCAATCTTCTGGGGTACGTTCCATACGAATACACGAGATTAGTGCAAAAATATACGTCAAGTCACACGGTTTGTGCAGTACTCTGGACTCCATTTCCCATGATTCAAGTGCAACTACAGCAGCGCAATTCTCCTAGCGCATGCGCAACAAAGCTAAACAGATATGTTGGCCAAAACAGCGGGTGATAAAATGGTAGGTACAATTCAAAACGCGATACCACAACAACTGGTCAAAATGCCAATGCTGGCGCTGTCCGTCTTCCACAATTTGAGGATATGAGGAGACAATTGACCGTAGTGTCTTTAGACGTATGTCGTGTTGTTACTGTGAAGGAATATGGAATATAATGGAAAGGGAAGGTCAGTGGTTGGTATATATTTGGAACGGGCACGACAACACTTGTGGCACGTTCCTTTCCCTTTTTGGTAGTGGATAGCCACGACCCCTTTAGCTGCTCCTCCGATCGAAGAGACCACTCGTAGGATCCCGTATTGTTGTGTCACGGTACTGTGAATAAATGCGTTTCGATCCCCAGGTGGGTCGGGTCGGCAGTCCTGCACGACTAGCAGCGGACGGTGACCTTCTGGGTTCATTTACCATTGTGTTATAAATGTGCAAATACTCGGGATGTTTCTTTCTTTCTTTTGGAACTTGAACCTTTAATATGTACGCTCCTGCTTTGTTTACCATTTCATAAAAGCACTGTTTGTTGAAAACAAACACGTGTATCCATATTAACGCATTGCCTGCCATTGACAACATAGTAGGGATGTCTCGATACAGCTCTTTTGACATCCGATCTGATTTTTTCGTGCCGTTTTGCCGATTCTGATTAGACACCTATATTTTACTTTTTTTTTTTGTTTTACTAAATTTTCTGTATTGCAACAAACTTTCTCTGCCAACTAAGTTAGAAAAATACATTTAATAATTAATATGTATCACAAATAATTCAAACTCTAACTTTCATGAAGTTTGCCCCCATCAGATGCAAATTCATATAAAAATGATTTCATTCAATTGTGCTACGTCTGTGCTGTAAAAAGTTTCGTTTGTGCTGCTATCGATTTTTAGATATTTATAATTCTTTTATAGGTCAATCTGAGGTCAAGGGGGGCTTGACATGGATTTCGAGCGATGACGTGACTCACAGCCCCCTTTTACTGCAAAATGACCCGAAGGGGTGCCGTTTGTTTGTGGTAGTTGTTGCGACACCCCTATGTCATTGAGAGTTAGTATGCTCCGTCAGCCTCAATGGAGGGGCTGTGATTGACGTCATCACTCGAAATTAATACCTCAATATCGATAAAATGATAGTAGCACAAACAAGCACAAACATAACACAAACAAATGGCACCAATGCGGTTCTGTTCCACCGTAAATGGGGGGCTGCGTGACATCATCACTCGAAATTACTATCTCAAAAATGATAGCAAACGAAAAATGTTTAAAGCACAAACAAAGCATAAACGATTGACACAATTTTTAGCCATTTTGAATCAAAATGGGTTGCTGGTTGACCTCAGATTGACCTGTAAAAGAACTGTAAATATCTTAAAAACGATAGCAGCACAAACTAAGCTTTTTACAGCAAAAACAAGCACAAACGATTGACATCATTTTAATATAAATATGCGTCTGATGGGGGGCCAACTTCACGGAGGTCAAACTCTAAAACTATATAAAGCTGAATTTTACAGAATAAATAGAAAATTATTCAAAAGATAAAGAAAAAACTTGATAAATGCTGGTACAAACACTGTAAAAATTTGTTTTTTTTATTATTGTGAACCCGACTGGTACCTCCATGAGAAATGCTCAGTTTTTACAATATGCTGTTTTACTGTCACTGGCGTCTAAAGAGAAGTAGTCCCACAGAGTGATTGAGTTGGCCCAGTGGTTGTATTTATAGCAGCCGAAAAGTGTGATGGTGCTGAAAACACATGTAAAGTAGTTCGAGTCCAATTTTGTAACCAAATCAGATACTCAAAAAAAAAAAAAAAAAAAAAAAAGCCATATTGGTCGCCGATACGGATATTTAGTATCGGATCGGGACAACACTAAAAGATAGATGTCCAGTTTGTGTAAACCGGGAGGATTGGCAGCGATCATTCATCATCATCCCTCCCAGTCAAAATGGACTGGACGTATAGCACTGTCAATGGCAGCCAATGAGTTAAATATGAGCCACATTTTAGGGGTTGGGTTACTGAGTGATTTTTATGCACTTTATATAGAACACCCATACAGCAGATATTGGAACAGAGTAGATTTTACAATTGTTTTTTACTTTAAATGTGCAATCATGGTGTATCATTTACTCCACGGCCCTTGAGGTATGAATTCTTCTTCCAGCACAAGTTAAAGTCGTCACAGAGAGACAAGGTTCGGCAGTTCATGTCCTTCACACAGGCAGGAGAGAGAACTGCCATATACTGCCTGTCACAGAATGACTGGAAACTAGAAGTAGCAACTGACAATTACTTCCAAAATCCAGACCTGTACTATAAAGAATCCATGAAAAATTCAGTAGATCGCAAGAAGCTGGAACAGCTTTATAACAGGTATAAAGGTGAGTAATTGCACTTAGGGACATTATCAGGCCTGTTTCCAAGGGTTTGATCACATTTCTGTTCTATCTTTGCAGACCCTCAGGATGATAATAAGATTGGGATCGATGGAATCCAACAGTTTTGTGATGACTTGAACCTGGACCCAGCAAGCATGAGTATATTGGTAGTAGCATGGAAGTTCAGAGCAGCCACACAATGCGAGTTCAGCAAGAAGGAGTTCCTGGATGGAATGTCAGACCTTGGGTGAGAAGTACTAATAAAAGACTGATTTGTTTTCCAACTAAATGACTGCTTTAAATATAATGAAATGATATTTATTTACGCTGCTTAAGCTTCCTACTCGTGTTTAGAATAATTAAAACTTTGACTGCCCTGACATTAATAGACGTCCAATCCATTTTGACTGGCAGCGAATGATCGCAGCCAAGCCCCTCCTAGTCAAAATGGATTGGATGTCTATCACTGTCGAAGGCAGCCAATGAGTTTACATGTCAAACTTATCCTGCCCTGTCATACCTTAGTCTTCTCTGTCCTTCCTCTTTGATGTCTATATCCATCAATCGCACTGAATGAGTGAATAAAGTCTACTGTTTTTCTTGATTTCCACACAGCTGTGACAGTCCAGACAAATTGAAAGCCATACTTCCCAGGCTAGAGCAGGAGCTGAAAGACACTGGGAAGTTTAAAGACTTTTACCAGTTTACCTTTAATTTTGCCAAGAATCCAGGGCAGAAAGGTTTAGGTAAGGACAAAAGCGGAAATGTTTTGACGGATGTATTTATCTATCCTGATATTCTCCATTTTTCTTCATGTCATAGAGTTAGAGATGGCTGTTGCTTACTGGAATCTTGTACTCACTGGTCGCTTCAAATTTTTGGATCTTTGGAACAGATTCTTGCAGGTAAGATGAGAAAGTAATCCAATCACACACGTTGGATTCTGATCACTGAATGGTAGAATGAATTACTTTTTTTTTCTCTTTTTTATCAATTGGCTTGTTACTGTGCTGCACTCAGGAACATCACAAGCGCTCTATTCCCAAAGACACCTGGAACCTTCTTCTGGACTTTGGCAATATGATTGCAGATGACATGTCAAATTATGATGAAGAGGGTGAGCTGATGAAGTTGTAACTAAGTTGTGATATTAAAAATGCTTGTTCATTGTTTGACTGCTCCTCTTGTAATATATTATTTTCTCAAGGGGATCATTTATAGCATATCACTTGAATAAAATAAAACTTGTATACAATATAAGCCAAGTTGAGAAGTACCTAATACCGTACTGTATATTTTTTCCCTCTCTTCTCAGGGGCATGGCCTGTTCTCATAGATGACTTTGTGGAGTTTGCCCGACCAATTGTCATGGGGGGCAAGGGTGGCATGACATAATGTTTGACCCTCATGATGTGACTGGACTCCTATCTTTTTTTTCTTTTGTGAATGATAATTTTCAAACAATAAGCCAAAAAGACACGTGCAGTACTCTTGTCTGCAATGTTATTGAACTTTGAGCCTGCATAGGATGCCTGGCTGTTCATGGATGAAGCTGCACCAAGATGTTTTATGTCCACTTCAGAAGTGATGGTCTCCTGGTATTTGTCACTTATGGAGAAACATCCATCATGCTGCTGTGGAGTTGGCTCACTTACATAAATCGTTTGCACATGTATGGGACAGTAAGAGTGAGCTTTTTGTGCAACAGCAGTTTGCGTCTTCCATTTGCCAGTGGATGAATGGAACAGTACATTAAATCATGCATGTTTCTGTTGAATGAAGTAGTGCAATTGGCAATCAAAGTGAGAATTGAACAAAATTTGCAGATGGTTGTCATTGTGTTTTTGGTTGGTTACATGATGAACATTTAACTTGCTTTTTTTAACTAGTAAATGGTTATTCATTTTTAACATAAGTTGAATACAGAGATCTACGTTTTGTACTAAAATTTGATCGTTCATCACAGTAGTGTGCATTTCATCTTCAATACCAGCAGAGTTACAGTACTTATAGTATACTGTACTTAACCATAAGTAGTTGTTCCTCAGTTTCATACTACTTAATACAATCTTTTTCAGTATGTTCAGATTGTAAACCAAGTACGCAAGAAACTGGCACATACCCTGGTGATTGATGACTTGCCAACTAGATTTACGCTGTTTTCCCATATTTTGTTGCACTGTAAGCTGCTACATCTTACGTCAACATTCATCAGTATTTTAAATGTATTTTGTTGACTGTTTGAGCTCATAGTTTGATAATAAAATATTACAGAAAATGTCTCACGCTGACATTGTCGCTGCCATTTAGCTCTAGTTGTGAATGATACTAATATCACTGCTTGACCCATTTGAACAGGCCCAATGAGGTGAAGCAAAGCTAATATCTCCCACATTTTCCTCACTAGTTTGTAACAATGAGTTATTTATCCTGCGGTACAGTAAATTGCACTGTTGTCCTCACGAAGCTGTCAATTTGTGTGACTATAAAGCCTGCATTGGATGCGAATGCAACAAAACGATTTTTAAGGAGTGACACCCATATTTAACAGCACCCGATAAATTTTGATATACTGTGTACTTTTGGTACACTAGGTTTGCTGGTATACTTATTGTGGAAATATGCAGATGATGTAAAACTTGGTCTCAGCGCATGACATTGTGGTTGGAAAATGTGACATCTTAAAGATGGTCATTGTGTTATATTGGTACATGACTTGTTTCTGGTCACCCTATCAGTTTTCCATGGCAAGGAAAGATTGTTTTCTCTCAAGGTGTAATTATTTTACAGATTGTCAATAAAGCATGTGAGTGAAATTAAGACAGTGCGACTATGTCTGATACGATCGATATGACTAAGTTATTGACTTTGCATGACCTTGAGGGAAATGAATCAACTTTGTTACAGTACCTTGTATATGTAATATTTCTTAATCCGATGTAGTTCATATATACAAATGTAGTGGCAGTTTTACAGTTAATGATACATTTTACCTCACAACGTTACCTGATTCAGTAAACCGCAGTATATTAAGGGAGTAAGATTTCATCGAATTTATTACCCCCTCCCCTGAGCAGGAAGGGGTTATGGAGGGACAGAAAGGATGGAAGCAGACAGAAAATGAGTAGAACAAATAACAACAAATACATTGTTGCATGCTAGGAGGTTTTGAACCCAGTATTATGTGAATCTCATGTAAGTGTGGATATGTTGACATCCTATTCTATGCTACCTGATCGCTAATCCTGGCACCGACAACCTACCTAACTGATTGTGTCTAATTGCACCCAGTCACGCGTAAACCCACTAAGATGTGAGATGGTCCTGCAGAGAAGTGATAATGCTGTGCGGGAGCTGCCCCAGGGCCCTCAAAGGGCGTTCCCCCGGACCATCTGTGCCCCCTTTGGGAAGGGATGACAGGAAGGGCCACCGCCCACAAGCTATCCCCCCCCACCAACTTACACCCCTAGCCACTGCCGAACCCCCCAACTGAAATGGCCCCGGGGCAGGACAGGACCCCCACCCGGAGGGGGCAACACCCCGCCGGCGGCACCCAGCTGGCGAACTGCGCAGGGGCCCAGGAAGGATGCCCGTGTAACAGAGAGAAAGACAGAAGCAGGAGAACAGCAAGAGCCCATCGCAGTAGTGGAGCCCCGACCACACCCGATCCCACCACCCACGTAACCGACAGCCCAGATGAAGATGAGGCCCTGCCCAGAGAGTCCCGCCATACAGAAAAGTGTGGGACCCACCTTCTGCCCTATTACTGTAGTCCATTGGTGTCCAAACTATTCCACATAGGGCCGCAGTGGGTGCTGGATTTCATTCCTACAAAACAAGATGACATCTTTTCACCAATCTGGTGTCTTAGAAGTGTAATCAGTTGATTGCAGTCAGGTGCTGCTTGTTTTAACACAAACTTCATTGGTTAAACTGTCTGTGCTCGATTGGTAGGAACAAAAACCAGGACCCACAGCGACCCTTGCGGACAGGTTTGGACACGCATGCTGTAGTCTGTGGCTGCTAGTGTTATGGCGCGCTGGGAATTGGACCCCAAAGCAGACAAGGTAGAATTCCATTATTATTTACAAAGTTTATTTTCAGGGGCGCGTCGAGGGTCGTAGCAGCACACGTGCATGTTGTGTGGTCGCTGGCAGGCGTAGACGTGATATCAGGCAACGGTACAGGTCAGGACCTGTCCCATCCTGGGACGGAACAAAGGTCAGGTTAGCCAGGTGTATATATGTAGAGAATACCTGAGTGCTGGATGTGACTGACGGGAATGCTGATAGAGTTGGTCTGGCGACGAGCGGCAACGATGATCAGGCTTTTGTAGGCGGCTGATGTTAATGGCTCGCAGCTGTCGCCGCTTACGCCCATCTGGTCTCCAGCCTGCAATCAAGGAGCCCTAACAGCTAGGTACCCGACTGGAAGCAGAAATTGGAGAGCCCGGCTGAGAAGGCAGTGGGACTGCCGCGTGGAACTTCTTCCCAGCCGCACAAATAGATGCTCAAATCAATTTGAAGGTGTAAGCACAGGAAGCAATTGTGTCATATCCTGTGTTAATTGAATGGCCTGGCCTTGGTGAATACAAAGGTGACTTTAACAGCAAGCCTTATTAGAGTAATAACTTTGATCTAGGGTGAAAATCTTGTAGCTCCATGACATTATTTCGGATTTAACTTTGGTTTCTCCAACATGTCCCATTTTTAGCTCTAACCTATGGAAACTATTCCGTACATTATCTGTACCGCTTATCCTCATGAGTGTCATGAGTTGCTGGAGTCTATCCCAGCTGACTTGGTATTCTTACAAATAGTAATTAACAGTAATTATTTTCTCAACTGAAATGGCCCAAAAGTTGTACACAGTCACAATGCATGGAAGAGAAAGATCCAAAAGAATCATCTCTGACTGCTGGCTCCCGACATTGACATACACTCAATGGCCACTTTATTAGGTGCACCTGTCCAACTGCTCGTTAACACTTAATTTCTGATCAGCCAATCACATGGCGGCAACTCAGTGCATTTAGGCATGTAGACATGGTTTAAGACAATCTCCTGCAGTTCAAACCGAGCATCAGTATGGGGAAGAAAGGTGATTTGAGTGACTTTGAACGTGGTATGGTTGTTGGTGCCAGAAGGGCTGGTCTGAGTATTTCAGAAACTGCTGATTTACTGGGATTTTCACGCGCAATCATCTCTAGGGTTTACAGAGAATGGTCCAAAAAAGAAAAAATATCCAGTGAGCGGCAGTTCTGTGGGCGGAAATGCCTTGTTAACGCCAGAGGTCAGAGGAGAATGGCCAGACTGGTTCGAGCTGATAGAAAGGCAACAGTGACTCAAATAACCACCCGTTACAACCAAGGTAGGCAGAAGACCATCTCAACGCACAGTACGTCGAACTTTGAGGCAGATGGGCTACAGCAGCAGAAGACCACGCCGGGTGCCACTCCTTTCAGCTAAGAACAGGAAACTGAGGCTACAATTTGCACAAGCTCATCGAAATTGGACAATAGAAGATTGGAAAAATGTTGCCTGGTCTGATGAGTCTCGATTTCTGCTGCGATATTCAGATGGTAGGGTCAGAATTTGGCGTCAACAACATGAAAGCATGGATCCATCCTGCCTTGTATCAACGGTTCAGGCTGGCGGTGGTGGTGTAATGGTGTGGGGAATATTTTCTTGGCACTCTTTTGGCCCCTTGGTACCAACTGAGCATCGTTGGAACGCCAAAGCCTACCTGAGTATTGTTGCTGACCATGTCCATCCCTTTATGACCACAATGTACCCAACTTCTGATGGCTACTTTCAGCAGGATAATGCACCATGTCATAAAGCTGGAATCATCTCAGACTGGTTTCTTGAACATGACGATGAGTTCACTGTACTCAAATGGCCTCCACAGTCACCAGATCTCAATCCAATAGAGCATCTTTGGGAAGTGGTGGAACGGGAGATTCGCATCATGGCTGTGCAGCCTACAAATCTGCACCAACTGTGTGATGCTATCATGTCAATATGGACCAAACTCTCTGAGGAATGCTTCCAGCACCTTGTTGAATCTATGCCACGAAGAATTGAGGCAGTTCTGAAGGCAAAAAGGGGTCCTACCCGTTACTAGCATGGTGTACCTAATAAAGTGGCCGGTGAGTGTACAATTATTCCAATAATATGGGGCGGTCTACCACGTACAATCAATCCACCCATTTTCTAGACCCCTTGCCCCTATTACTGTTATACGGTGGCACATTTTTGTGATATAGCAGGATGACTCAGAGAAAATTCATGCAAATAGTTGCAAACTCCACACCAACGTTCCAATGGAGATTCCATCCATCCATTGTCTTTACCACTTATCCTGCTAGGGTTGTAGATAGGTGCTAACCAATACTCCTTTAAAATATAGTGTTTATAAATAGTACGGGGGATGTCTGTTAGCCATTTAATTACTTGTATGAATGTATTGATTATATGCAATTCTTTGATCAGTTTGAGACGACACACTTAAATTTGTAGAAGCATGCTTTTTTACCATGGTATCCATTGTTACTAGCTAAAGGGAGTTTAAAGTGCTAAACATTATAATCATAACCACCGCCAATATTTCATCTGCACTTCCATACAGTGATGATGATATATCTGGTTTGAGTGATCTTTGTTAATTCTCTTTGTTAGTTCTGAGTTAAAATGTTGCTTTAAAGCTCTTAATCCTGGAAAAACATTGTACAGCAAGCATTTGCAATATTCATTACATCATGGTATTTGCAATGTAATGTGATTTAAAAAATCCCAAACATTTACCATAGTGTGAGCTAAACGGAATGACAAATAATGCAATTTTCCACAAAAATGGATCAATTTTCAAGACATTGGATCGACAACTACTTGTCATTACTTCCTTCACTTAGAAATTGTTTCCAAATAGTGTTTCAACATTCGAAATCCAAAACATTATGTAAAAATGAAAAAGACAGTAATGGTTACTGCCAACAATAAGCCCTGCCTAGTGTGTATTTGTGTGTGAGAGTCTATGTCTGCTTGGTAACAGTTGTCTCTTATCAGGTTACATTCCGATTTCATGTCATCATCATTGTCATAGTCTTCATAAGCTCTTGTGGCAATGCTATGTCTCTTGTTACCTAAATGTTTGGGTCTACAATCAAATGACCACTCAAATAAGGGTGTGAGGGTAAAGGGTCCATAAAGGAAGTTTCAAATACCATAGTTGATTATTTTGTTCAATAGTAAAAGGAAGACATCGGGTAAGCTAAAAGAAAGGACATTTAGGTGGCGTTCGAATAGGTCTGAAATAGTGCGTTAAGGATTAGCTTGAACTTCAGAGAATGATTGCTTAAACAGAGGATGATGTTCCACCATTACTCTCCTCCTCCCATGGGGTGGGTGGAATATTAACAATGTCCAGCACCAGCTGACGAGCAGCAAATTAGCATCTCTTCCAGGCCCCATCACCACCACATCCTTTAAGCTATAGAGCCAAGGGGATTGCCTTTTTAGGAGACGCTCGATTCCCATGAACATACCACAGCCAGCATAAAGAAGCTATGAATGACAACATGAAACTTTGATGCGAGTACCCACCCTTGAAACAAAAGGTGCATTTATCCTGACCTGTACGTGCTTCGGACTACTGGTGAAAAGCTAATGGACAGCTGTGATCTGGAAAGCTGGTAAAGAAATGACTAAACCACTGCTGCCATTGCCATACATTTTGTAGGGAATTTTGCAGTAGTTATTATCCACAGTTTTTTCTTTTGGAGTGTGGGAGGACAGCTACTACCAAAAGGTTGGGTGTGCCAGTAACTGCCTAAATTCTGACCTGCAAACCGCCGAAGGGTACCATGGAAAAATTCAAGGCAGGACTGGTCCTGGGTGGTGTTGGTGATGCCTTGGGCTTCAGAAAAGGCCACTGGGAAAGTTGCACATCAGGCAAAAAGATCCAAGAAGAACTGGCATCTTTGGGCGGTCTGGGAACACTAAAACTGGACCCTGATAACTGGCCGCTGAGTGATGCAACGTTAATGCACATGACCACAGCCGAGGCACTTATAACAGGTATGTTGTCTAGATTTTGCACTAAATACCGTTTATCGTATTTTAGATGATGGACCTCATAGGTTTCTTGGGATAAAACAACTGTTAATCAATGTTCTGAAGGGACAACAATCTAAAATCTACTGTCCTGGCATACAGCCAAAATAAAAATATATTACAGACGTAATGCAGTCTCTGTGACCTCACCGAAAGTCATCATAAGCCCTTCGAAAGATGGCAATAAATATTTAGCAAGGTGAAGTTCAAAATAGCATACAAAATCTTGGCTCTCATTGAACAATAGCTGGTCACTCCGCTGGTAACAAAGTTACAGTAATATGGCGATGACATCTTTTGAGATTATGTATCCCCATTTAGCCATATCCTGGAATGCCAGCACACATGCACATGTACAGTGTTTAAACACACCAATGAGGCAGACTGAATTATTACTATCTATTAAAAGAAATGTTTCCCTTTTAATCTTCCATTCAGTGGGTGTTTAATTTAAACAAACAAACATGTTTGTTCTTTGAAGGAAGACTAGCTGATATATTAGAGACACATCATGGAAAAGTATGTTGTGACATTGTGAAAGTATGTGCATAAGTCAGTTTAAAGGAGTGAAAGGACTCAAAACTATACTGTACAGTAGTTGGTCCTTTTTCATCAATGGCTATGAGATTTCCTTGTGGATCCCAGCTGACCAGTCTGTGTGCATGTTGTTGTGTCTCGACTTGCTTGAGGTATGCTCGTTCTAATCTGTTGCGCTGTAGACTGAGGCTAAACTTAGCCCACTTCAGCAACACTCAACTCCTCTTGCGTGCCAATTATGAATGACTCAGAATGACTCTTTGTGTGCATTCAGATTATTGGTGTCTGGAGGACCTTTACCGTGAGCTGGTACGTCTCTACGTTGACGCCATGGTGTCTCTTCAGGGTAGAAACCCTGATCCGGCCACAGTGGAAGGCTGTGTTCACCTCAAACCTGACAATTTTCTGCTTGCTTGGCACACACCCTTTAATGAAAAAGGTCACCTGGGATTGGAAGATGCTTCTCTCGCAGTAAAATTGTTTTGTTTTTTCGAAAGAGAAAAAATCTGAATTGTGTGTGTGTCTGGTTAGGGTCAGGGTTTGGGGCAGCTGCTAAGGCCATGTGTGTGGGAATGCGATACTGGCAACCTGAGAGACTTGACAGCCTAATAGAGGTCAGCATTGAGATGGGCAGGATGACCCACAACCATCCCACAGGTGATCTAGCCACAGCCTGTTTTACTAGCGCTAAACTTGTAAATATATATTTGTTCTACCTAAAAACATAGTTTCACTACTAATTACTATTGGCTTTTAGGGTTCCTGGGTTCCCTGACAACAGCATTGTTTGCTTCCTATGCGATCCAGGGTAAACCCCTTGGGACTTGGGGTCGTGAGCTCATGAAGGTCATACCTCGCGCGGAGGAGTACCTTAAGAAGACCATACGTCATATGGCAGGTGAGACTAAATTTCTTTCAAAAAAAAAATCTTTTTGAAATGACAAAGTATGGCAATGAACCAATGAATCAGCCATTGCCCCGTTTCAAACCTGTTGGAGTTCAACATGTACCAGTCCTGTGTGCATATAGAGAAAAAGGCTCTTGTTTGAACCTTACTGTACATTTTTGCAGAATATCAGGAAAACTGGTTCTACTTTGAGGCGAAGTGGCAGTTTTACTTGGAAGAAAGGGAACTAGACAAAGAAGGGCAGAATAAACCATTGTTTGACAATCGCTATGATGCTGAAGACACTGATAAGGTAATTCTGTGTCAATGGAGTTTACAATACAGTTTGAGGTTTCCCTTGCTACTCTGCACTTTCTGTCGGTACAGATGTACAAGCGATGGAGTTCGGAAGGCCGTGCAGGACGGAGGGGACATGATGCACCTATGATAGCCTACGACGCCCTTCTAATTGCAGGAAATGACTGGGCTGAACTATGCAAAAGGGCAATGTTCCATGGAGGTAGGTTTAAGAATTATTGTAAGAATTTTTTTTTATTGGATAATTTGGTAAAAGTCCTTTTTACTGAGAACTGTGTATTATTTTAGGGGAGAGTGAAGCCACAGGCCTAATCGCAGGGTGTCTCTATGGCCTAATGTACGGTCTAAGACAAGTTCCTTCAAGCCTCTACCAGAATTTAGACAAAAGGGAACGTTTGGAGGAGCTTGGAGAAGCGCTTTACAAAGCAGCGTCAGCAGAGAAGTGCATAGACAAGTAAAACTGCACTTCACAAGCAGAATAGCTTTCAATGGAACTGCACGAGCCAAAGATCTCTCATCCTGCACTTCTACTGTAACATTCTCTTTTCACCCTTTCCATCTTTTCACCTTGACCTGCTACCCATCAACCACCTACTATTTCTGCAATGAATTACATGAGAGGTTAAGCTATTGCGTTTCAGTGAGTTCAATTAACTAATATGCCTGTTTTCCACATTAAGTACAGTATATTTAATATTATTATAGAATGGATTTTAATATAAAATGTATGGATTGTGTTTCATTGCCATGGGAATAAGTAATCTTATGACACCTTAAAGCAAACAATGGTAACACCTTACACTTCCCTTTGCTGCTAACCTGTATTTAGACCACTGAAACCACAGTTTTCTCTGGATCAATGTTCATCAATAGAATACATTTCGCACATAATATTAATCTAATTTAAATACTTTTAATGACATGTCATTTGAGATATAATTATTCAACTGTCATTTGTCAGTCTTCTGGAGTAATTCATCCATGACAGTTACAGTATGTATAGCACAACAGTACTTATGTATCTAGAAACATTGATTGTGATTTGAACTGTGACTCACCCATTAGTTATAGCATGTGAATTAACAATAACATCACAGTGATTAAATTGTACTTAAATGTGCTTAAAGCCCCTGACCTTTCTTTTGACATTTCTGAACAATGTTACTGGATGTTTTCTACATTTTTTTATTCTGCCCAAATTATCCTATAGTGCAATGAACTAATCAAGTCTGCCTAATTAATGAAAAGTTGGTTGATTAGTACGGCAGGCAGTATATTACTTTTCTCTTTAACCCTTTTAGATATGCAGTTCTTAAAAAATCATAGGTGTAGCCATAAAAAAGAAAAATAATTACCTTTTTTCACTTTATCAGGTTTTTTTTCTTCCATCAGCAGTATGGTTGCTTATTTGATATAACAGGTAAATACTCGTCAACTAAAAATATAATTGATTTCATTGAAAGGTTGCAGATCTTCAGTATGACAAATTTACATGTTTTGTTATAATGTGTTTTTGTATCATTTATCACGCACGTGGCTTCAGTTTGTCCCATGGGGGGAATCTAACAAAATCTTTGTTTAACTGTTACTTAGTCAGTGGCAGCTATATTAAAATGCACATATTTGGGAAAAAAAATTGAACATAGATGACATCATAGTTGTGTTTACAAAGCCTAGTCATGTGGATTAAGTTTTGCATATCCTTTATTTTCTATAGACCAGATTCTCAGAAAGCCTGTATCACCCCCGATGCCAGTACGTTGCGGAAGTTGTTAAGAGACCGCAACTGTCGTCCAGTGCTCCGAGGGATTCTGGAAACTCTCCTGCACTACCTGACACAGGACCTATTCAACAGGACTACTAGAACTCAAGATTTAGATGAGCTAGTTTTTACAACTTCCCATGAGAAAACGAGGGATTCCCCTGTTCAGAAAATACAGACATCGGTTAAAATGAATGAATTTAAAACAAGTGACATGCCAGTGATTCAGGCCGTTAATAAAATGATCAAAAGAGAAACTTCGGAAAACAGTCCTAAAATTGCAGAAAAGAAACGAAAAGAACAGAAACAAGAAATTTGTAAAACAATGTCTGGTGCAGATCAGGTAGAAGAACCAGTGCCCCAGCGCCTTACTAAATTCCGACTGCTCCAGTCCAAATTCATAAGGTCCACGCCCAAACCTACACTGACAAACAGAAGGGAGGTAGGAACTCTGGCACCCAGGAGAGGTATGGCAGGTGCTCATAATCACAAGCAAGATGGTGCACATACAATGCACAAAACTAACAAAGAAATACGGGAGCACAAGCTGAAGAGAGCCTGGAGTGTAAAAGATATTGTGTCCAAGTTTGCCATGACTGAGCAGAAGGAAATTGGATTGAAAGCATCAAAGCAGTCAATGAACACAACAGTAATTGGAAAAGGGATCCTCATGTCCTGCCTGATGCAGAGGTTTGAGAATATCGCCATTGTGTCCAAGGGGATCAAATCAAAATGTTCATGTGAGAGACCTTCGGGAACAATAAGCATAAAACAGAAGGTTGTTTACTGTGAAGGTGGGCACAAACCAGTCATGGATGCAATTGCTCACAAACAAATACAGTGTAAAAATGTGAAATCAAAAGGTTTAACAACGTTATTGACATCAAATCAGAGAACAAATAAGGGCCATAAAAAGCCAGAAAAGAAGGAATACCTGAACTTGAACGTAGAGCAAATGCAACCAGATTTGGATAACACGAGTTCTCATTTAGTAGATAACATGAATGGTGGTGCAAAATGTTGGGGTTCTGGTAAAACACAATGTGAAGGAAAAAAATGTACATCAGTTAAATTGAACTATGCTAGTCAAGAGACAATCAATGTTAGATGTGTAACACATTGGTCTCTCCCTTGGCAGTACAGCCTTGTTCTGCAAAGAGATACCCCACTCAAGTGCCATTTGGCAGTTGTTCTTCCATCCACTATGCTATGGTCAACATGTTGGGAATCTTCACCTAAACAATATTTCAAGAGACATAAACATGAAACTTTATCCGGCCTTGACATGAAAAACATGGAAGAAACATATATAGGAGGATTCTCCATTCGTACTAGCGACTATAGCTCGATTGGTAAAGAACTGATGCATGACCCAAATCGGCAAAAAGTTGTAGCTAGTCAGAGAGGAATGCAGAACTATATATTTCCACACATTTGTAGAATTGATGCCCAACAATGTGATGAAATTATGCATGCCTCCTGTCAACCAGCACTGCACACAGAGACTGCTTTGGCTGAAATGTGGACTTTATCACCAAATGCTTCTAAAAATGTTTTTGAAGCTGGATTAAGGACAAAGGGAACTTTTGAAGAGCCTTGTCCTTTTGACATTAAGGTGCAAAGTGTCCATGCAGCAGCAGAAACAACATTTCAGCTAAAACATGACGAGGATGAAGGGGTTGAAGGAGACAAAGAAAAGAGAAGTGCAGAAGTACCACACTGTTCTCAACATGAGGCCGCTTTCAGTATGCTAATGTACCCTGCTCAAACGCAATTACAAATGACCCAAAAGATTCAGAGACCAAAATATACGTCAATAAACTATGGGGACCCATCTGTCAAGCAGACATACAAACCCAAAGTCATTCGTTTCACAGATACCTTTACTTTCTAGATTGGCAACAATTATACTGTACAAAAGTCACATTACAGGAGGTTTAAAAATTGCTACTACTGTTTTTCGATAACTTTGTAGACCGTAAACTGAATAAGATCGTATGAATTCAAGATAAAAACATGACACATGACAAAAAATACATTATAACATTTAGGTCCTTTTCCCAATTATAAAATAACTACCGTAATTTCACAAGTTCTTTACCATTTTTGTAACTTGAGTGAGGTCTTTGAATTATGTCTGTGTGTAGCCTATTAGCTGTGTGATCAATAAATAAATTGAGTAAATCGCAATTTGACGTTTAAGTCATTGAAATAAAATTGAAGATGCAACCTTTGTCATTCATTCTGTCAAGGTGCAGAGGCGAGGTAGACCCAAATGCAGGGAATCGGAGGTGAGGCAGACAGGCGTGGTGAAAAATTGTTTAATAACGGTGACAAAAAATAAAATCAAGTCCAGAAAAGCAAAGTGTAAACAAACCTCTGGAGTACTAATAAAAGACGGGGTATCAAAACTTACTTTGGGAGGAGGGAACAGAACAAGTTGAGCATGGATGCAGAACGAGACGCTGCCATAGATGATCACTGCACAAGGGGATCTTAAATACAGACATGGGATAATGAGACCAAACACATACCCATACACATACATCTTCTGTACCGCTTTAACTCACATGGGTGCTGCAGCCTCTCCCCTGAAGTAGGTGACAGAGACCAAAACTCTTAAATGTTCATATTCAAATAATTAATAATTGTGTTATTGAATGTTCAAGTGATGTGTTTTTGTGGTTGTTGTTTGTTTACTGAATACAGATATGTTTTGTGTTTTTTGTTTTTGTTTTATAAGTGTGATGCATAAGTATGGTTTATGTCAAATAGATGGAAGTCCTGGTTCATGGTAGAGCCAAACACAATTATGTTAGTCTGTTAAAGACAACTTTAGTATTATTGTTAATTTATTCAAACATTTTTTTCTCTCATACCGAATAGACCATGAAAAAGATGGGGGTTAATTTTTACCTTCGGTTTTGCTGTCAACTATTCATGATGTTCATGTATCAGAAAGCTCAAATAAAAAATGTATAAAAAGAGCTTTAAAGAAGTTTGCAAATCAAAAATGAATTAACCTCTGATAATGGAGAAATTAATTCGTAATAATTACAAAACAATGACACCGCTTAAGAGTGCAGAGTGTGGTTTTAGTTATACCCACATAAATACACACTGATAGACTCGCTCACAGGTGAATGTGATTCGAAGTATTAATGACGTCACAAGAAAGGGCGGCCAATCCTAAATACTCGCATTTGATTGGCTAAAATAGCACAAGCAATGATAAAATGTCTGGATTCATGTCATGCAGCCACCGCTTGCAAATAGTAGCTTTTAAATATGATTTTCTCAACTACTACTCATCAGGAAAAACCTAAATTCTGTGTTTGTCTGTTTTCCCCCCAGTTTTAAACAAGATCATTTCCGCCGCTAGGCACGTGATAAAGGTGCAGACTGTCCCTTTAAGAGCGCTGTCCACTGAAAAGTGTTTTTACTTGACAGCAGTGCGTTTCAGATTCAGAGCATTATATTTGTTCCCGAGGGGCAATTTAAAAATACATGAGAAGGTATGGAGAGTATACCAATAAAATCTCAAACGAAGATTAAAAAAGTGTTTAAAAGAGAAATTATATGAGTTAATCGTTGTTGTATATACAGACATACTGTAGGTAGGAGGTTAAAACAACAGATAAACTTAATGGTTCGAATATAATGCGTTGCTTTGATTCCGTTACATCTTCATGTTACATCTACACATGATTGGCCTGTTTAACCAAATGAACGGACTAAAGCCACAACTGCCACTGTAATGTACAGTACAGGAATATGTATTTAAGGAAACAAGAGTTTGACGTTACCTGATTCACGTGAATGCACCACGTGATTTAATTTACATGCGAGTCCCAGTTCAAGCCCGACGAGCCTGAAACCTTTTTCCACGAAGTTCCTTAGGAGATCAAGCAAATCTTCAACTAGGCAGCAAACTTCAGATCTTCATGTCCGGACTGCATTTATTCCTCGAGCTCTTTGGCGCGGTACTTTTCCGATGTGACGAAGAAGCAGAGCAGGTGCATTTGAATGGAGGAAAAAGTCCGACTGCAAGTTCTCTCCATATGGCGAACTGGATCTCTTTACTTGAGTAGCCAGAGAAAGAAAACAACGATGAATTTGATACTCAATGTCTTTCATTGTCAAGAATAGCGTGTAAAGATACTCCGGGGCAAAAGAGATCTCCCATTGGTGAACCAGTGTTGTTAAACAACAACAAAACAATCCACCTTAAAGAACTCTACCTAAAACTAAAGCTAAAATCTGGATATACCAAGGTAAGGCTAAAGAGGAAGAAGGAGCCAAAGTGGGTGAAAATAAAGAGAAGCTATGGAAAAAAACAGGACTCCTTCCTCCTGCGACACAGCCAAAGAGAGAGTGGACAGGTACGGACATTTCATCTAAAATCTACCAGTTAAATCTCGTGCAGAACAAGTTCATCTAATCATATCATAGTTATTGCCATAGTTTCACAATACTTGTGATGTACGCGAAATCCTGCGTAGCTGTACGATCAAACTAGTTCCGTTCCGAGTTGCATTACCTGTCGAAAACTCATGGTGGGACATGACTGAAAGACCGCGACAACTTGTGGGGCACACGAGACACTCCGTGACAACTATAACATTATAGCCAATTACAATATACAGTATACACATTTCTCAAAAGACTCAGGAATAGACTTAACCCTTCATAGAGTACTCGCTTAACTCATTGGTTGCATTGGCGGCAGCAAATGTCAATGCAGTCAATAATTTTGACTAGGGGTCATAACTCATAGTGTTTTTCTGATTTAATTCACTTTAATTTGATGAATTTAGTTTCTTTATCATTTGATTCATCTTAATTCCTAGTTATTCTTAAAAATATATACAGTATAATAGTTATCTAATATGGATTATTGTTATTATCTTTATATACAGTATGACCCAAAACATGATGTCCATGTATGTGGACAACAGGTCACTTGCCCTATAAAGGGTTAATATGGTCATATCAGATTAGCCTGACTAGGGGTGTGACAAAATATCAAAATGATGATATATCGTGATACTTTGTATCCCAAAAGGTTATTGATATGCTCCTGCCAAGAATTGTTTTCGTTTTAAAAAGGTATCAATGTCTAAAAAAAAATAAAATAAAAAGGAACCAACCAGGTGCATGGTACAAGGCTGCATTGACGGTGCACGACGCCCAATCCATTTAAACTGGGAATGTTCGCTCATTCGAAACCAGAGCATCCACAGTCATTCAGAATTTACAGGTGACTTGCAGTTCATTTTAGGGCATTTACAGGTAATTTCCTGTTGAGTTTGAGTCACTGCCTATTCATTTGGGTGATTCCCAGGTCACGTCCTGTTCTGTAACTCAAACAGGAAGTGACCCATAAAATACTCCAAAATCAAATCAAATCAAATTTATTTATATAGCCCTTTACAAAACCCGAAAGGTCCCCAAAGTGCTTTACAACAAAGACAAACATGGCACATAGTAAATAAAAGGCAGGAAAGTATTATACAATGACATTAGGAAGAAAAAAAGAAAAAAGAAACGAAACAACGCGTCACGGTTAAAGTCAGACAGCAAATAAAACAATAAAACTGATCAAATCCGAAAACATTAAAAACCCTATAGAAATAGAACCAGGCTAGACTAATCTTGGGGAAAGGCGAGTCTAAAAAGGTGTGTCTTTAAACGAGATTTAAAAAGGCCCAAATTTGTAGTGGTGCGGATTTCAGGGGGAAGACTATTCCATAACCTGGGTGCAGCAACCACACAGGGTGTTGTGAAAATCAACAGGAAGTAACTGAAAATCAACAGGTAAATGACCTTAAATGGCCCAAAATTACCTCATTGCCTGGCATTGGCTGCCACTGACGGCTATAGACGTTAATACGTTTGAAGTGGGAGGGATGTTCATCACACAAATGTTCATTCGCTGCCACCCTCCCACTTCAAATGGATTGGACATCTACTAGTGATAAACACATTCCAATTCACAGAAGCTTGTTTTTTCTGTTCATTAGTTGTTTGTAGAATATCCTACAATGATTTCCTGACCAATGTAGCGATAATCGTTGTATCGCCATATCATCAGATCATCAGATCATCGTTATCGTAAGCTTTATATCGCAAATCATAAGCTTTATATCACGTATCGTATCGTATCATGACGTACCAAGAGGTTCCCACTCCTAAGCCTGACCCTGTATGTCAGAGAAACCGTAGTAGAGAAACACAATATTTTGTGTTGTGAACGCTTTTTGCAGTGTGTTAGAAAATCCATCCCTCCATTTTGCTACATTACTGTAAATTGAGCCAAAATAATTAATTCCAAAACAACTGGTAGGGAGCAGGGGTGGGTCAAAAGGAATCTTTTTTTCCAACTACCCATCTGCACCGGCTTTTAATGTCACCTGCTTCAGGCCTTGTATTTTTTTTGGGCAATAGAAGCTTTGGTATGAACTTATTTACAAACTGTTTACGTTTACTTTAAATATTTAGTTTTAAACATTTGGTCAGGTGAATTGTAGTATGTGACTGCAATGCTTATTTGCCACATACTGTAAGTGATCACTCTTGTTGAAGTGTTAAGCTACGGAAGCTTATTATGTTACCTAATCATCTTAAAGGTACTACTTTGAGCCACTCACTTTCACCACAACAACGTATATACAGTACTGTATTTAGGTAGTAGGACAGACATAAAGTATTTTCTCATTCAAATCCAGTCTGGTTAAATAAGTAGACTAGCACCTAACTCTTAACTGTTTATTTTGAGTGTGTGTTTTTCTTTATTTGTTTAACAGAATGTACAAATGTTCAGGACAAACTTTAACAAGTGTAGACCAATCCCTACAATAATGCACTAATAAGTAATACTGTAATCTTCATTTTGTCATATATCACACAGTGTGGATCCGTATGGCTTTGAGCGTCCAAAAGACTTTGACTACGAGTCATATGAAGAGCTGATGTCGGAGTATCTTGTGGTGCTCACTCAAAGGTCCATCAAGTGGTCTAAACTATTGAAGCGCAAACACAAGGTGCAGAGGAATGTGAAACGTGAGTCTGAAAAGGGAAAGTGCCACAACAAGTGTGTCATGCACACAGTAAACTTTCCTTTTTACTTCAGTGAAGCGTTATATACGTAAGGGGATACCGAATGAGCATAGGGCTCTGATCTGGATGGTGGCTAGTGGAGCTCAAGAGCAGTTGGAGAAGAATCCAGGCTACTACCAGACCCTGCTTGGTGCCCAACATGACCCCAAAGTGGTGGAGACCATCTCTACAGGTTAGCTTGAGGTTGTTTTTATCCACGCTAGAGCCTGAGGTAGTGCATGCACTGGTAGATGTATTTGCACTACTGACTGCCCTTTAAAGTGTGTTTTTTTTCCTTTCAAGACTTGAACAGAACATTTCCTGACAATGTGTTGTTTCGGAAGACCTCCAACCCGTGTCTACAGAAAGCTTTGTACAATGTGCTGCGGGCTTACGGTCAGCACAATGCAGCTGTGGGTTATTGTCAGGTAATTGGGAAAAAAACACTAAAACTGAATATTTCCACACCTTTGTGATTTTTCACATTTTTGTTCATACATTTTAGAGGACCAGCAGATCCTGAGCTTTCCCCCTCTAATGGAACCAGTTGAATTAATTGATTTTTAAAGAGCCTGTTCTTTATGGTGCTCCTTTGCAGTGTCCAAAAAAGGGCAACAGTGGCGCAGGTGGTTGAGTGGCTTGTCCAAGGATCGGGGGTTCGAATCCAGCTCCCACTTGTGCCCATTGTTGTTGCATCCTTGGGCAAGAGATTTCACCCTACTTGGCTGTGCGAAAGTAGTGTGAATGAGTGGTTGATTTAGTCAGAAGGGCTGATGGCACAAATTGGCAGCCTGCTTCTGCAGACTGCTTAGGGCAGCTGTAGCTACAGTACAATACTAGTAGAAGCTTACCACCATCTAGTGTGGAGCGAAAGAATAAAGCAATGTAAAGTGTTGTAGAGTGTCCTGAAAAGCTCTACATAAATACAAGGCATAATAATAATAATAATAATAATAATAATATTTAAAGTGTGTAGTAACAAAACACAGATTTTCAAAATGAATCCATTACCTTGGTAGCTTACATATTATGTATAGCAAGGGCGTACGTTTCCTCCCACTATTGGTAGGGACGATATAACAGCATAAGCTGCATGTACACTTTTTGCTGGGGACGGGACATTAATAAGACCAAATAGATTGGGTGAACAGAGTTCAGGGCTACATTCCTCATGAATATAAATCTAATTAATTGATGGGCTAAATGATAAATGCAAAATAAATATGTTTTGACTTATTCTAACTTTCATACTGCAAATTTAAAACGACTTAAAATGATCATTTTTCTTAAAAGTTGAATAATTTTCTCCATCTTGTTTTGACTTTTAAAGACCAGTTAACAGATTAATACATCAGATTAGTCCATTTTAATTAAGTAAATGTAACTAATTGTCCTTATTAAGCCCATTAATCTAAAAGTTGGTCATTTTCCCACCTGAATCCAGAAAAAAAAATGCTTTTAAACAATGTTTTGAACAATATCTGTCCTTGATTTAAGAACATTTCTGACAAACAGGCTTTTTTTAAAGACTAAATATACCAACTTTTTGCTGAAAATAAGTCTGTTAAACTTATTTTCAGCTAGTTTTTTTCCGCTTATTTCAAGAAATCTGAGTGAGTAAAATTTACTTGAAGCACTGGCAGATCATTTCATTTATTTCAAGTAATTTACGCTAAAGACAAAGGAATTTAACTAGTTTTAAGGAGGTGTGTTTTTGCAGTGCATATGTGTTGGTTCAGGTGATACACCATTCAATTCAAGCCTTTGTTTTTAAAGACTACTAAAGAAACATTTTGAAAAATACCAGAATTAAGGTCTGGATTTTATCAGCAAATTTAAATTGCAATATTTGAACCTAAAATTATATTAACATACACAATAAATACAAACCTGTTAATAATCTCTTAATTCTTCAGGAATGCAAAAAATAATATGTCTTAAGACCACTCACCATTGTCTAAATAAATAAATATAACTGAAAAAAACGTCTTAGCGTGTAACAAAAATAAAAAAAGGAGCCTTCATTCAGGTAAAACACTACTGCTTTTGTCCACAAGCACAGCCAAACTTAACAAAAATAAATAAAAAAATCAAGTCATCAGCCAATCAAACATGCGTTTGAGGGAAGAATGGACTGGCACATTCAGCAAGTGAAAAGGGGTCAATGTAAGCCGAACATAATGGAAGTAATTCACTTAATAATGGTCGGTTCAATTCTATCCTTACAACATATGGCAAGACAATCTAAACGACCCATATAACTGAAGTCACTATATAACGCAATAAGGTTGCTTATAAGTTTGTGGGGACAATTTGAGCATCCTGAAAAGTTGGTAGTGTTGTGTCCCTACTGTCCCTATGCAAACCTACACCCTTGATGTTTAGCTATGTGCTGTCTGGCGGTGTCACTGTCAAGACTGTTTTTGTAAAATTGAAATCTCTTCTTTCACAGCATTGTAGAATATTATGCATTGTTAACCCATCATTTCATTCACCATTAAGCCTAACAGCTTGCTTGAAGCCCACCACGCCTATGTAGAGTTACTATTTTACTCTGTCAACTGTTTTGATACGGTCTTAGGGCATGAATTTTATAGCTGGGTATCTGCTCATCATAACAAAAGATGAAGAAAAATCTTTCTGGCTGATGGATGCACTCCTTGGCAGGATTTTACCAGGTGTGTATTTTTCAGATTTGCGTATGTATGTTTTTGGTATTATGGCTTCAGTTTCATGGCCTCCTGAGTGATGCACACGTCTGATGGCAGACTACTACAGTCCAGAAATGCTTGGCTTGAAAACGGACCAGGAGGTGTTGGGGGAGCTGGTGAGGGTTAGGTCCCCTAAGGCTTGGAAGGCCATGGTGGATCACAATGTTATGTGGACTCTCGTAGTGTCTCGATGGTTCATTTGTCTCTACATAGACATTCTTCCCGTTGAGGTGAGTGACTTTTATAAAGGAAATGCTAGTTTGAAAAGACTTGTAGTCTTACTTGCTTTGCTCATGGGTTATACGTTTATAGAAAGTATTAAAATTGCAGTATTATAATGTAACAATTCTCATTACACTTGTTGCTGTCAGCATTAATGTGTTGTTTTATATCAATGTCCTTGTTCCAGACAGTTCTACGAATTTGGGACTGCCTTTTCTATGAAGGTTCGAAAATCCTGTTCCGTGTCGCACTGACACTCATTCATCGCTACAGAAATCTAATTGAACAAGCCCAATCCCTGCCAGACATATGCCAAATTTTCAAACAGATGACACGCGGTCCATTTGTGGATGAATGCCATCCTTTCATGCAGGTAAGACAAGGTAGAGAAAATGAAAACTGCTGATGTGACCTATTTCATCAACCTGTTTTTCCTGTCCTAGAAAATCTTCACTGAACCTGGAAGTCTGTCTAATGCAACGTTGACTAAGCTCAGAGCAGTCTGTCGGGGACATATCATTTCTGCGGAAGCAAAATGAATTTTTCCTCTACAAACTTAAAAAAAAAAAATGGAATAGGGACCAAAAACCTTTTTGTACCTTGAACTTCTATTTGTAAACATTTCACACATAAATGGGAAAATATAGTCATGTGATCTTTGTACCAATTTAAAATAATTTTAGTTTGAAATTCAAAGCAATTTAGGCCTTAGGAATTAGTTACTGCATACACTCCACAGATGTCAGTATCCAGGTCTTGCTTTGTACTTTGCGCAGCTAAGTGATGTCTCAGTGTATTTTTGGGTATCCACTTTGGTTAAATTAACTTCTCTAACCTTGAAGATGTTTGCAATGTAAATGAATTGAAAGAATGTCATAAGCTTTTGGATCCTACATTTCATGTGGTTTGCCGCTCATTCTACCTGACCAAAATATAACAATTCCAGAAACCCTGTGTTTGATTTGTTTCGCGTTGGTCTCAAGTCAGGATATTGAATTCAACATTGTTATTTAATTTCCCTCAAAACCAGTCGAACACATGATACAGAACAAATTATGAACTCACTACACTCAAATCAGATGTTTATTCAGTAGAATGCACAATGCAGACATCAGCTCATTTTCTACAAAAAAAAATTATAGTTTTTTACACTATGCAATTGTTGAGGGTAACAGCAATAGAAAATTAACCTATGTGGCAGACTTAATAGTTTGAGCACATTGTAGCATGACCAGACATATTTAGAATCAAAAGGCAGTGCAGGACATCGCTCTTCACTGAAAAGCCCATGAATAGGTGGGAAAACATCGGAGCGTATGCCAACTTGGGGATCACCACTTTCCGATGGGAGACATTAATTCTTCATACAAAAAAGGAGAAATTCTATCAGTCAAAAATATATCTCTGTCCTCCTGTTCATTATATTATCAGTCTCTAAAAGCGGGAAAAGAAATCTGATTTTTAAATAATTTACACTAAATACAAATACATTCACACAAATATATCAACTTCAAAAAGATAAAAATATCCCCAAAATGTCAAACATTCAGCTTCTACCCTAGGACTCAGTCTTGATGCAAATCAAGTTGCATTGTCTTTCACCCCACCCCACTGCAAAACAAAAAGCAGTATCCCAATGTTATGAAAAATGCAGATGTAGCAATACTTCTTTCAATTGGCGAATGCTTGTCTGCAGTCTTGCATTGCCACCACAGCCTTCCACTTCACACTTAATCTATCATGTTGCCCTGCAATGAATTCTGTTTAGATGGTCTGGTATCCAGCATGGCTCCTCTTGCGGCCTATCAGATATGCAATGAGGACAATCAGCACGAGGCCAGCAAGCGCTGCTCCAACAATGATGGGGATAAGCATCTGGTCTTGATCCATCTGACATTCCTCCGCTGGTTACCAATGAAGAGAAAAAATATAACAATTTTAGAGTTGCTGTAATGAGACTGCACAAGTCTTTGGCACCACTGTGTATGTAGTCTGATAGGTTTTATTGGCCATCAACAAATGTTTTTATTCATTTATTTTTCTAAATTTTATTATAAGAGCCTTCTAAATAATATATTAAGAAAAAAAATGCCACTTTTGAGGTACACTGCAATATAAAATTAGCTTCATTTTTGAAAAAGTTTGCAATATCAATGTGATCAAGCTCCAGTGGAGCAAGGACAACTTGCCTGGAGTTAGCCAAAAGGCACCGAAGGCCAAATTTTCTAGTCTGATGAGACAAACTCGTCGTGAATGCCTAGCATTATGTTTGGAGGGAGCCAGAACCAGATACCGCTTTCCACCTGAGTTAAGCATGGTGGTGGTGGCATTGTGGTGTGGGTATGTTTTTCAGCAGTAGGAACAGGGAGACCCAAGATGAATGCAGCACAACCCAACACAACAAAGGAAGTGGCTTCAAAACAAGTATATGAAAGTCCTCGTGTGGCTTAACCAGAGTCTAGACTTGAATCTACTCAAACTCCTCTGAAAGGATCCTAAAATGGCTTGGCATTGAAATTCTCCATCTAGTATGATGAATCTCGGGAGGTGCTGCAAAGAGGAATGGGTGAAACCGGCCTTGACGAGGTGTGCTAAGATGGTGGTATTATTCAAAACGAATTTAAGATGGAATTACTGTCAATGGTGCAGTACCATAACATTAAGCAAAGGCTGTGAATATGTGATACCTTCATAGTTATTTATTTATACATTTGCCGAATTAAAACTTTTTTTTGCAGTCATTATAGGGTTTTGCATATGGATTTTTAAGGGAAAATGAATTCTTCCATTTAGGGATGAGGCTGTAACAGAAAAATGTCAAAAAAGAGAAACTTTTTGTACCTGTGGCAAACTGATTTGTGGTCACTCCAAAAGGTTGAACTTGCAGCCTGAATGTGTTGAGAGAGAAGCTTGACACTACAGCCAGAGTTTGTTCAGCATTACACATGTAGGAGCGTCCCAGGGTAGTCCGAAGGTAGTCAAGACTGGTGTTACTTGCTAAAAATGGAGCTGGACAGAGACACATTTAGTCACATGAAAAGTAAATATGTAATTTAGATCAAAGCGATAAATGGTACTATGAATGTTTAATACCTGCCATGTCAGACCAATTGGCTAGCATGTTTATCCCGTTAAGGTGATATTTGTTGGTAGTCGCATTCTGTGTGAACAGTATAGATTAACATTAGTCTACAAAGAAACCACAAGTAGGTAGACGGCAATGTTATTTGGATAAGAATATACAATTACCAGGGTAAAGGTGAGGTTAAGTGATGTGGTTCCGTCCTGAGACAGAACCAAGGTAGCCCTATTGACTTCACATGACCCAGAAGAACTTGTCAAATTAGGGGTGAGATTAAAGATTTCTTGTACAGTCTGACAAAAAACAACAACAAATATATATCATTAACCTGAGACGATTAAAGATTAAAAAGTTGTCCTTCCACTACCTTATTCTGAGATTGAGAGACATAGGAAAAATTTAGCTGTAATCCCATTTGAGCTAATAGGCAAACAGTGCCATTGCTGTTGTCAATGGAGTAAGTTCCTCGTTCAGGTGTTCCGGGTGGTGTGGGTGCTGGTGTGACTGGAGTATGGGCAGTGGTGGTAGTTGGAGTACTAGGTTGGTCTGCTGCACATTCTGTTTCTGTACAACCAAAGCAAGGATTAATAAATGACATGGCAGGTGCAGCTAGAAATTTAAACAGAACTTTGAAAACAAGACATTTCATACCAGCTGGACTCAGATCATTTCCTGGCATGTAGGCTTCAAGTCTCATATCAGAAAAAGTGACCACTGGTCCCCCGACTACAACAGAAATGGCACTCGCACAACGGTAGGTAGTGTTGATTGCTGCCCAGATCCCAACCGAAGATGACACAACAGTCACCACAGCTGAATGACAAATAAATGGAAGGGAAAAGTCAATCATCTTCCAAATTTATTGCATTTTTTGTTTTATGGAAAATTGATAAAATCCTATTTAATTAGCACATTTATGAACAAGAGCATTAATATGGGGGAAAATACCTGGCATTGGTTAAAAATTACATTAGTCCCTTAAAATTAATGAGTAGATTGGAACTTAGTTAGGAATTTATTAGTTTTTCTTATTTGTTCTTTTATTTCTAGATCAAAATTAACAAAGTTAAGATAAGCACAACAAATTACACCTCACTGAACAAAATTTGATGACAGAAACACACATCTAAATATGAATACCGGTATTCTGAATTGCTGAAAATGTGACGATCTGGGTTTAAATGTGGTTTCCCTTTATCTTAACCACATGATTTAGTAAACAATAACATGTTTATACTCAAGTATCTAACATATGACTGTATTTACATTTATGACTAAAATGAGCAGGGAAAATGTATGGAAAAAATGTCAATGCTTAAAAATGTATGAATCAAGACAGTATACACTGGATGCATAGTAATGTTGTATGTCAAAGAATTACATCTTTGGGGGAGGGGAAAAATGCCACGTGTTGAGACACTTGGTCTTTAGGATATTGCTATGAGACATAACATTGCCAGGTCTTTGACATTAGTCTTAAAGCAGGTAAAATTGGTACACAATAGCCTGATTGCAGTGGTGTGGTAAGTGGGGTGCTGCAGCAACCCCTGGTGTTGGGGAGGGGAAAAAAAGTTTTGGTAGATTCCTTTTTTAAAAATAAATAAATAAAACATATTTAAACAATAGAACACAATATTTAACTTTTGGGATTAAATATCTACGTTGAAAAAGTTTATTTTTTGTTAATAACATGGACACCAACTGACAAAAACAGCGAAATTTTCTAAAATTCAAAACAAGGTTGAAAATGAAGATGATTATGATAGTGTTATCTACATTGATGTCTTCAAATAGGTAAGACATGCTTGCATTGTAGCCATATAATTGTTTGTTGTTGCTGTTGAGCTGCCGCCATGCAGAGCGCTGTTGGATATTCGTGTGCAATTTATTTTAGTGTTGTGTAAAGGGGGTGTTAAACTGAGGCCTATTGGACCTTTTTAGTTTTCAAATATGTTTGTGTCATCGCGCCGTCTAGCTACATTGATTTGCATTATAATACAAAGGCGGTTTTATTTCCAATACAAAAATTCCAACACACACTGTGCGTGAAATAAAACAATGTCTTTGTAGTAGCTTAGTAGTAGCACGTAAATTATCCAGCATGGGTGTGCACTGCCATTGTGCACGCCTTGTATGGAGAAAACGCGCGAGCGTGACAACTTTGACTGAAACTGCCGATTTTGGATGGGAAACACTAAAAATAATCCTCAGCACCCCCTGCTGTGAGTGACTTCGAGCATCCATGCCTAAATGTC